>NC_074677.1:45833527-46153527 GCF_029448725.1 Salvelinus fontinalis
TCTCAAGCTCTGTCAACGTCAACAGTGAAGAGGAACCTCCGGGATGCTGGCCTTCTAGGCAGAGTTGCAAACAAAAAAGCCATTTCTCAGACTGGCCAATAAAAATAAAATATTAAGATGGGCAAAAGAACACCGACACTGGACAGAGGAACTCTGCCTAGAAGGCCAGCATCCCGGAGTCGCCTCTTCACTGTTGACGTTGAGACTGGTGTTTTGCGGGTACTATTTAATGACGCTGCCAGTTGAGGACTTGTGAGGCATCTGTTTCTCAAACTAGAAACTCTAATGTACTTGTCCTCGTGCTCAAGTGGTGCACCGGGGCCCCCACTCCTTTTTCTATTCTGATCAGAGCCTGTTTGCGCTGTTCTGTGAAGGGAGTAGCACACAGCTTTGTAAGAGATCTTCAGTTTCTTGGCAATTTCTCACAAGGAAAAGCCTTCATTTCTCAGAACAATAATAGACTGATGAGTTTCAGAAGAAAGTTCTTTGTTTCTGGCCATTTTGAGCCTGTAATCCAACCCACAAATGCTGATGCTCCAGATACTCAACTAGTCTAAAGGAGGCCAGTTTTATTGCTTCTCTAATGAGAACAACAGTTTTCAGCTGTGCTAACATAATTGCAAAAGGGTTTTCTAATGATCAATTAGTCTTTTAAAATGTTAAACTTGGATTAGCTAACACAACGTGCCATTGGAACACAGGAGTGATGGTTGCTGATAATGGGCCTCTGTACACCTATGTAGATATGCCATAAAAAATCTGTTGTTTCCAGCTACATTTGTCATTTACAACATTAACAATGTCTACACTGTATTTCTGATCAATTTGATGTAATTTTAATGGAAAAAAATGTGCTTTTCTTTCAAAAACAAGGACATTTCTAAGTGACCCTAAACTTTTGAACGGTAGTGTGAGATATTTCTGTATTTCATTTAATACATTTGCAAACATAGCGTGTTTATATCCTGTCTTCTGTCTTCCCTACAGGACATGGACAGGGAGTATGTGGGCTTTGCCACTCTGCCCAACCAGGTACACAGGAAGTCAGTCAAAAAGGGTTTTGCCTTCACCCTCATGGTAGCAGGTGAGCCATCTAAATTACTCAGATTACTACTGAAATGAATTATAGACAGAGAATAATCTATTCCAAATAACTTTTTTTTATTTAGGTGAACATTGCCCAACGTGTATTTGCGCAGAGAAAAGTAGATGATAGAAGAATGACTGATTTGCCTTCTTTCTCTAGGAGAGTCTGGTCTGGGTAAATCCACTCTGGTCAATAGTCTGTACCTTACAGACCTCTACAACAACAGGAAGGTGCTGAATGCAGAGGGTGAGACAGAAATATTGTCAGTAAAACTCATTTCTCAATGTGTCCGTTACTATTAACTACTATTATTGTTTTGCTAGAACAGCAAGTTGTGTCCTTTTTGGAATGATTTGCCTCTACTGTTACAACCCTGATCTTCAAGATTGCTTTTATACATCTGTGTGTGTGTGTAGAGCGGATCGCACAAACCGTGTTCATCACCAAACACTCCGTGGGTATCGAGGAGAAGGGGGTCAGACTCAGACTCTCCATCGTAGATACACCAGGGTTTGGTGACGCTGTCGACAACACAGAGAGGTACATGGGTTATCTAGGCCGGAATCATGGTTATCTCATGATGATTTGCTGCTATCATTGTCCCTCATGGAATGAAGATTCAGTGGCCACGCCCCTCTACTGGGGCACAGATGTAAAAAAAAAAATCCCTCAATCTGCCCGTTGGCACCAAGTCACATTAGTCCCAAGGTTATCTTGTTAAATCTTGTTCCTACTTTTAAATGAAATACTCATTAGCTAGGAATGCTGTTTGAAATGTCTAATACAGCATACTTGGGTGATATTGTTATCAACCTGCTGCATACCCCTTAGAAATATACATTTACGTGTGCAGGTTGTGCCAACACTCATTAATACAGACTGGTAGATTAGCTAGCATAGCTATCCATTGCTAGCATTCACTGGTTAAGTAACTTTTGGGTGTAATGGAGTTGACTGGTAACTATAACGTGTGTGTTTACTGTATATCATTCACGACATTTGGACGGGAGCTATAATTGAAGAAATGCTTTTAACTATGCACGTTGTTATTGCTTTAACTCGGGCTTGTCTTGACTACTTTCAATGGGGTAAGATTGCTTCTATGCCCCACTTCCGTGATTTTCGTAGAAAACGTCCCTTTGCCGTGGGGAGCTATAGTGGAGAGTGTACATCTATCATCATGTTGATCCACCATGTTTGTAGTTTCCTCTGAGTGGTGTTTGTGCTCTTTATAGTTGGAAAGAGATAGAGGACTACATTGACCAGCAGTTTGAGCAGTACTTCAGAGACGAGAGCGGCCTGAACAGAAAGAACATCCAGGATAACAGAGTCCACTGCTGCCTCTACTTCATCTCTCCCTTCGGACATGGGTACCAGACTACACACACATGCTACACACACAATACATATTTTCTTTCTCTCTCTCGACACAAGTATGAGGTAGATACACACAGTTCTTTCACAGTAAACCTGCTTTTCCACGATGAATTTTGTCTGTGTGTGTGACTCTCCAGTCTGCGGCCGTTGGATGTGGAATGTATGAGGGCTCTGCATGAGAAGGTGAACATAGTCCCTGTTCTGGCCAAAGCTGACAGCCTCACGCCCACTGAGGTCCGCAGGAAGAAGATGAAGGTAAGAAACTGTACTGTACCTGTGTTATGGTAATCTTTAATCATCTTTACCAGTGCTAATTTTACCTGTGATATTCCTATCTGTGCTACAGAATTTCTGGAATCTATATCTGTTCTATAATGTTTGGTTATATACTTGTGCTGTAATGTTGGGTTATATACTTGCCCTGTGCTATAATGTTGGGGTGCAAAATGGGATTCCAATGGATTTGTCTTTTCTTTTTTTTTTTTCAATCTACACAAATTACTCTGTCAACATGGAAGAACATTTTTAACATTTGTAAAAAAGAATATGAAAAATAAAACACATATCTTGATTAGATAAGTATTCAACCCCCTGAGTAAGTACAGAATTACCTTTAGCAGCGATTACAGCTGAGAGTTTTTCTGGGTAAGTCTCTAAGAGCTTAACACACCTGGATTGTACAATATTTACCCATCCTTCTTTTCAAAATTCTTCAGCTGTCAAATTGGTTGTATATCATTGCTTGACAACCATTTTCAGATCTTGCCATAGATTTTCAAGCAGATTTAAGTCAAAACTGTAACTCGGGAAAATTCACTGTCTTCTTGGTAAGCAACTCCAGTGTAGATTTGGCCTTGTGTAGTAGGTTATTGTCCTGCTGAATGGCGAATTCATCTCCCAGTATCTGTTTCTCTAGGAATTTGCCTGTGCTAAACTTCATTTCTTTTTTATCCTGAAATGACCCAGTCCTTAACGATTACAAGCATACCCATAACATGATGCAGGCACCACTATGCTTGAATATATGGAGATTGATACTCTGTAATGTGTTTAAGGTAAATCCAATACAACACTTCATATTCAGGACAAACAGTGAATTCCTTTGCCACATTTTTTGTAGTATTTCTTTAGTGCCTTGTTGCAAACAGGATGCAAATGATTGACTTGTTAAGCACATTTTTATTCCTGAACTTATTTAGGTTTTCTTAAAAGGGGTTGAATACTTATTGACTCAAAACATTTCAGCTTTTTATTATTTTATTCATTTGTAAAAAATCAAGACATCTCTTTGACATTATGGATGCAATTGAATCCATTTTAAATTCCGTCTGCAACACAACATCGTGGAAAAGTCAAGGGGTGTGAATACTGCATGTGTGTGCCTGTGTAGATCCGAGAGGAGATGGAGAAGTTTGGCATCAACATCTACCAGTTCCCAGACTGTGACTTTGATGAAGATGAGGAGTTTAAACAGCAGGAGCAGCTGCTCAAGGTGACTTCAGACCTGGAGAGGATAGAAGAATATTAGGGGATCTGTATGCGTTTTGTCCATTGCATATATCGCTGACTACATGGCTTAACCATGAAAACCTCGATCTCTCTCTCTCTCTCTAGGACAGTATTCCTTTTGCTGTAATAGGCAGTAACATCCAGGTTGAGAGTAAAGGACGCAAGTTCAGAGGTCGGCTCTACCCCTGGGGTGTGGTGGAAGGTACGCTGCACAGGCACACGTTTACACTACAGATCACACACACACACACAACTGAACTTTCCTCGCTGCGGTGAACAGCAGAGTTGGGCCTCACTGAGCTTGCCTGTAAAAGAAAAATACACTTGATTTACATTTGAACCAGCATCCCCGCAGATTACCGTGAACGCAATCTCCGCGAACCACAAGGAAATGACTTGTCGACAGTGTACCTTCGATTGAATCCCAGCCTAAATGTCTTTCTATGAAAACACACTGACCTAATACCAGTGTTGTGTTGTCAGTGGAGGACCCGGCCCACAGTGATTTCCTGCTGCTGAGGAACATGTTGGTGAAGACTCACATGCAGGACCTGAAGGATGTCACCAGAGAGACACACTACGAGAACTACAGAGCACAGTGTATACAGAACATGACACGCATGGTGGTGCAGGAGAGGAAACGCAGGTTGGTACTAGACACACACACACATAGAATAGACGTACACAGAATTACCCAGCCCCATACACACTAAAGTTGTACTGATGTACAACACATTTGGCACAACGGTTGTGCACAAAAATAATGACCTAATTTATTGTACCTTTTGTTCTGTGTGTTAGCTTGCGTGATAAGATTGGGAGTGAGAGCAGCGTTGACTTCCCCATGACCCCACTCCCACTGGCCCCCGTAAACCGCGAGACAGAGAGGCTCATCTGGGAGAAGGACGAGGAGGTGAGAACACACACACACACGCACGTGCACTTCTAGACCGACACCATACACACCTGTACCTGGATGTATTGCACTGCATAGAAGTTGGTCTTCTTCCAGTCTACGTTTGGAACGTTCTTCTTCAGCGTCTCAAGAAACCTAGACCGACACACACACACACACACTCACTTTCCTTACCTTCTCTCTCACCTCTAGTTGAGGAGGATGCAGGAGGTGTTGGAGAGGATCCAGGAGCAGATGCAGCAAGGACAGAAACCAGACGACTGATTTACCAACAATCCTCCCGGGCCTCTGAGATCCATTCCGTAGACACCTAGAAAAGGGAAGGAGAAATTTGCATCAAGAGGAAGAAACGTGACCACCTCACTCAAACCAGCACCATTCACCTCATTGGTGTATCAGCCTTTCGAGGTCTCCATGGAGATGAGATCAGGCAGGAATCCTCTGCATCTGAATGTTCTGAACCCATGTCATCCCCCCCCCCCCAAACTGTTTTATGAGAAATAAGGAGGGTCCTGTAAACGTTTGTTACTAATGCCGTGGCCTAGTCTTGATTCCCTACATACCCGAGGTGTCAATTCAGGAAGTGAACTTAGACCGTTGGAAGTGTCAGGAAAAAAAGAAGCAGCACAAACAGTGTGTAGTAAATGTAATATGATTTATTAAGAATCTTCATTATTATTTGTGTTCATCATACTTTTGTCCTAATGACTAGTTTGTAGTACTGTTGTTATCTTTTAAACATGGTGGACAGTTGGATCCGAAAGGCAGCCCAAAATGTACAGGCGATATATAACTTCAACTTTCTCCATAGGGAAAACATCTGTGTTTTTATATTTATATATAATAACATTGTAGCACGAGGTCCAACATCCTGCCCACATCATACAATATTGTACATGGTCCCGGAAAGAAAGAAAAAAGTACAAAAAACAACAACATTGAAACGGAACCTAAAATCGCAATCTACATGCAAGGTTAAAGAGTAAAATACACACACGTATATGCAAAACAGCGTGCATACAAGCACACATATACAAAAATACAGCCATACGTACCTACACACATATTAGAAAAGGCAAACATCAGAGTGTTCCAAAGAGAAAATATTCAGCTCCTCCACGTTTCAGTCTCTCTCCTACCGAACACACACACTTGAACACAAAAAGGGACATCACACACATCACACACACTGCTATTCTGCTTGCTCTCAGATCATCTCCGTGCGTCGATCAAGGTTGTCACAGTGCTATGGTTGACGGAGAAATGTTTTATGACTGATTACACACCGACAGGAGCGCGCTGCATGCACACACACGTCAAAATGCTACAACAAAAAATAGAACCATGCACCAGGAACAGTAGGTTTATCCACCGTAGAATAGAAAACCTACTGAATATAGGCATACGTACACACACACACACACACACCTGAAACAACCAGTAGGACCATATGAGATTGCTTACATACATATATGATGGTGACTCGAACGTAGTCAGACATGCATAGACTGGCAAAGGGGCATATAATCCACTATCTCTTACACACACACAGCAGGTATGCTGTGTGTCCAGCCCGCAGAGCTGATCTCTTGTTCTAACACCAGGATAAGGTTTTCAGTGGCTATGATGGGAGAGGGGCAAAAGGGGGGGCTATTGAGCAGGAGAAGAGAAGTCCTTCTGGATGAGACTGCCATGTTGTGGTACTGTTTTATGAATGAGTAGGGACCCTGATGCCTGAGTGAATACTCATCTTATGTTAGTGCGTCTGAGGAGATGAGGGATAGAGAAAGACTGTCGGCGGGTAGACTGAACCTATACCTGTGTCTACAGATCGCTTCTACCCAAAGCAGGCTCTGGCTGTAACAGGAGTCGGTGTCCTCTAGAACAATTCATGTATGAGTTCATCCACGGTTCTGTCCCAAATGGCATCCTATTTCCTATTCACTTCCTATTTTGACTAGGGCCCATAGTAGTGCACTATATATGGAATAGGGTACAATTTGAGTTTTACCCATAAGTCTTGAGAGTTAATGTTCTGGGGAGGAATGTTCTGGTCACAAATCCTGTAGTCTGAATCAACCTGATGATGTACTCCTTGGTACCTGGGATCAATGCTCCAATGAGCACCAATGCCTTCGCTCGCTCTTTCTCTTCCTGCCCTGTCTGTCAGGTTGTGACTGAGTCCAGGGTTGCATTCAGTACGACAGAACGGTGTGCAACGTTGAATTCAGCGGAAACCGTACTGAACGACCAGTTGATGAACTTTGATTATGGAGGCAAAGAGGGCGATTACTATATGGTGTGCTGCATGAGTTTTGCGAGTTTTTCAAATGGTCACACCCATATTGATCAGGCCACACCTCGCTATACTCACCAAACGGGAGCAAACGTTGAAGAATGGTACAAACGTCACACTGCGTAGCAAACGTTGAAGCGAACTGAACGCACCCCTGCTGTCCCCACTCTCTCTCGCGCCCTCCCCCTCTCTCTGTCGAGCCCACCCCCTCTCGCGCCCTCCCCCTCGCTCTCTGTCGCGCCCTCCCCCTCTCTCTCTGTCGCCCTCCCCCTCTCTCGCTCTCTCTGTCACGCCCTCCCCCTCTCACTCTCTCCCCTCCCTGTCCTGTCTCTCAGGCCAGTTTGAGTGTGCTAACAGGGAATGGTGGTACAGTCACCATGGTGACTGGGTTGAGGACGGTGGTTTGTCCCACCAGCTGTGGGTGGTGGTGGTGATGGTGGTGGGCCAGCATGGTTGTGGGCTTCCCCAGGGACGAGCCACACTGGCCAGGCACTGCCGCCCCATTGACCTGGGGCACGTTAGCGGTAGCATGGCTAGCCTGGACGTGGGGAAGGGTGTGGTGGGTGAAGGTGTGGGTGATATGCCCCAACACTGTGGGCTGGGAGACCGTCAATCCCTGGGGGTACATGTGGGGGGGCAGGGGACCTCCCAGGTGGGCCACAGGGTGGACGGTGATGTGTCCGATGGGCTGGGCCGTGATTGTCTGGTGGGCAGCGGCGGCGGCTGCTGTGATTGGCTGCGAGATGGAGGAGGCAGGATTGGGGGAGGGAGCGATGTGCGTAAGGTGTTTGTGATTAGCCGGGAGGACGTGATTGACAGCCTGGATGACGGATGGGTGGGCGATGACTTTGGGCGAGACTTGGACTGTCGGATGGGGGTGAGGTGGCGGGGCGGGGGCGATAGCTTGGGGGTGAGGAGGGGGGGCCAAGAGGGAGGGGCTGGTCAGAACCCCAGAGGAAAGGGTCTTGTGTGTGATGGAGAGGTGAGGAGTGAGGAATGATTTGGCCTGTATAATGGGGAGGGAGAAGGGTGGAGGAGGAGGGGAGAGGTCTTCATCAATGTCCTGGTTAAAGTTGTCTTCCCCTTCTGAAAGAGAGAGAGGGAGAGCGATTACTCATACGGTACACTATAAGAACACATCACACATATTGACATGTATGTCTACACCAGGGTTTCTGTGGTGCTGGACAGCGTGACCGGGAAGATTTCAATTTACCCTCCATCTGACAAATGACCCGGACCCATATGCATAACTGTGGTGCGTAACCCATTAGGGAATCCACTCACTGTGCTCAGAATGACAAAAATCACATATAGATTATGGTCATTAGTTTTAGAAGAACATGCAACTCCTGTATTGAAGTAGCCAATAAAACACAATTTTCAAACAAAAATGTAATTTGAGGGAAAAGTATTCTAAACAGTGAAACTGAGAAGAGCAGTTGTGATGGAGATGAAAATCTGTTAAACTTAGATTTGTTGCTAATATGACTAGGATAATGCCTTTGGCTTCTGGACAACGGAAGAAAGTTGATATGAAAACCAATAGAACAGGGGAGAAATGGCATATGAAGTCAAATAGGCTAGGAAGTAGACAGTTATAAATAAACTCCTGTCTAAACATCAAATTAATCACCAGAAAGCATGACTTCGCCACAAAGGAATCGAGGATCATTCGCTTTTTTTTTTTTTTTTAAATATATATAGCTGTGGATTGTTTCAAATCACAAGCTTGTAGGCCTACGCCTATTTGGGAATAAGGCAATTTGGCCAGAGCGCATGGCAATAGGCCTAGCTGATTGAGCTGCGGCTGTCAGTGAAAAGTATCTAAGATATGTGTGAAGATAATGTGCCTCGAGTATAATTTAAAAATGTTGAGACAAGAAGAAGGGGAGAGGTGTGTGTGGCATAGATATAGGTGAGTCTCTCTCCAGAATGGCTGGCTCAGCTGTCTCCTTGCACATTCATTGTGTAAATTATTTGCCCTTTTGATTGTTCATTTTTGTTGGTCAATGTCCCATTACGTATGTCCCCAGCAGTAAACGTATGTAGGCCTAATGGGGAATTGATTAAAAAAAAAAGAGAGAAAGGGGGGCAGTGAGGCTGAGTAGAGAGATGAATGAACCTGAATTGATCTAGTTTTTATTTGTCGGGTTTTACGCATTTCGACTTAGTTGAAAATGGAAGTTACAGGCCTACTGCAGCATTGGCCTATAGACTATGAGTTCCATGCGCTCATTTCTTTAACTGCCAAAGGATCCCGTGTATCAATGTGACGACGTGCTCTCGCTCTCTTAGTTACATTTTTACTTTCACATTTTTATGATGAACCACGTGACAATGATTTTGAGGGGGAAAAACGATGTTATTGAAATGAAACTGTTCCACGAACATGCGCATATGAAACTCCTGACTGGCACACAGATCGATTAGAAATGGTAGAATAAATTGTAAGGTTCCCAAAAATGTGAAACTCACGCGTCGCCTATGAAGTCTATAAAATAATTGCCTCCGCGTTTCCATGGTCAGATTTGCCTATAGGCTGCTATGAAGCAAGGTAAGACGTCCATGGTCAGATTTGCCTCTAGGCTGCTCTGCTATGAAGCAAGGTAAGACGTCTCTGGTCAGATTTGCCTATAGGCTGCTCTGCTATGAAGCAAGGTAAGACGTCTCTGGTCAGATTTGCCTATAGGCTGCTCTGCTATGAAGCAAGGTAAGACGTCCATGGTCAGATTTGCCTCTAGGCTGCTCTGCTATGAAGCAAGGTAAGACGTCTCTGGTCAGATTTGCCTATAGGCTGCTCTGCTATGAAGCAAGGTAAGACGTCTCTGGTCAGATTTGCCTATAGGCTGCTATGAAGCAAGGTAAGACGCCCCTGGTAAGATTTGCCTATAGGCTGCTCTGCTATGAAGCAAGGTAAGACATCCATGGTCAGATTTGCCTATAGGCTGCTATGAATCAAGGTAAGATGTCCCTGGTCAGATTTGCCTATAGGCTGCTATGAAGCAAGGTGAGACATGCCTTTATAATATGAAGTAAAACAGTCAGGTTTCGAACTATTAAGTAGGCCTGTGTGTTCAGAATGCATACTGCCTCCAGCTCACATTGTAAAGTGGTGGTGACGCACTGGTAGCCTGTTGCCTGCCCTTTAATGGTGAATGGGAGGTGTGCTTCAATATGGCTACCAGTTGACAAATACAAATAGTACGCCTAGTTCTTTTTAATTGTTCACCGAAACTTAACACAAGATTGCATTTCAAATTGTTGCACAATGAACGGGCTTACAAAAGCACACGTTGTACTTCAGTAGCACCAGCCGAGGAGAAACATCCTGCTCAAAATAGGCACTGTGTGCTGTGCACGCGTGACAGTTGTGTTGGATAAATAAGAGAGGCTACATGATGACTAACGGAAATACACACATACACACAGGAATTTAATCCCACCATATTATGCAAATGAACCTGTAGGCCAGCATTTCCCAAACTCGGTCCTGGGGACCCCAAGGTGTCCCTGTTTTGGTTTTTGCCCTAACACTACACAACTGATTGAAATAATCAAAGCTTGCTGATTATTTGAATCAACTGTGTAGTGCTAGGAGCCCCTAAGGGGTCCCCGGGACCAGGTTTGGGAAATACTGCTATAGACTGATAAGCATGACGGTCAAATGTGTTTCTAACAGAAACCCTGGTATGCACACAGCATGCTTCCTTCTGCAAGTGTCTGTGTGTGTGTGTACCTGAGGCAGTAGAAGTAGAAGCCTGGTCGTCCTCTGGTTGTACGGTCTGTCTGAGGACCTTGTCTATCTCCATAACGTCCATACACTGACTTAGCTCGTTCTTCAGCTCAGCCAGTCTCTGCTGCGTGGAAATCTTCTCTCTCGCCAGACGCTCCATCTCATGTTCATACTCCTTCTCCTTTCGCTTCAGAGTCTGGGGGACAGGGAGATACACACACACACACATCGGCATATGTAATACCAACACACTTGTTACACGTGACCATAAGTTAAACTCATTCACAAAGTCGGAGAAAAGGGACATGAACACACTCCTTGCTCAGAACACACATGCAAACACACACGTCACGTAAACCAATAACAGCTGCCCAAAACTGACCCACCCGTGTGTGTGTGCACTCCAGACAACACGGAGAGAGGAGAGTAAACTTATGAGAGGGAGCGAGGGAAAGAAGTGATGGGGGAAAAGGAAGGGAGAGAGAGGTGCGCAGTAGTCATGGTTCTCCGGCCAAGTTACTGAGTGGTCTGAGGGGCTCCTAAACACAGGCACACGCAACTCTCTACTGAGAGGGAGAACGGGGGAGTGAGAGAGCACGGGGTGGACAGAAAGAGTTAGAGAACAGAAGATCACAAGATGGCGGCGATAATAGAGATGGGATCGAGGAGAAGACGGATAGAAAACAAACGAAAAAGGGAGAGAGAGAGAGAGAGAGAGGGACATCACATGATCCGACTACAGGGCACTGAGTTCAGTGAGCAAAGCGGTTTACTCTTAGCAGGCACGTGATGGAGTCCCACACGCGAGGTCAGTTTCTCTCCCCACCCCTCCAAATACACTACATTCACTGCTAGCCAGGAACACTCCATTCCGGCTCAACATTCAAAGGGCTCCCATTTCTCTCTGCAGAGGTGTTACTGGAGCTTTGTAAGAGAGCTGTGTGTGGAGTCCAGTGATCAGGATTAGCCTATACGCTTGTACCGTCTGTGTGGTTTGTTGTACCATTAATCATATTGATAATCCTATCATGTGAGACAAAGCATTCATTTTTACATTGCCTATTCATTCATCAATATCCGCGAAGAAATGAAACGAGTCATTTTGATAGCTATATGTATGATAGCCTTTCCTTCTCTCCGTGCACTACTGACTATTCATTGATCAACTGGCTCGGTGTCTGGATGCGAGTGTGTTTGTCTAACTGTGTGTATTGGTGTAATTGTGTGTGTTGGTGAACAGACCAGCTCAACACACACACACACACACACCTTCCCGATGATGACACGCATGGTGGTGCAGGAGAGGAAAGCGCAGGTTGGTGGGTGTGTGTGTGTGTGTTCATTAGGTCTACTTGCGTCTCCAACACCACGGCAACAGCAGCCACACATAGCCGTTTCCTTGGTAACAACATCCACAAGGGTTTCTGCGGTTGAGCAGGGGAGTGACAGTATATAAGGAGGAATCTAATTGGAAGATATAAAGGTGTAATTTCATCTAAAATGTCATGTAATTGGCTGTTTTCCAGCTTACTGCTCTAGCTGACGTCTCCCCTCTCTTCCTTAATCCCCCCTTCAATCCCCCTCTCCTTTCCTCCATCCCCCACTTCCATATACACTATAAGGCCAAAAGTATGTGGACTGGTCGTCGAACATATCATTCCAAAATCATGAACATTAATATGGAGTTGGTCCCCTTTTGCTGTTATAACATCCTCCACTCTTCTGGGAAGGCTTTGCACTAGATGTTGGAAGATTGGAATCAAGTCCCCGCAGCGTTCAGCTGAGGTCGGGCATTGATGTTGGGCGTATAGGCCTGACTCGCAGTCGGCGTTCCAATTCATCCCAAAGGTGTTCGATGGGGTTGAGGTCAGGGTTCTGTGCAGACCAGTCAAGTTCTTCCACACCGATCTCAACAAACCCTTTCTGTATGGACCTCGCTTTGTGCACGGGGGCATTGTCATGCTGAAACAGCAAGGAGCCTTCCCCAAACTGTTGCCACAAAGTTGGAAGCACAGAATCGTCTAGAATGTAATTGTATGCCGTAGTGTTAAGATTTCCCTTCACTGGAACTAAGGGGCCTACACAGAACCATGAAAAACAGCCCCAGACCATTATTCCTCCTCCACCAAACTTTACAGTTGGCACTATGCATTTGGGCAGGTAGTGTTCTCCCGGCATCCGTCAAACCCAGATTCGTCTGTGGGACGGCCAGATGGTGAAGCGTGATTCATCACTCCAGAGAATGTGTTTCCATTGCTCCAGAGTCCAATGGTAGCGAGCTTTACACCACTCCAGTCGACGCTTGGCATTGCGCATGGTGATCTTAGGCTTGTGTGTGTGGCTGCTTGGACATGGAAACCCATTTCATGAAGCTCCCGACGAACAGTTTTTGTACTGACGTTGCTTCCTGAGGCAGTTTAGAACTCGGTAGTGAGTGTTGCAACCGAGGACAGACAATGTTTATGCGCTACACTCTTCAGCGGTTCTGTGGCCTACCACTTCGCAGCTGAGCCATTGTTGCTCCTAAACGTTTCCACTTCACAATAACAGCACTTACAGTCGACCGGGGCAGCTCTAGCAGAGCAGAAATTTGACAAGCTGACTTGTTGGAAAGGTGGCATCCTATGACGGTGCTACGTTGAAAGTCACTTCATTATAGCCATTCTACTGCCAATGTTTGTCTATGGAGATTGCATGGCCGTGTGCTCGATTTTATACACCTGTCAGCAACGAGTGTGGCTGAAATAGACATCCACTTATATGAAACTTTTGGCCATGAAGTGTATCTCCTACTCCCCTCTAAGGTTCCCTCATCCCTTTCCCTCATCTCTCTTTGCTCCCCCTCTCTCTCTCCATCACTAGGATGGAGATCTCCTGTCGATACCCCCCCCCAGAGATCATTGTATCAGTGACCAGTGTGCTTCCAGAGATATCATCCTCAAAACAACCACAGCACCTGTTTTTGAAAAGCCTTCGTCATCATGATCCTCATCATCAATCAGCATAATATTTTTCATTTTGTCTGCCCTTGTTAAAAGGAGCAGTGTGCTGGTGTAAGTACAAACCCTGCAGACTTAACACACAATTCCACAAACACATCCTTGAATAAATACACCCGCGAACACACACACACACACACACACACACACACACACACACACACACACACACACACACACACACACACACACACACACACACACACACACACACACTGAGTAAAGAACTGGACCTCCTGCAGTGTTCTGACCACCTGCCGCCTGTCTCTATGGTTACCAAGTGTTCTAAAGGGCAGAAACCGAGAGAGGGGGGAGGAGAGGAAAAGGGGGAGAGAAAGGGATGTATAACTGGAAAGAGAAAGCATGAGAAGGAAAGAGGGATGACAGTGCGAAAAAGAGAAAGAAACAGAGGTAGACAGGGAGAGGGAGGTAGAGACAAAGAGGCAGCAGCAGAACAGAGTGTGCTCAGTGTGTCTCTCCCACTCTGCCATGAGGGCGAGGGAGGGGCATAGCCAAGCGGGCCAGAGGGAGGGGGTAGAGGGAGGGAGGGTTGACGTCACTGAGCTCCCGTTAGCCATGTGCTCTCAACTCACGTGGCCAAGGATCCAGGAAAAGAGAGGGAGGGAGGGAATGAGAGAAAAAAGGAAATGGTAGCTTAATTAGAATACAGCTCAGATCGCTTTGTTTTCCGTGAATTTTGGCTAATAAAGAAAAAAACATTTATTTGAAATGGAAGCGAGAATGAGAGCAAAACAAGCAAGATAAAAGGCAGAGGGAAAGGGGAAAAGGAGAATGCACCACCCTAACGTCACACACACATGTAGCCTACCTGTATGTATCTCAGGGCGCTGCGTAGAACACTGAGGTTGGAGGTCTTCTTCTCATCTACGTTTGGAACGTTCTTCTTAAGCGTATCAAAACAATCCTTCAAGTGAGCTCTTCTGTTCTTCTCCAGTTTGTTGTGCACCTCTCTGGTTCCAGCTCTGCAAAACACAACATCTGCATAAAAACTGACTTCCACACCAATTGTTGGTGTTTGACTACACTGTTTGTGTTCGATTACATGCCATCATGTTTGACTACACTGTTTGTGTTCGATGATATGACATCATGTTTGACTACACTGTTTGTGTTCGATTACATGCCATCATGTTTGACTACACTGTTTGTGTTCGATTACATGACATCATGTTTGACTACACTGTTTGTGTTCGATTACATGCCATCATGTTTGACTACACTGTTTGTGTTCGATTACATGACATCATGTTTGACTACACTGTTTGTGTTCGATTACATGACATCATATTTGTGTTCGATGACATGCCAACATGTTTGACTACACTGTTTGTGTTCGATTACATGACATCATATTTGTGTTCGATGACATGCCATCATGTTTGACTACACTGTTTGTGTTCGATTACATGCCATCATGTTTGTGTTCGATTACATGCCATCATGTTTGACTACACTGTTTGTGTTCGATTACATGACATCATGTTTGATTACACTGTGTATGTTCGATTACATGACATCATGTTTGATTACACTGTGCGTGTTCGATTACATGCCATCATGTTTGATTACACTGTTTGTGTTCGATTACATGACATCATGTTTGATTACACTGTGCGTGTTCGATGATATACCATCATGTTTGTGTTCGATTACATGACATCATGTTTGACTACACTGTGCGTGTTTGATTACATGCCATCATGTTTGACTACACTGTGCGTGTTCGATTACATGACATCATGTTTGACTACACTGTGCGTGTTCGATTACATGACATCATGTTTGACTACACTGTGCGTGTTTGATTACATGCCATCATGTTTGATTACACTGTTTGTGTTCGATTACATGACATCATGTTTGACTACACTGTGCGTGTTCGATTACATGCCATCATGTTTGACTACACTGTGCGTGTTCGATTACATGCCATCATGTTTGACTACACTGTGCGTGTTTGATTACATGCCATCATGTTTGACTACACTGTGTATGTTCAATTACATGCCATCATGTTTGATTACACTGTGCGTGTTCGATTACATGCCATCATGTTTGACTACACTGTGTATGTTCGATTACATGACATCATGTTTGATTACACTGTGCGTGTTCGATTACATGCCATCATGTTTGACTACACTGTGTATGTTCGATTACATGCCATCATGTTTGACTACACTGTGTATGTTCAATTACATGCCATCATGTTTGATTACACTGTGCGTGTTCGATTACATGCCATCATGTTTGACTACACTGTGTATGTTCGATTACATGCCATCATGTTTGACTACACTGTGCGTGTTCGATTACATGCCATCATGTTTGATTACACTGTGCGTGTTCGATTACATGACATCATGTTTGACTACACTGTGCGTGTTCGATTACATGCCATCATGTTTGACTACACTGTGTATGTTGGATTACATGACATCATGTTTGATTACACTGTGCGTGTTCGATTACATGCCATCATGTTTGACTACACTGTGTATGTTCGATTACATGACATCATGTTTGATTACACTGTGCGTGTTCGATTACATGCCATCATGTTTGACTACACTGTGTATGTTCGATTACATGACATCATGTTTGATTACACTGTGCGTGTTCGATTACATGACATCATGTTTGATTACACTGTGCGTGTTCGATTACATGCCATCATGTTTGACTACACTGTGTATGTTCGATTACATGACATCATGTTTGATTACACTGTGTATGTTCGATTACATGCCATCATGTTTGATTACACTGTTTGTGTTCGATGACATGCCATCATGTTTGACTACACTGTGCGTGTTCGATTACATGCCATCATGTTTGACTACACTGTGCGTGTTTGATTACATGCCATCATGTTTGACTACACTGTGTATGTTCAATTACATGCCATCATGTTTGATTACACTGTGTATGTTCGATTACATGACATCATGTTTGACTACACTGTGCGTGTTCGATGACATGCCATCATGTTTGATTACACTGTTTGTGTTCGATTACATGACATCATGTTTGACTACACTGTGCGTGTTCGATTACATGCCATCATGTTTGATTACACTGTTTGTGTTCGATGACATGCCATCATGTTTGATTACACTGTTTGTGTTCGATTACATGACATCATGTTTGACTACACTGTTTGTGTTCGATGACATGCCATCATGTTTGATTACACTGTTTGTGTTCGATGATATGCCATCATGTTTGACTACACTGTTTGTGTTCGATGACATGCCATCATGTTTGACTACACTGTTTGTGTTCGATGACATGCCATCATGTTTGATTACACTGTTTGTGTTCGATGATATGCCATCATGTTTGACTACACTGTTTGTGTTCGATGACATGCCATCATGTTTGACTACACTGTTTGTGTTCGATGATATGCCATCATGTTTGACTACACTGTTTGTGTTCGATGACATTCCAATTTGTTCAACTACACTTGTGGTGTTCCACTGTTGACTGGTTGATCTACAAATCACCTTGCATCCTAAATAACTACTCATTTATTATTTGTAGATCATTCAGTTTCCTTAGTCGGTGATCAGTGAAAATCCATGCAAAATGTATGCCCTCAAAAACGAGGACTCTCTCTCACCCTCCAGGTCGTCTCTTCCCGTCCAACCCTCTCAGGTCATCCATGATGGTTCCGTTTGGGCGCGGCTGCGTGGGAATGGCTTGCTGGGGAAGTAGTGCATGTTGGGAAGCGGCTTTGGTGATGATGGAGGTCGGGTACGGAATCTGAGTTGGAGGTTGGGATTGGCTAGGGCTTCCACCCGTCTGTGGCGTCATCGAGTTAGGCTCCGCCTTCACCTGGACTGCCAGCTGGCGCTGGATTGGCTGCTGCCGAGTAGGGGAGGAGCCTCCCTTCATCACCTGGGCGCCTCCGAGGTGGAGTGAGGTTGCCGCGGCAGCGATCGTTGTGATGACGGGAAGGGGCGGTACAGAGGGCGTAGCGGTGACAACGGGTACCATGGGGATGACAGCGATGGAGATGGGGGGAGGAGGGAGGGAGAGGGGAAGAGGGTGAGAGGAGGGAGAGAGGTGCTGGTGCTGACAATGTTGTGATGACTCAGGCCAATGCTGTGATGACCCCCAGGTGACATGGTTGAATCTGATTGGCTGGTCCGCACAGGTCACAACCTCTGCTCGTCTGGACTCTGCCTCCCGGCTGTGAAGCTCCGCCTTCTCTCTGCAACGCTCCTCCTCTTTGGGCGAGGAGAAGAATAACATAACAGTAAAGAGAGAGGGGGATGATGGTTAGAAATGTAGGGACTTCAAGGCTTCACCTCGTATAGCAGTACAAAAATGTAGTAGAATTCATATTTCACAGACAAAACTGTCTTAGGTGAAGTGGTGAACACACACCCACTCCCCCCCTCCCCACACACAAACACAATGATGTCATCCTAGAGGCAGACCGACCGATGGGACGTGAGGACAGGGTCTCTCGCTGAAAGCCCTTGGTCCAGGCCTGTGATAGGCTGGTGAGTTGAATGGGGCGTTGGCCTGGGGTGGTTGTAATGGGTCTACCCAGCGGTGTCATTGGAGCCGGCAACATACGGCAATCCACACCAAACACGGTGTGCGCTTACACACATGCACACGTACACACACAGGTCAACACATATGCACATCAATAAACACAGCAGACACACAGGCAAGCATAATCACACACACACACACACACACACTAGACAAAAGGGGTTTGTCTTAAATGAGCATGCTCAATGAAACGGCAGTAACCATAGATCCATAGCAAAATTAGATGCACACGACACGAGGGATCCCACAGACAAGAACACTAACTAAAAAGACGACACACGGAGTTCACTCATGCTTAAATGTACTACATATCAAATATACACCGTACATACAGTATTCACGTTACTAAACCAACTGTGTGTACATTGCTAGAAGTTTGACAGACACGCACACACACACATTGGAAAAAGGCGCAAGTTTCAGTTTGTTCCACCTGAGCGAGTCTGACCACAAGTCAGAGACCATATTGACACCAAATGGGTTTGATGAATCGCTGGAAAAGGCTTTTGTAGGCTACAGTCCAAGCTATGTCTTCCAATGGTGTGACTGCTGTCAGCATCCAAGGATTATCCAGTACATCTAACTGGAGGTAAGGACGACAGCAGGGGTGTGGCTTACGGGCGATATGGATATCACTTATTATTGATATCTACATAGCACAATGATGTGAATCACACTGCTGCTCTCTCATTTCACTACAATCCGTAAGGTGCAATTAGCTGTTTTTATTTAACCTTCATTTAACTAGGCAAGTTAGTTAAGAACAAATCCTTATTTACAATGAAGACCTACCCTGGCCAAACGTGCAACGCCCTATGGGACACCCAATCACAGCCAGATGTGATTCAGCCTGGATTCGAACCAGGGACTGTAGTGACGCCTCTTGCACTGAGATGCAGTGCCTTAAACCGCTGCGCCATTCAAGAGCCCGTTGTTGTGGAAGGCTGTAAACAAATGTCTGTATTTTAACCCAATAATAGTTGAATTGAAGAAGTTTAAGCTGCCTTTCAAGCATCGTTTTAGCAACCAGTGGACAGCCAGTGAAAAATGTGCTCTTGCAACAGCTGCATAGTGATTATCCAGTCTGTGGAATAAGGGTGTTTGAGGGTGTTTCTCCCTTCTAAACTCCTCCGTGGTATTGTGCTTTACATACTGGCAAAAATTACTTTAATTTAACACGACCATGACTGGGGCTTTTATTGCTCAATCTAATTTGTCCTGGGATTTTTTCTTCTTCTTTTTCATAGGCCTAAAGGACACATGCTCAAACTCGCACACTTTCGATGGACTTAAACAGCTGCAAATGATCAAGATATCAAAGTGTCACCAACAAAAACCGTAAACAATAGGCCTATAACAAATGTAGCATATTGCATTCATTTTCACATGCAAATAGACCGCCATTGTAAATAAGAATTTGTTCTTAACTGACTTGCCGAGTTATATAAAAGGTACAAAACAAACGTTGGGTAGTGCACAAAGCATGCCATTCCACGAGAGCAGTACTTATTTTTCAACTCGACGCAATGAGCCCCGATCAGTTCTCCATGACAACAAAATCATAAACAACAGAGTAGGCTAATAAGTCCTTTGTTTTTGGGTTATGCTCAGGTAAAACAATTTGGCTAATCTATATATTTCTAAGTCCGATTCTTGAAGATCAAGTGGTATTAAATGAATTGGAATGACTAGAAATCTGACAGCCTTTGGTTTTTAATGTAAAGATATAGCCTAATCAAATGAATATCTCTATTGAAGTAGAAAGCAATGAGTTAGAAGAATCCTACATAACCCACACATTTAAATGCAGCATCCATTTATGGCCAGCTATGTAAACTCTAAGATTGATTTATCCTAATATATATATGTTGTTTTTATGGGGGATATATGGAAATTGTGTGTCGTTCAATTGGTAATATTAATTTTGGTCTAAAAAGTAATCTAAAAGTTACTGAAAGTAATTAGATTACGCTAATCCAAAATTGTTACTGATTACAATTTTGGACATGTAACTAGTAACTAATGGATTACATTTAGAAAGGAACGGATAAGTAAACGAGAAAACTAGAGAGATTGGGAGGGAGAGATGGACCTCTGCATTGCAACAGGGGGGGGGGGGATAATCACACTTTTTCAGACTCCCTGACCTTTCTCTTCTGCTCTGAAAAGGTTCTCACACATACATACACTATATATACAAAAGTATGCGGACGCCTTTTCAAATGACTGGATTTGGCTATTTCAGCCACACCCGTTGCTGACAGGTGTATAAAATTGAGCTCACAGCCATGCAATCTCCATAGACACACATTGGGAGTAGAATGGCCTTACTGAAGAGCTCAGTGGCTTTCAACATGGCACCGTCATATGACGCCTCCTTTCCAACAAGTCAGTTCGTCAAATTTCTACCCTGCTAGAGCTGGCCCGGTCAACTGTAAGTGCTGTTATTGTGAAGTGGAAATGTCTAGGAGCAACAACGTCTCAGCCACAAAGTGGTAGGCCACACATGCTCACAGAACGGGACCGCCGAGTGCTGAAGCGCGTACAAATCGTCTGTCCTCGGTTGCAACACTCACTACCGAGTTCTAAACTGCTTCTGGAAGCCTGGAAGCAACGTCAGTACAAGAACTGTTCGTCGGGAGCTTCATGATATGGGTTTCTATGGCCCGAGCAGCCACACACAAGCCTAAGATCACCATGCGCAATGTCAAGCATTGGCTGGAGTGGTGTAAAGCTCGCTGCCATTGGACTCTCGAGCAGTGAAATCACATTCTCTGGAGTGATGAATCATGCTTCACCATCTGGCAGTCCAATGGACGAATCTGGGTTTGGCAGATGCCAGGAGAACACTACCTGCACCAATGCATACTGCCAACTGTAACGTTTGTTGGAGGAGGAATAATGGTCTGGGGCTGTTTTTTTGTTCTTTTTTCTCTTTTTTGAATTGTACCCCATCTTCTCCCCAATTTGTAGTTATGATTTTGTCTCATCGCTGCAACTCCCCAACAGGCTTGGGAGAGGTGAAGGGCAAGTCATGCGTCCTCCGAAACATGATCCGCCAAACTGCGCTGCATCTTAACACACTGCTCACTTAACCGGACGCCAGTCGCACCAATGTGTCGGAGGAAACACAGTTCAACTGATGACCGAAGTCAGCTGGCAGGCACCCGGCCAACCATCGCTAGAGTGCGATGAGCAAGGAGACCCCCCCCCAGCCAAACCCTCCCCTTAACTGGACGACGCTGGGCCAATTGTGAGCCGCCCTCTAGGGCTCCCGGTCACGGCCGGCTGTGACACAGCCTGGGATCGAACCCCTGGGGCTGTCTTTCATGGTTCGGGCTTGGCCCCTTAATTCCAGGGAAGGGAAATCTTAACGCTACAGCATACAATGAAATTCTAGACAATTCTGTGCTTCCAACTTTTTGGCAACAGTTTGGGGAAGGCCCTTTCCTGTTTCAGCATCACAATGCCCCTGTGCACAAAGCCAGGTCCATTCAGAAATGATTTGTTGAGATTGGTGTGGAAGAACTTGACTGGCCTGCACAGAGCCCTGACCTCAACCCCATCGGACACCTTTGGGATGAATTGGAACGCCGACTGCGGGACAGGCTTAATCGTCCAACATCAGCGCCCGACCTCACTAATGCTCTTGTGGCTGAATGGAAGCAAGTTCCCGCAGCAATGTTCCAACATCTAGTAGAAAGCCTTCTCAGAGGAGAGGAGGCTGTTATAGCAGCAAAGGGGGGACCAAATCCATATTAATGTCTGTGATTTTGGAACGAGATATTGGATGAGCAGGTACCCACATACTTTTGGTCATGTAGTGTACATACATGCAACACCACACACACACACACACACACACACACACACACACACACACACACACACACACACACACACACACACACACACACACACACACACACACACACACACACACACACACACACACACACACACACACACACTGTTTCTGTTCAGCCCTGCTCCAGATGTAAAAACATGCAAACATTAATTACATAACTCTTTCATTGAGAGAGGGAGAAAGGTGTCCATATACTTTTGATTTGAAAAAAAGGGAGGAGATAGAGGAGGGGGAGAAAAGAGAGAAGGGGGTGTTGCCCTACTTTCCCCCCACTGTGACCTGTGCGCCAGTCATTCTGGCATGCACGTGGTGATCGGGGGCAGGCCCTCTAAGGCACATGTGCCACTAGGGGCGTGTGGATGAACTGACACGTCACCAGATGAGTGAAACAAAAAGCCCTTTTCCCAATATGTGGCGATAAATCACCAACCGTCGATGAAATATCCTGTGAATAACTGTGATTCAGTTCTCAACCCCGTTAAACGAACACCCATGCTGTGTTTAACGTTTCACACACACAGCTCTGTCATAGGGAGGGAGTTACTTTAGTGGACAGGGAGTAGGGTTGTGTGTGTGTCCCGCCCCGGAGTGTCATAAGATATCTGAGCAATGTCAGAGCATTATGTAAAAGAGAGAGCCTGCTTGCAGGAGCCTCTCCGGTCGTTCTGCTGCCTGCCACCGCCCTATGCAACCTGGTATCAGATAATTTTGTATTATTCTGTACGTAAGTCAAAGACACTCCATTTAGTGTGATATGTTATGTTTCGTATAGTATGTACTAATTTGTGGATGTCCAGCACCCATTTCGTACGATATGTTACAAATTACAATTCATAATATATGTTACGAATTTGCTAAACGTATGATATGTTACGAATTTGCTAAACGTATGATATGTTACAAATTCTAGTTAGGTGGCTAACGTTAGCTAGCTTGCTAACATTAGCTAGGCCAGGGGTTTGGGTTAAGTTTACAAGTTAACTACATATTAAATAGTTGCAAAGTAGCTAGAATGTAGTAAGTAGTTGAAAGTTGCTAATTAGCTAAAATGATAAAGTTGTCTGTGATAAAATTTGAACTCACAACCTTTGGGTTGCTAGACTTCCCATTATACACCCACCCGTGTCCACCTCAACCAACCACCCTTCTTTCGTTTTTGCCTTAACATATCATAAGACAGATGGTTACTTATGTTTGGTATGGTTACATATTAAATAGTGTCTCGGATTTATATAAAGAATAATACGAAATGCTCTGAGACCAGATTGCAACATCGACCATCAGTAGCCTTGCCAAAACTCTGCAATCATTAGTCTACTACTGCAAAAACAAGCTTAACATATCACCCTACTAGACCTATCTTTTACGCCCAAAACATGTTTAGAATTTCCAAGAGTATAAAAGACTGAACGCTGTAATGACGACATAGTACATGTAATGGTACTGTTGTAACATAGTAACACGCGTGTGTGTGATCCACAGTTGCAACATTGTAGCACGCAACAACACACGCTTTGAAGCCAACCCGAAACAAACACAGAATGGTTCTGGAGTGCAGAACGCGCGGCAATATGTCAGTAGATACAGCGTAACTAGCCACACACAGACAGAGTGCGCATATGAGTAGCAGCGACGCTATATATAGCCGGGATTTAACCCGGAAACCGAGGTAGAAAAATACCTCCTGCTCCCCGTATTGATAAATGAAAATAAATGCATTCGTCAAAACTATAGAGGGTCAGTCAGGCTATGTTCATGAATGACCGATAAAGGGTCCATGAACAGGCTATTGAGTGAAAACGATGTTTCCCAGCAGGACGTAGGCTGATCGGTGGGAATGCATGACCGTTCGGGTTTAAAGTAGGTGTGGACCCCCCCAATAAACCGACCAAGCCAAATCGTGCTATTCCAAAGGCTTACCTAGACTGTGAACTCCCACAGGCCCCCCGCCGGTTCCCACCCGAGTACCCCGTTCTTACCATGTGTGATCTGTTGTTGCTGGGCTTGCCATTCCAGATATCTGGCCGCTTCCAGAAGAGTGTCGATGCTCATCGTGCGCCCCTCACCGTAGGCTACCCGATCGCCCAGGACAGAAGAAAAAAAAGGCACAGCCGAGATCCGCCGGGGAGCACTGTCTGGAACGCAGCAGACACGAACGCGCACTCTGTTTATTCCTTTCTTCCTCTCACCGGAAAGAAAATGAGTAAAAATATATTCCTTGGATAAATGATTTCTCACACGTAAAAGAGGGATTGCAACAAGATGGCGATGCGATCACGGGAATACATAACAAGGCGAATGCAGTCAGGGCCCGCCCTCCACGTTTCTACCCCTCCCTGTTACTACAGCCTGGGGTAAAAGACGGCTGGCGAGCGCTACTGTATGTAGAGGACATCAGACCCAAACAGAGGGGTTATCCCGCCTGTGGCCTGCTGCCTGCACACACTACAGGCCAGACACCGTCGCTCCAAAAGTCCAACGTTTATTGCGTCTATGAATATGAAAGCGTTTGGGTCTCTTTTTGACGTTAAACTGCGTGGCGTCAACGCCTGGCGGGACTCTGGAGTCCCTGAGAGATTCCGTCCGTGTGATCCACTCGGGACCGCTCTCCAGGGTTTAACCCCGCCCCTGGCCCGCAGCGCATTAAAACATGTCGATGCGAATTGGCCAATGAGTGCACAGAACAACAAGGCATGGTGCCTGTCCACATGGGCACCCGCTCCGCCCGAGCGCGGCTCATTTACATGCGCTCTCTCGGGTCCAGACCTGTCAGTCACACGTAGAGGGGGGCGGGGCATCCGCGCGACAACATAAAGATGTCTTGTTATATTTGTAATCGTGCTAATCTGCTTTTAATGTCTATGGTGCTAATATGGGATAGGCAAAAATAGACGTGTTTTTGTTCGGGAACAAAACATTTCATGTGACAGTGTCCCAAAGTGTCATTTGTTTTTCTTATCTTTTGTGTTTCCATTTTTGTGTGAGCCTTTTCTTGCCCTTCCTGTCCTGCTTGGCTAGTTTATCCTTTTCATTCGGTATCTTGTCTGTTTCTTCGTATGTAAGTCTTAGCCTGGTCCCTCTGCTGCTTCATCCTGTTCAGAACCTCCTCCATGTTGGAGTTGTTTAACAGGGATTTATCACCACTGGGGGGGAAACAGCTATTGGCATATTGAGCCAGGATTGCTTCTTTAGCTCATTTCCTCTTGCTGGACTTCTGGTTCACCACAATCTGCGCCTGCTAATCTATCAGACTGGCAATGGTCAGTACGTCAATATCATATTTGTTCTTGGTTGCAGACTGAGCACAGCTCTCTACCCACTGCCTTATGATCTCTTCAAGTTTCTCACCCTCCAGAAAAACGCAGATAGTATTCCAAGCAGTGTGTCGTCCTTCTCTTCGTGACTCTCCTCCTAACCTAACATAGCAGGCGTAAAAGAAAACGCTTGAGTGGAGTTCCCGCATCCGGTTTTCAGCAGAAAAGGAAGCTAGGTTGGTTTTCAGGGACACAGCTAATTCAGATACATCCGCTTGTTAGCAACTCCGCCAAGACCACTCTCCTGTTTTTAAAATATAAGCTCCATACACCTCCTGGTCAACTTCTAAGGAGTCTAGTCGTTCATTCTGGCTACTTCTCAAACGCCTCGGCATCTGCTATGGACACCGCCATCTTGGCCGTTCCACATCCTCACCCTACCCGACCACTAGGACCAACAGCAGAAAGCAGCACTAATGGATCTCACTGCCCATTTCTTTACTTTGTAAAAAATCGGATGATCATTGTCTTGATGTTACGGCATTTTTGTAGTTGTTGCCACTTGCAATACTACCTCGATGGCCAGCCATTCTCTCTCTGTCTCTCTCTATCTCTACCATTTACTTTCTATTTCTCTCTCCCTAACTCTTTTACTTTATGTCGCTCCCAGCTACTCTCTTTCACTCCTTCTACTTCTCTCACCTCCCACACGCTCACCCCTAATGTTGTCATTTTTGAGACTCGGGGGATGGCTCAGAGTTTCAACACAAGCGAGGGAACCTGTGTGTGTGTGTGTGTGTGTGTTGTTGGACATGCATTTGTGTGTCAATATGAGTTGTTGACTATGCATGTACAGCGTGTGTGTGTGTTTTGGATGTGCTGGTACAGTGTGTGTCCCTGCATGGTAACAGTCTGTGATTGGACAGAGCTCAGTGGAATACCCTCTGCTCTCATCACAGATTCGAACTGTCTCGACCAATCATAACAACTGCTCAGAAGTGCGTAAGGGCTGCTCTAGCTTTACTGCACGCTCTTTCTCTCTCACACAGACACACACACACACATACGTATGGATACGCCATTTACCCTCCTCATTAACACTGAACACAGACATTATCCCCTACCACCAATGTAGGTGTGAAAGAGTATGTGTTTGTGTGTAAGCGTTTGTGTGTGAGACTCAACGAGCACATTGGCCTCAGAAAAAGCCACAAAATGCACACACACCAAAGCCATGCACGACTCACTATGATCAGTTGAGGGAGAAATATTCCACCTCCATGTTGATTACAGACAGAAAAGGTGCTGATCAATCGATGAGTGCAGATATATTTGTGGTTCAGCCATTTACCCTCTTCATTAACACTGAACACCAACACTACTAGAGGGAGGGAAGAGAGCAATATAGATGAGAGCGAGCAAGAAAGAGAATATAAAGACAGAAGGAAAAGACTACAGATTCATGAAAGAGACAGGAGCGGAGCACAAGCGAATGAAGAGAAGGAGAAAGACAGAGAGACGAGATTGTATGTCAGACAACGGTCTTTCCAGGCACATTCCAAGACCAACTGGGGATGGACACGACAGACACGTACACGCCAGATCTGTTGTTCTCCGTTCGGACAAAATAATGATCAAATCAACTGATAAATACTGTACCAAATTAGCATGGGTATGACAGTCCTGGTTTGTTATCTCTGGGATTAGTTTCACAGTGTTGCGGGTGTGGAGAAAGAAGTAGGCTAGTGTTTCTGCTCGAGTGGTTCTCTTGAGTAACAGAGTTCGACTCAGGGCAACCTGGGTCTAGGTAGGTGTCTCTACTCCAACCCCTTCACACTCCATCCTTCCTCTCATCCCCTTTCTATCTCCTATCTATCCTTCATTTTAACTCCACCTCCTTTAACTCTGTTCTCTCCTCCCATTTCCCCTTTATGATACAAAACTGTAGGAAGAAAATAGTGTATTTGTATTTATTAAGGATCCCCATTAGCTGCTGCCAAGGCAGCTACAACATCTATGTGTACGTGTTTGTAGAGTGTGTGTCTTATCATATGTATGCGTGTCAGTGCCTGTGTGTGTGTCTCTTCACAGTCCCCGCTGTTCCATAAGGTGTATTTGAATGTTTTTTCAAATCTGATTCTACTGCTCGCATCAGTTACCTGATGTGGAGTAGAATAGTGCTGTGTGCCTCCCATAGTCTGTTGTTGACTTAGGGATTGACAATCCACCTCTCTCTCTCTTTACCAAGGCTGCAAAAGGTGCTCATGCATTCACCGTTGTGGCAACTGTTGCCAAGATACGGTCCTCCGTGATACAGTAATAGCTCTGTGGGTGAGTGAGGGAGGGAGTGAGCAGGTGTGTGTGAGCAGTGAACGGTGCATTATTAAATAATGGTGACCTGAAAATTTGGACACACCTACTCATTCAAGGGTTTTTCTTTAGTTTTTACCATTTTCTACATTGTAGAATAATAGTGAAGACATCAAAACTATGAAATAACACATATGGAATCATGTAATAACCCCCAAAAAGTGTCGTAAATATATTTTATATTTAAGATTCTTCAAAGTAGCCACCCTTTGCAGAATCTTGGCATTTTCGCAAGCTTCATGAGGCATTTTAGGCCATTATTATAAATAAGAATTTGTTCTTAACTGACTTGCGTAGTTAAATAAATAAAAAACAATATTGAGGTAGTCACCTGGAAAGCATTTGAATTAACGTGTGCCTTGTTTAAAGTGAATTTGTGGAATTTCTTGCCCTATTAATGCGTTTGAGCCAATCAGTCGTTTTGTGACAAGGTAAGGATGGTATACAGAAGATGGCCCTATTTGGTAAAAGACCAAGTCCATATTATGGCAAGAACAGCTCAAATAAGCAGAGAAATGACAGTTTCTTCAAGTGCAAGTGCAGTCGCAAAAACCATCAATCGCTATGATGAAACTGGCTCCCATGAGGCCCACCACCGGAAAGGAAGACCCAGAGTTACCTCTGCTGCAAATGATAAGTTCATTAGAGTTACCAGCCTCAGAAATCGACAATTAACTGCACCTCAGACTGGAGCCTAAATAAATGCTTCAGAGTTTAAGTAACAGACACATCTCAGGCCTTCATGGTCAAATTGCTACAAAGTGGTGGCGTGATGGTGCTTTGCTAGTGACTGTCAGTGATTTATTTAGAATTCAAGGCACACATAACCAGCATGGCTACTGTTAACTCGAAATGACACAACGACAACGACAAAGTTTACTCTACTATATGAACACACTACAAGGTAGCCATTACACTCAAGGCTAGGTCCAACAACGACAAGACTTCCTGCACATGCGCACTCTTGACTGAGTGATAGACTCGTAATAACAGAAATATAGGGATACTTAAAACATTAACTTAACAGCTACTGTCATGGAAATTCTTACACAGGGACACTCAATGTCAATCTTAAATGAATCATCCTTCATTGGGACCTCTCCAGTGCGTTGACCAATCAACTCAATGCAGCATGGTACATATCAGTCAGGAGCTCTCTTTGGGCAGACCCAGCAGTTGTCTGTGTATAGCCGTATATAAGACAAGTTATATATGCACGATTTAGCATAATTCATTAATCATTACCGTTTTGTTTCATTCATGTGACCGACCAATACCGCACAAGGCTTCTTCTCTCCAAGCTGAGACCTTGAAACTGAGATATCTTTTGTTCTCGTTCTCAAAATAAGGTCTGGGTGTACTGCCAAATTCCAGATACTGATAAGTGAGGATTTGTTAAATCAGTCACTTTCATGAACACATCCATTGGTTATTAGAACAGCACATGAATACAGCACATGAATAGAACACAGAAATTAGTTATCAGAAAAGCACAAACATTGAAATTCCCATTACACTACCAAAGCATTCTGCAGCGATACGCCATCCCATCTGGTTTGCGCTGAGTGGGACTAAGGAAAAGCAGCCAACAAGTGCTCAGCATATGTGGGAACTCCTTTGAGACTGTTGGAAAAGCATTCCAGGTGAAGTTGGTTGAGAGAATGTCGAGTGTGCAAAGCTGTCAAAGGCAAAGGGTGGCTATTTTGAAGAAACTAAAATATATTTTGATTTGTTTAACACGTTTTTGGTTACTACATTATTTCATAGTTTTGATGTCTACAACGTAGAAAATGGTAAAAATAAAGATAAACGCTTAAATGAGTAGGTGTCCAAACTTGACTGGTACAGTAGTTTGGTGTCCTGAAGCTGTGCAAAACTTATACACCATTGATACAAAAAACAAGGCCAACTTTATATTTACAGATTTTTATTTTTTAATTATGGTGCAAACAATGACATCCAGATATATTGATACACAATTTTACTGTGCATGTGTGTACGTGCATCTGTGTGAGTATGAGTGTATGTGTATATGAAAGAGAGAAAGAGCGAGCGAGCGCACAGAACTTAGTGAGCATACTCCTATGAGTAGCTACTAGAAGCCAGTCAGTCAGTCAGAAAGAGAGGGAGTAAAAACAGAGGGAAATAAGCTTTGCCTCCACACAATTCTCTACCTCTGTATAAACAGACGACCACAGAGAGAGATAAGAGGTTATCCTATCATTATGTACACACATGTACAGTACGCATTGCACGCACGCAGACGAACACACGCGCAGACACTTTGTCACCTCAACTAAAGGACTAAATGTCCATTTCAATTTTTTCCCCCGCTCTCCCCCCCTTTTATCCTACTCCTACTCCTCCTCCCCACTTCATCCTCTCTTCCTTCTTTCACACTCCTCTCCTTCCCTCTCTCCCAGGTAGCGTCAGACTATAACAGCGGAGGCAAGATACTAAATTAAGGGTTTTAAGGACATACGTGATTGGGTTGCGTGCACTGTGTCACAATTACCCAGCATCCACTGGGGCAGAACACAAACCATTTACCCCCCCCCCATCAGGACGTCATGACAATGGTATGCAAATTTACAGTATACAAGTTTTGGGTGAATTCACCATGCAAGGAATACTTTTCTCTTTTAGTGTGTGTGTGAGAGAGAATGTGTGTGTTAAAGAGTGTGTAACATTTATTAAGCGTACTCTATATCCAGAATAATTTACATAAAAGGACAATATTTATTCGAACAGGGCAGGGCTGGAGAGCCTGGGTAACCATGGTATGGTGTGCGAAAGGTGGGGCTTAGGTGAGTGTCAAAGAGACAGGGTAGGATAGGGGGGGAAGAGGGGGTTATAGGGCTGCTGTTTGGGGGGGATAAAGGAGGAGGTTGCGGTGAGTTTGTGGGAAAAGAGGGGGTTGGGGGGGGGGGGGGGTTATAGGGCTGTGGTTGTGGGGTAGAGAGGACGATGAGGATAGGGAGGTTGCAGGCAGACTCAGCGACACTCCCACACTTTGACTGTCTGATCAACGCTGCCTGTTACCACGTATGGGGCAGTCCGGTGCATATCTGGAAGACAGAGATACAGATGTAAGAGACAATGGAAGATGGACTGGGTGGAGGCAGAACTGTGGAACTGGCAGAAGTGGATTGGCGATTACACACACAAATAGGTGGTTTTGACTAGACGTACAGCAATTTGAGGGAATGCACACAGACACATGGACACAAACACACACTCTTACCCAGAGAGGTAACAAAGTGTTCATGGGCACACAGGGTCTTCATGCAGCGCTTGTTCTTGTAGTCCCAGATCCTCAGAGTCTTATCATCAGCACAGCTCACTATGAACTTGCCTCCAGGGTGCACCAACACACCACGCACCCAGTTATCATGACCCACCTAGAGAGAGGATAGAACACGTTACACACACTAGACCAGTGTTTCCCAACTCCAGTCCTCGAGTACCCCCCCCCAAAACAGTACATATTTTTATTGTAGCCCCAGACAAGCACACCTGATTCAACTTAATCATCAAACCCTTGACTTGAATGAGGTGTGATTTTCATTGTAGCCCTGGACAATGGGTACGGTTGGCGGTACTGGAGGAGGGGGTACTGGAGGAGGGGGTACTGGAGGAGGGGGTACTGGAGGCCCGGCGTTGGGAAACACTGTACTAGACAAACCTGTAATAAAAACACTGGAAACCTGAGGAGCTTACCTGAGGAGGAGGTAACACACACACAAACTCACCAGAGTCATAAGGCACATGCCAGTGCTAATGTCCCACATCTTGATGGTCTTATCTCTAGAGCCAGAGAGAAGGAACGGACCAGACTTCCCATTCTTCTTACTCTACAGGGAGAGAGAGCGAGAGAAAAAGGGCGAGAGACAGGGGGAGAGAGAATATGCTCATCATTGAAAAACAAGAGTGTGTATGCACTGTTACATTGTTAACCTACAAAAGTACCCAAGGTTTTGAAATTAATATCTAGAAAATTACAGAGGGTTACAGAATGGTTTGACACTAGGTGCCCTTTTAATTTCTCCTGGTTAAAATCCTGTAATCTTGTGGCCTAGTGGTCTTAAACCACTGCCTCAGGATCACATTTACTGCTGTAGCATGGGTTCGAATGCAGCCCACTGCTATTGCACCAAAAATCATCTTTCTGCGGTCTCTTCTATATCCAATAAAGCATAAAATGCCAAAAATATGCCTTTAAAAAAAATCTGCTATCTTATTGGTTGAGCTCTGGTACTATGTTCACTGATTTTCAAAGACACCACCAGAGAGTCTTTAAATGAATTCCAGGGTTGCAAAATTCCAGGTTTCACAGACGTCCTGGTTGGAGGATTACGGATTTCCTGCTTATTCCTTCCTGATTCAGGGAATCTTCCAACCAGGATTTCTGGTAAACCTGGGAATTTTGGTAGAGTCACCAAATCTTTGCAACCCTAACAAAATGTGACTCACCATCTGGATTTGGTCTTATGTAGCAACATTTGAAATGTGTTTTTTACATTGGATAGTAGAGACAAAATGGTTTATCATACACTGCATTTTTGAGGAACAACGGGAAAGTAATTCTGCTTTGAAAGTTGATAAACTTGTAAACTCACTTTTGAGAAAATCGCCTTTGAATATTTTGGTACACCTACTGGAGAGCTCTTCTTTGTCTAAACCCATTCAGCATTGTTCACACCCTCTTAAGCTTTAGTCCCACCCATCTCCTTGCGTACAGAGCTCACACTTGAGGCTCTGGTTGATGATTTGTTTACCTCTGGATATCATGAAAACGGCCTAACAAGCTCTGCTGGCAACAATTTCATTACGCTTTTTTTGCCGACGTTTACTGACACTGACCATTTTCAACGCGTGTTGTATCCTTTAGCTTAAAACATGGAGCTAAACAATTAACCTAGCTAGGTAAACAACATGTAAGATCACACACGTCACGTAACGTTAGCTAACGAGCCAGCCAGCAAACGTTAGCTAGTTAAACAACAATGAACATAGTGCCAAATCATGCCGCTCCTACCCTGCATGAATCTGCAGGTAGCTAACCAACCAGGTTCAATGTTAGCTAGCTAACATTAGCCTTTAACTAGCAAAGCAAACGGTTCTGTGATACGAATAGTCATACACGTAATGTTAATTATAGAGCCAGCCAGCTAACGTTAGCCAACTAGCTAACAGTACACTTTAGCTTGAAATGTAACCACTTTCTGTCAAAATTAGAAAATTAATATCTGAAAACGTAGCTAGCTAGACTATCTTACCCTTATACATCCTCGTGCATGGACGTGTCTCCCTGTCATGAAGACCATGCCACAGTTGCCCTTAGTTTGACGATGTAATCCAGAGACAGGTGTTTTCTCCATCTCTTTAGCTATCATACTCTAATTCCACTGATTTCAAAACTCAATCCTCCAGAAAGTGGAGAGCAACACTTATGCAGCTCCACTACACAATACATTATTAAAAAAGCCACATTCAACAGGATTACCAACACAGACTGACCAGCTCAAATAGACAGAAGCCTTCTATATGGCAGACCAATCCAAACTCCTCTCTCTGCATGTCCAGCCCACTCATTTGGGGCGGCAGGGTAGCCTAGTGGTTAGAGCGTTGGACTAGTAACCGAAAGGTTGCAAGTTCTAATCCCCGAGCTGACAAGGTACAAATCTGTCGTTCTGCCCCTGAACAGGCAGTTAACCCACTGTTCCTAGGCCGTCATTGAAAATAAGAATTTGTTCTTAACTGACTTGCCTAGTTAAATAAAGGTAAAATAAAAAAATAAAATTATCTCAGCCAATAATGGCTAGTGGGAAGGTTGCTGGATTTTTCTGTGTGCTTAACCAACAAGGCTTGTAATGTAACAATTGTATTTGTATTTACAGATGGCATACACGTTTGTTATTAAGGCACATGAAAGTTCACATGTACAAGATGGCATTTCGATTAAAAAATAAATAACTTTCAAATGGCTCTCCTGTGAAGTCGTAACTTGCGACATACGCCAAGTTTCCTGAAACGGGTCACAAATAGGGTTACTGCAGTGTTTCCCAAACTCGGTCATGGGGACCACAAGGGGTGCATGCTTTGTTTTCTGCTCTAGCACTATACCGCTGATTCAAATAATGAAAGCATGATGATTAGTTGATTTATTTGAATCAACCGTGTCGTGCTAGGTGAAAAACAAGACGTGCAACCCTTGGGGTCCCCAGGACAGAGTTTGAGAAACACTGGGTTACTGAGTCAGGATTAGGGTTAGTGTGTGTACATATAGGTTCTCCTCACCTCCGAGCTGGTAGCCTCCAGGATGGTAGGGTGAGCAGTATCGGGGGCCCAGGCGATACACTCCACCACATGTTCGTGCTCCCGCAGCTCAGCCTTACACTCCTTGGAGGTGGCCACCCACACACGCACCGTCTGGTCGTTGGAACAGCTGGCGATAAGAGAACCATCCTGGTTGGGCCGGACCATCCTCACCCACTCCCTGTGGCCTGTAAATGTCTTCACACAGTACCTAAAGAAAGAAAACACTCAGAGTTATATACATACACAAAGACATACACACCTGCAGCAACACTCAAATACGGCACATTTTGCAACACCAGAATGTGTCTGCCACTGGATTGATAAAACATGAGATTAAGTATTTCAGCACCTGATAAGTGAGATAAGTCAATCAAATGTATTTCAATCAAATGCATTTATAAAGCCCTTTTTACATCAGCCGATAAGTGTGTTTGTGTGTCTCACCCAGTGGCCACCTCCCACATTTTGATGGTCTTGTCTCTGGAGCCGGAGACTATGTGGTCTCCGTTGGGCATGATGGCTACAGACGACACGTTATGGTCATGACCTGAAACAGACAGACGGAGGAGAGAGGGAAAGAGATATTAGTAAGCCTAATACAAAAGAACCAGGTCCACTTTACAGTAATTACATAGTACTAACCAAATATTTAGACATATTTATTAAGGGTTTTCAGGTCATATTTCATACATACACTTCATGACCAAAGTATAAGGACAACTGCTCGAACATTTCATTACAAAATCATGGGCATTAACATGGAGATTGTCCCCCCTTTGCTGCTATAACAGTATCCACTCTTCTGGGAAGGCTTTCCACTAGATGTTGGAACATTGCTGTGGGGACTTGCTTCCATTCTGCCACAAGAGCATTAGTGATGTCAGGCACTGATGTTGAGCGATTAGGCCTTCCTTGCAGTCAGCGTTCCAATTCATCCCAAAGGTGTCCGGTGGGGTTGAGGTCAGGGCTCTGTGCAGACCAGTCAAGTTCTTCCACACTGATGTTCAAGAAACCATTTCTATATGGACCTCGCTTTGTGCAGGGGGCATCATCATGCTGAAACAGGAAAGTGCCTTCCCCAAACTGTTGCCACAAAGTTGGAAGCACAGAATCGTCTAGAATGTCATTGTACGCTGTAAAATTCAAGGCACACTTAACCAGCATGATTACCACAGCATTCTGCAGCGATACGCCATCCCATCTGATTTGCGCTTAGTGGGACTATCATTTGTTTTTCAACAGGACAATGACCCAAAACACACCTCCAGGCTGTGTAAGGGCTATTTGACCAAGAAGGAGAGTGATGGAGTGCTGCATCAGATGACCTGGTCTCCACAATCACCCAACCCAATTGAGATGGTTTGGGATGAGTTGGACCACAGAGTGAAGGAAAAGCAGCCAGTGCTCAGTATATGTGGGAACTCCTTCAAGGCTGGTTGAGAGAGTGTGCAAAGCTGTCATCAAGGCAAAGGGTGGCTACTTTGAAGAATCTAACATATTTTATGATTTGTTTAACACTTTTTTGGTTACTTCATGATTCCATGTGTGCTATTTCATAGTGTTGATGATGTTGCACACTATTATTCTACAATGCAGAAAACAGTAAAAGAAAAACCCTGGAATGAGTAGGTGTTTCCCAAACTTTTGACTGGTACTGTATGTGTTTGTATATATAAATAGTACACATTTCATGGTTTACAATTTCAGATAGATACAATGCATTCGGAAAGTATTCAGACCCCTTGAATTTTTCAACATTCTTACGTTACTGCCCTACTGTAAAATGGATAAAATAAATTTTTCCTGAATCTCCACAATACCCCATAATGACAAAGCGAAAACAGGTTTTTAGAAACGTATATATATATATATTTTTTTTTAAACGTACTTACATAAGTATTCAGACCCTTTGCTATGACGCTCGGGATAGTCTGAATACTTTCCAAAGGCTATGTACATTCAAGGATTTAGACATTTTCACATTGTTAGAAGGCAGTGCTTCTGTAGTCCCGGGGACCAAAATAGGTGCACCCCCCCTTCATACATCGAACTCCAATGAGAGGTTTGATGGGTCCCGAGGGCAAGGACCAAGAAGCACAGCTCAAAGATGTATGGACAGGTATGGTAGCAGATTCTCAGCGGGACCAAGCCATCCACACATAATGGACGCAAATTAAATATTTTAAAATAAATAAAGTCAAAAGTCAAAAGGAGGGTTTGGTCTTTGTAGGTCTACTGTGGAATGAAATACAATTGTTTTCCCTTTTTAAGGTAAAACATATTTTTCCAGTTTTAAAAAGTCAAACAAATACTGCTGCCATTGACTACAATGGAGGGTGGACCTTTTTCCACTCAAGAACTACAAGTATCGTATAGAAAAAACAGCTGCACTGGCCTGGACACCATTAAACCAGTAGGTGGTGGGCCAAAAAAAAAGGCCAGCGGAGGGCACAATTATACACTGACTCCAAAAATTACAGACAATGTTGCAAAAACATTTAGCCAAAATAGGGATGGGCATTTGACTTTTTTTTTTTGTCCTGTTCAGTACACATTATATACTTTTTAGTATTCAAGTACTCGAATAAAAACAAATAATATTTAGAACAGGCCCACATTGAAAAAATAAATAAAAAGTGTATGTATTTATCTATAGACCTATGCCAACAGTGCGCAACTAACACCTCATTTATCATAACCATTACAGATAAATTATGATTGCAACATTTCTCCATATATACTGAACAAAAATATAAATGCAACACGTAAAGTGTTGGTTCCATGTTTCATGAGCTGAAATAAAAGGTCACAGAAATATTCCGTATGCACAAAAAAGCTGATTTCGTTCAAATTTTGTGCACAAATTTACATCCCTGTTAGTGAGTATTTCTCCTTTGCCAAGATAATCCATCCACCTGACAGGTGTGGCATATCAAGAAGCTGATTAAACAGCATGATCATTACACAGATGCACCTTGTGCTATGGACAATAAAAGGCCGCAAAAATATGCACAACACAATGCCACAGCTGTCTCAAGTTGAGGGAGCGTGCAATTGGCATGCTGACTGCAGGAATGGCCACCAGAGATGTTGCCAGAGAATTGTGTTAATTTCTCTGCTTCCAAAGTCGTTTTAGAGAATTTGGCAGTACGTCCAACCGGCCTCACAACCGCAGACCACATGTAACCATGCCAACCCAGGACCTCCAAATCAGGCTTCTTCACCTTCGGAAGCATCTGAGACCAGCCACCCGGACAGCTGATGAAACTGTGGGTTTGCACAACTAAATAATTTCTGGAGGCACATTGTCATGCAATTCATCTGCCGACATCACCTCATTTTTCTGCATAATAATGCACGGCCCCGTGTCAAGCTGAAAATGTCCCAGTTCTTCCATGGCCTTCATACTCACCAGACATGTCACCCATTGAGCATGTTTGGGATGCTCTGGATCAACGTATACGACAGCGCATTCCAGTTCCCGCCAATATTCAACAACTTGGCACAGCCATTGAAGAGAGGGACAACATTCCACAATCAACAGCCAGAGATGCGAAGTAGATGTGTCACACTGCATGAGGCAAATGGTGGTCACATCAGATAATGACTGGTTTTCTGATCCATGCCCCTACCTGTTTGTTTTTTTACGGTATCTGTGACCAGAGGTATATCTGTATTATCAGTCATGTGAAATCCATAGATTAGGGCCTAAGTCATTTATTTCAATTGACTGATTTATGTAGTGGCAAGAACAATTATGTGAACCCTTTAGAAATACCTGGATTTCTGCATAAATTGGTCATAAAATTTGATCTGATTGTCATCTAGGTCACAAGAATAGACAAACACAGTCTGCTTAAACTAATAACAAACAATTATAGGTTTGTCTTTATTGAACACACAGTGTAAACATTCACAGTGCAGGGTATGTGAACTCTTGGATTTAATAACTGGTTGACCTTCCTTTGGCAGCAATAACCTCAACCAAACGTTTTCTGCCGTTGCGGATCAGACCTGCACAACGGTCAGAAGGAATTTTGGACCATTCCTCTATACAAAACTGTTCCAGTTCAGCAATATTCTTGAGATGTCTGGTGTGCACTGCTCTCTTGAGGTCATGCCACGGCATCTCAATTGGGTTGAGGTCAGAACTGACTGGGCCACTCCAGAAGACGTATTTTCTTCTGTTGAAGACATTCTGTAGTTGATTTACTTCTGTGTTTTGAGTTGTTGTCCAGTTGCATCACCCAACTTCTGTTGAGCTTCAATTGGCGGACAGATAGCCTAACATCCTCTTTCAAAATGTCTTGATAAACCTGGGAATTCATTTTGACGATAGCAAGCTGTCCAGGCTCTGAGGCAGCAAAGCAGCCCCAAACCATGATGCTCCTTCCACCATACTTTACAGTTGGGATGAGGTTTTGATGTTGGAGTGCTGTGCCTTTCTTTCCTCCACACATAGCGGTGCGTGTTCCTTCCAAACAACTCAACTGTAGTTTCATCTGTCCACAAAATATTTTGCCAGTAGCGCTGAACATCCAGATGCTCTTTTGCGAACTTCAGACATGCAGCAATGTTTTTTTTTGGACAGCAGTGGCTTCTTCCGTGGTGTCCTCTAATGAACACCATTCGAGTTTTACGTATCGTAGACTCGTCAACAGAGATGTTAGCATGTTCCAGATATTTCTGTAAGTCTTTAGCTGACACTCTAGGAATCTTATTAACCTCATTTAGCATTCTGCGTTGTGCTCTTGCAGTCATCTTTGCAGGACGGCCCCTCCTAGGGAGAGTAGCAACAGTGCTGAACTTTCTCCATTTACAGGCAATTTGTCTTATCGTGGACTGATGAACACCAAAGCTTTTAGAGATACTTTTGTAACCCTTTCCAGCTTTATGCAAGTCAACTATTCAATCTTAGGTCTTCTAAGATGGTTCACATCAGGCAACGCCTCGTGAATAGCAAACTCAAATTTTGTGAGTGTTTTTTATAGGGCAAGGCAGCATCTCCATTCTCGTCTCATTGATTGGACTCCAGGTTAGCTGACTCCAATTAGCTTTGGAGAAGTCATTAGCCTATGGGTTCACATACTTTTCCCAACCTACACTGTGAATGTTTAAATTATGTTTTCAATATAGTTAATAATGTGTGTGTTATTAGTTTAAGCACACTATGTTTGTCTATTGTTGTGATCAGATCAAAATTTGATGACCAATTTATGCAGAAATCCAGGTAAATCCAAAAGGGTTATACTTTTTCTTGCCACTGTATATGAACTGTTACTCAGTAAAATCGTTGAAATTGTTGCATGTGTATATTAAAATTAAAATAAAAAATGGAACGAAATCAGCGATAAACCTTTGTAAGACATTCATTTTCACAGTATTTATGCATCCAGATAAAAGGGAAGAAGCAGCCAGCGCTCAAAGTCAAGATCTAGTAACTTCTTAAAGTTTGCCTTTAGGTCTTTAAAATGACAGGTAACAGACAACCAGTATTCAGACCCATTCACTTTTTGTTACGTTACAGCCTTATTCTAAAAAGGGCTCAAAAAATTGTTTTCCCCGATTCAAACTACACACAATACCCCATAATGACAGTGCAAACAGGTTTTTAGTTTTTTTGGTGTGCAAATGTAATACAAAAACAAAAAACAAGGTATTTACATAAGTATTCGAACCCTTTGGTATGAGACTCTAAAATGAGCTCATCCTGTTTCCATTGATCATCCTTGAGCTGTTTCTACAACTTCTGTGGTAAATTCATTTGATTGGACATGATATAGAAAGGCTATAGTTTGTCCAGTTTGGCCGGGCGGCCAGCTCTATGAAGAGTCTTGGTGGTTCCAAACTTCTTCCATTTAAGAATGATGATGGAGGCCACTGTGCTCTTGGGGACCTTCAATGCTGCAGACATTTTTTGGTACCCTTTCCCAGATCTGTGCCACGGCAAAATCCTGTCTCGGATCTCTACGGACAATTCCTTCGACCTCATGGCTTGGTTTTTAATCTGACATGCACTGTCAACTGTGGGACCTTATATAGACAGGTGTGTGCCTTTCCAAATCATGTCCAATCCATTGAATTTACCACAGGTGGACTCCAATCAAGTTGTAGAAACATCTCAATGATGATCAGTGGGAACAGGATGCACCGGAGCTGAATTTAGAGTCTCATTGCAAAGGGTGTGAATACTTCTGTAAATGAGGTATGTTGTTGAAAACCTGTTTTCGCTTTGCCATTATGGGTTATTTTGTGTAGATTGATGGGGGGGAAAAATTAATTTAATCCAATTTCAAAAAAAGCTGTAATGTAACAAAATGTGGAATAAGTCAAGGGGCCTGAATACTTTCCGAATTCTCTGTACAATATTAAACAGGTGTCTCAATTTTTTATATTTTTAAGAATGCACGTTTTGAATAAATCCTGTCTGATCGGGGTTGATTATAGAAGGTAAGTGCTAGGGTTTTAGCTAATATCCAATCCAAAAGCGAGAGGGTCCTCAACTTTCTTTAGAATGAGTGATATAGTGGCTTGATAAAAAGGCTGGGGTATAGAGATGTATCAAAGCAGTGGGAGTAGACTGAAGCTAATAGAGAGTTGTTTAGAGAATGTCTTCAAATTCAGCTGAGAACCCGTCTGGTCCCGGTAAAATTTCTGAAGTGGTAAATGGTTAATCAAGATCCATTCTCACTGCATCTGTTAGCTTGGGTATTGGTAAACTTGAGAGGAAAGCATCTGTCATCTCCAGAGGCTTCAGTGCGATATAAATCAAATCTCATTTGAGATCAACCCTGTTTCGGTACGATATTAGGCTGTGGATTGTCTTAATTGGTGGGCTAGAATTCTGCTAAAATTCTATTTCTATGGTAGTAACCATGTAAGTACACTAACAACAGTGTAGGTAGATCAGGGTTTCTGTTAGCCGGTAAATGCCGGCTTTAGGACATGCTGCAGGTCATGTAACGGTTTGTCACATGCAATATGCTTTGTGGACTTCACCGGACAGAGGTTGCTCTCCGGTTTTGTGAGTAAACAAAAAGGTGTGGTATCTTCATATTGTCTCGGCCTTAGGCATATACCACGGCTCAATCATGGCTAGAAGGGATCCAGCTTTTGTCAAATTAATGTCAAAAGTTGATTTTCTTACCATTTTAGCTAACCTTAACCCCAACTCTGTTACCCTTACCTTTTCCTAGCCTTAGCCGGTTAGGATTATTAGGTTATGTTAATTATCCTAACCTGCTGCCTAAATTCTCCTAACCTGCAATGAAAAGTCAAATATGACGTTATTTGACAAAAACTGGATCGCTTTAAGACATGACCTGCCGGCCCTGCTGTTTGCAGACAGTCATGTTTTGTTATTTATTAAGGCCTAATTAAAAATGTTAATGCCTAGGCTAAATTAAAGAGGCCTAACGTTTTCAAACAAATAGCCTATAGGACAGGTCGTTTGCAAATAATATTATATTTTGAAGTAGTGCTTTATTACTATATATATACTATATATGGATGGCCAGTATATTTCTCAAATGTCCAGTATTCAATTCAAATCTTGCCGGTCACATTGTCCTGCGCCAAAACATAAATCCTGAGGTAGGTACACATTGGTAAATAGTGCTCGTTCTGCTGTTATACCACTTGGAGGAACACACAACCACACACACACACACACACACACACACACACACACACACACACACACACACACACACACACACACACACACACACACACACACACACACCTCAGCCCCTCACCGTGCATGGTGCGGATGCACTCGAAGCCCTGGAAGTCCCACAGCTTGATGGTCATGTCTGCAGAACAGGAAGCCAGCAGCTTGCCCGTCTGGTCAAAGGAGATGTCCTGGACAGAGTCTGTATGGCCCTTCAGTGTCCGCTCAAAGTCCCCTGCCTCATAGTCCCACACCTAGAGAAATACACACACATTACAAACACACAGTCAGTTAATATCGCTTTGAAACATTTTCAACATGACAATAAACTTCCTCTGGATCAATGCAAATGAGCATAAAATGTTTTGGAAATTGGAATCATACCCAATGCAAGTGAGAGAGAAAGAAAGAAAGGAGAAAAATAAAAGAAAGCGTAGAGGGAAAGAGAGACAGCGAAAGAAAGGAGAGAAAGGCGGTGAAAGAAAGAGCAGGAGGAGATTTGCATGTATCCCAGGGTACAGTGCTCGGTGCTCTGCCAACGTTGCCTCTGGTTACCAGAGCATCACCCCATCTCAACGTAGATAAGCAGTGACACAGCAGAAAAGACAAATGAGTGAGGGAGAGAGATTGAGAGAAAAAGAAAGAGAACAGGCTGAATGAACAACAAAACACTGAATGGAATATGAAATATTTTGGGGAATGGCCTCGTCTCCGAGGGAAGATGGCAGGTAGCCCTATGTGGGGCTGCTGGCATCGAAACCCACCCCACTGGGGGAGAGGAGCTCCAATGATGGGCCTTAAGGTTATTATAGCTGGTGGTGGTGAGGGTGGTGGATGGTTGTCGAAAACTGTTGCTGAAAAACAGCAAGTGAGAGAACGAGGGTAAGTTGACATACACTTAGGTTGGAGTTATTAAAACTCGTTTTTCAACCACTCCACAAATTTCTTGTAAACAAACTATAGTTTTGACAAGTCGGTTAGGACATCTACTTTGTGCATGACACAAGTCATTTTTCAACAATTGTTTACAGACAGATTATTTCACTGTATCACAATTGCAGTGGGTTAGAAGTTTACATACACTAAATTGACTGTGCTTTTAAACAGCTTGGAAAATTCCAGAAAATTATGTCATGGCTTTAGAAGCTTCTGATAGGCTAATTGACATAATTTGAGTCAATTGGAGGTGTACCTGTTGATGTATTTCAATGCCTACCCTTAAATTCAGTGCCTCTTTGCTTGACATCATGGGAAAATCAAAAGAAATCAGCCAAGACCCCTTGTGAGACCATATGCTGACACATGCACATTTGTGGCCTGCTGGAGGTCATTTTGCAGGGCTCTGGCAGTGCTCCTCCTTGCACAAAGGCGGAGGTAGCGGTCCTGCTGCTGGGTTGTTGCCCTCCTACGGCCTCCTCCACGTCTCCTGATGTACTGGCCTGTCTCCTGGTAGCGCCTCCATGCTCTGGACACGACGCTGACAGACACAGCAAACCTTCTTGCCACAGCTCGCATTGATGTGCCATCCTGGATGAGCTGCACTACCTGAGCCACTTGTGTGTGTTGTAGACTCCGTCTCATGCTACCACTAGAGTGAAAGCCAGCATTCAAAAGTGACCAAAACATCAGCCAGGAAGCATAGGAACTGAGAAGTGGTCTGTGGTCACCACCTGCAGAACCACTCCTTTATTGGGGGTGTCTTGCTAATTGCCTATAATTTCCACCTTTTGTCTATTCCATTTGCACAACAGCATGTGAAATGTATTGTCAATCAGTGTTGCTTCCTAAGTGGACAGTTTGATTTCACAGAAGTGTGATTGACTTGGAGTTACATTGTGTTGTTTAAGTGTTCCCTTTATTTTTTTGAGCAGTGTATATCCACAGTAAAACGAGTCCTATATCGACATAACCTGAAAGGCCGCTCAGCAAGGAAGAAGCCACTGCACCAAAACCGCCATAAAAAAATCCAGACTACGGTTTGCAACTGCACATGGGGACAAAGATCGTACTTTTTGGAGAAATGCCCTCTGGTCTGACGAAACAAAAATAGAACTGTTTGGCCATAATGACCATCGTTATGTTAGGAGGAAAAAGGAGGAGGCTTGCAGGCCAAAGAACACCATCCCAGCCGTGAAGCACAGGGTGGCAGCATCATGTTGTAGGGGTGCTTTGCTGCAGGAGGGACTGGTGCACTTCACAAAATAGATGGCATCATGAGGGAGGAAAATTATGTGGAAATATTGAAGACACATCTCAAGACATCAGTCTAAAGCTTGGTCGCAAATGGGTCTTCCAAATGGACAATGATCCCAAGCATACTTCCAAAGTTGTGGCAAAATGGTTTAAGGACAACGACGTCAAGGTATTAGAGTGGACATCACAAAGCCCTGACCTCAATCCTATAGAAAATTTGTGGGGAGAAGTGAAAAAGCATGTGCGAGCAAGGAGGCCTACAAACTTGACTCAGTTACACCAGCTCATTCAGAGCTGGAGGAATGGGCCAAAATTCACCCAACTTATTATGGGAAGCTTGTGGAAGGTTACCCGAAACGTTTGACCCAAGTTAAACTATTTAAAGGCAATGCTACCAAATAATAGAGTGTATGCAAACTTCTGACCCACTGGGAATGTGACTAAAGAAATAAAAGCTGAAAAATCATTCTCTCTACTATTATTCTGACATTTCACATTCTTTAAATACAGTGGTGATCCTAACTGACCTAAAACAGGGAATTCTTACTCGGATTAAATGTCAGGAATTGTGAAAAACTGAGTTTAAATGTATTTGGCTAAGGCGTATGTAAACTTCTGACTTCAACTGTAAATGCATCCCAGGATTTACACCCATTGGTTGAGAGAGAAGAAGGTGATAATTGCAAGAGTGAGCCCATAGGCTGAACAGCAAGCATGAGGAATGTGCATTTTTGTAAACAGGGTAAATAGGTGAATGATATTCCGCACATGGTTAATAGGAAAGAGGAGAAGAAACAAGACGCCGGTAGAATAGGAAAAAGTGAATTGTGTGATTACTGGATGAAATCAATCAAGCATTCAGCCTTCCTGGTAGAACTATCGTAAACTACAGCGCATTCGCAAAGTATTCAGACAACCTTATTCTCAAAGTGATTAAAAATAAAAATAAATTCCCGCCCGCAATAAATCTGCACACAATATCCCATAATGACAAATCAAAAACAGGTTTACACATTTTTGCTAATGTATTAAATGTAAAAAACTGAAATATATATTTTTAAGCAAATATAATAAAAATAAACTGAAATTACATTTTTAAGTATTTACTCAGTACTTTGTTGAAGCACCTTTGGCAACGATTACAGTCTTGGGAATGACTCTACACGCTTGACACAACTGTATTTGGGGAGTTTCTCTCATTCTTCTCTGCAGATCATCTCAAGCTCTGTCAGGTTGAATTAGGGAGCTTCGCTGCACAGCAATTTTCAGGTCTCTCCAGAGATGTTCGATCAGGTTCAAGTCTAAGTTCTGGCTGGGCCACTCGGACATTCAAAGACTTGTTAGAAAAGCCACTCCTGCATTCTCTTGGCTGTGTGCTTAGGATCGTTGTCCTGTTAGAATGTGAACCGTCGCCCCAGTCTGAGGCTGTGAGCACTCTGGAGCAGGTTGTAATTTTTCCCTTGATCCTGACTAGTCTCCCAGTCCCTGCCACTGAAAAACATCCCCAAAGCATGATGCTGCCACCACCATGATTCACCGTAGGGATGGTGCCAGGCTTCCTCCAGACGTGACGCTTGGCATTCAGGCCAAAGAGTTCAATCTTGATTTCATCAGACCAGAGAATCTTGTTTCTCATGGTCTGAGTGTTTATAGGTAGGTGCCTGGTCAATCTACCATAAAGGCCTGATTGGTGGAGTGTTGCAGAGATGGTTGTCCTTCTGAAAGGTTCTCCCATCTCAACAGAGGAACTCTGGAGCTCTGTCAGAGTGACCATCAGGTTTTTGGTCACCTCCAAGGCCAAGTCCATTCTCCCCCTATTGCTCAGTTCGGTCGGGCGGCCAGCTCTAGGAAGAATCTTGGTGGTTCCACACTTCTTCCATTTAAGAATGATGGAGGCCACTGTTTTCTTGGGGACCTTCAATGCTGCAGAATTGTTTTGGTACCCTTCGGTAGATCTGTGCCTCGACACAATCCTGTCTCAGAGCTCTACGGACAATTCCTTCGACCTCTGGCTTTGTTTTTGCTCTGACATGCACTGTAAACTGTGGGTCCTTATATAGACAGGTGTGTGCCTTTCCAAATCATGTCCAATCAATTGAATATACCACAAATGGACTCCAAGTTGTAGAAACATCTCAAGGATGATCAATGGAAACAGGATGCATTGGAGCTGAATTTTGAGTCTTATAGCAAAGTATCTGAATACTTATGCAAATAAGGTATTTTATCAAATTTGAAACATTTCTAGAAACCCGTTTCATTTTCTCATTATGGGGTATTGTGTGTAGATTGATAAGGACATTTTTTGATTGAATAATTTTTCAGAATAAGGCTGTAATGTAACAAAATGTGGAAAAAGTCAAGTGGTCTGAACAGTTTCCGAATGAGGAATAAGGAAAATGAGAGCAACAGAAGGAGAGAGAGAGAGAGGATATAGAGAAGATTATGAGGACGAAAGCTAATGGACAGGGTGGGGCTGCTAAGAGATAATATCTAATGGGACACAGTCACTGACATACAGTATGTGTTAAAAATAAAATTGTGGACCAGGGAACCGTAGACCTACATAAGATACATAGACCTATTGAAACAACCAGCTTGGATTGCAAACAATACTACCATATAAAAGGTTCAAAGAAATACTTTGTTTCCAGGAGTGACCGAAGGCAAACAGACAAAATGAATAAAGTGATCAAAAGAAGCATATTGTCATATAAAGTGTATAAACTCACAATCTCAATTCAATTAGACCCCCAAATAAAGTTCTGAATGTCCAAGTCCCAAACCCAACAAAAAATGAGCAAAATTCAAAATACAAAGATATAAGTAATCCAATTTAAGCACAAACTAATACAGTCAACAGGATCAATCTCACCGGATAGTTGAGGAAGAGGAAAATTATCAAATCAAACTTCGTCACATGCGCCGAATACAACAAGTGTAGACGTTAGTGAAATGCATACTTACAAGCCCTTAACCAACAGTGCCGTTCACGAAGAGTTAAGAAAATATTTCCCAAGTAGACTAAAATAAAAAGTAATAATAAAAAGTAACACAATAAGAATAAAAATAATGAGGCTATATACAGGGGGGCACCGGTACCGAGTCAGTGTGCGGGGGTACAGATTAGTTGAGGTAATTTGTACATGTAGGTGGTGGTGAATGCATAGATAATAAACAGCGAGTAGCAGCGGTGTACAAAAGGGAGGGGTCAATGTAAAGTACAGTTGAAGTCTGAAGTTTACATACACTTAGGTTGGAATCATTAAAACTTGTTTTTCAACCACTCCACAAATTTCTTGTCAACGAACTATAGTTTTGGCAAGTCGGTTAGGACATCAACTGTGTGCAAGTAATTTTCCCAACAATTGTTTACAGACAGATTATTTCACTTATAATTTACTGTATCACAATTCCAGTGGGTCAGATGTTTACATAGACTAAGTTGACTGTGCCTTTAAACAGCTTGGAAAATTCCAGAAAATGTCATGGCCTTAGAAGCTTCTGATAGGCTAATTGACATAATTTGAGTCAATTGGAGGTGTACCTGTGGACGTATTTCAAGGCCTACCTTCAAACGCAGTGCCTCTTTGCTTGACATCATGGGAAAATCAAAATAAAATCAGCCCAAAAAATTGTAGACCTCCACAAGTATGGTTCATCTTTGGGAGCAACGCATGAAGGTACCACGTTCATCTGGGCAACCGATAGTACATAAGTATAAACACCATGGGACTACGCAGCCGGATTAATACTAGGTTTAAAATGTCAGGAATTGTGAAAAACTGAGTTTAAATGTATTTGGCTAAGGTGTATGTAAACTTCTGACTTCAACTGTAGGTCCTGGATGGCAGGAAGCTTGTATATTTGGACCATGATAGTTCGTTGGTGATGTGGACACCAAGGAACTTGAAAAACTCTCGACCTGCTCCACTACAGCCCGTTGATGTGAATGGGAGCCTGTTTGTCATGCCTTTTCCTGTAGTCCACGATCAGCTCCTTTGTCTTGCTCACATTGAGGGGTTGTGGTCCTGGCACCACAATACCAGTTCTCTGACCTCCCTATAGGCTGTCTCATCGTTGTTGGTGATCAGGCCTACCACTGTTGTGTCTTCAGAAAACTTAATGGTGCTGGAGTCGTGCTTGGCCACGCAGTCGTGGGTGAACAGGGAATACAGGAGGGGACTAAGTACACACCCCTGAGGGGCCCCAGTGTTAAGGATCAGCGTGGCAGTTGTGTTGTTGCCTACTCTTACCACCTGGGGGGCGGCCTATCAGGATGTCCAGGATCCAGTTGCAGAGGGAGCTGTTTAGTCCCAGAGTCCTTAGCTTAGTGATGAGCTTCGTGGTCACTATGGTGTTGAACGCTGAGCTGTAGTCAATGAACAGCATTCTTACATAGGTATTCCTTTTGTCCAGGTGAGAAAGGGCAGTGTGGAATGCGATTGAGATTGCATCATCTGTGGATCTGTTGGGGCGGTATGCGAATTGGAGTGGGTCTAAGGTGTCTGGGAGGATGCTGTTGATGTGAGCCATGACCAGTCTTTCAAAGCACGGGGCAGAAATAATTTAGGCAGGTTACCTTTGCTTCCTTGGGCACAGGGACTATGGTGGTCTGCTTGAAACATGTAGGTATTACAGACTCGGTCAAGGAGAAGGTGAAAATGTCAGTGAAGACACTTGACAGTTGGTCCACACATGCTTTGAGTACACGTCCTGGTAATCCGTCTGGCCCAGCGGCTTTTGTGAATGCTGACCTGTTTAAAGATTTTGTTCACATCGGCAAACAAGAGCATTATCACACAGTCTTCCAGAACAGCTGGTGCTCTCGTGCATGCTTCAGTGTTGCTTGCTTCGAAGCGAGCGTAAAAGGCATTTAGCTTGTCTGGTAGGCTCGCGTCACTGGGCAGCTCGTGTCTGGGTTTCCCTTTGTAGTCTGTAATAGTTTTCAAGTCCTGCCACATCCGACGAGCATCAGAGCCGGTGTAGTAGGATTCAATCTTAATCCTGTATTGTCGCTTTGCTTGTTTGATGTTTCATCTGAGGGCATAGCGGGATTTCTTATAAACATCCGGTTTAGTCTCCCGCACCTTGAAAGAGGCAGCTTTAGCCTTTAGCTCGATGCTGCCTGTATTCCATGGCTTCTGGTTGGGATATGTATGTACAGTCACTGTGGGGATGACGTCGTTGATGCACTTATTGATGAAGCCTGTGACTGAGGTGGTGTACTCCTCAATGCCATTGCATGAATCCCGGAACATATTCCAGTCTGTGCTAGCAAAACAGTCCTGTAGTGTAGTTTCCGCAAAATCTGATCACTTCCGTATTGAGCGAGTCACTGGTACTCCCTGCTTTAGTTTTTGCTTGTAAGCAGGAATCAGGAGGATACAATTATGGTCAGATTTGCCAAATGGAGTGCGGGGGAGAGCTTTCTATGCATCTCTGTGTGTGGAGTAAAGGTGGTCTAGGATATTTTTTTCTCTGGTTGCACATGTGATTTGCGTGTAAAAATTTGGTAGAACTGATTTAAGTTTGCCTACAATAAAGAACCCGGCCACTAGGAGTGTCGCTTCTGGGTGAGCATTTTCTTCTTTGCTTATGGCCTTATAGAGTTGGTTGAGAGCGGTCTTAGTGCCAGCTTCGTTCTGTGGGGGTAAATAGATGGCTACAAAAAATATAGATGAGAACTCTCTTGGTAGATAGTGTGGTCTACAGCTTATCATAAGGGACTCTACCTTAGGTGAGCAATACCTCAAGACTTCTTTAATATTCAACATTGCGCACCAGCTTTTATTGACAAATAGACACACACCCCCACCCCTCGTCTTACCAGAGGTAGCGTCTCTGTTCTGCCAGTGCATGGAAAATCCCGCTACCTCTATATTGTTCGTATCGTCGTTCAGCCACATCTCGGTGAAACATAAGATGTTACAGTTTTTAATGTCCCGTTGGTAGGATAATCTTAAATCGTAGGTCATAAATTGTATTTTCCAATGATTGTACGTTAGCAAGAAAAACGAATGGCAGTCGGTGTTTACTCGCTCGCCTACGGATTCTCAGAAGACTGCCCGATCTGCGGACCCTTTTCCTGCGTCTTTTCAACACGCAAATGGCAGGAATCTGGGCCTGTTCCAGTGAAAGCAGGATATCCTTCTCGTCGGACTCATTAAAGGAAAAGGTTTATTCCAGTCCGCGGTGAGTAATCGCTGTTCTGATGTCCAGAAGTTATTTTCAGTCATAAGAGACAGTAGCAGCAACGTTATGTACACAATAAGTAAAAAAATAAGTTACACAAAACACAAAAAAACTAACTAAATAGCACAATTGGTTGGGAGAATGTAAAACGTCAGCCATGTTCTTCGGCGCCATCTTATAACATCTCAATGTTCATGGCATCCTCCAAAACGCCCAACATATAAATGATTTGTTTGTAACAATTCACAAATGATCAACAATTATTACATGGAATGACAAATATAGGTTATTAAAAAGGTTTTTCCAAACAAATAGAACCTCAGCCAGGTGTACATCAAACATTAGAAAATTCTCCTCCATTTCTAAAATAGACATGCCGTCTTAAAAGGTATAGCCCACCAAACTGACAATGGCAGCCATCTTAGATTTGACAGTGAAAATAATGCAGTCTAAACTGGCAGATACATAATACAACAGCATGAAAACGAAAATATACATAAAGGATTTTTTTTAAATCTTTAAAACCTGACATAATTATATGTCTATCACCTCATACTTGTGCCAGCATCCCAACTATGGCTCCCTGGTCCACATACACTTTTGCTGTACTTTTAAACCAAGAGCTTAGCAAATAATTGAAGCACACACCTTGATGGTGGCGTCCTCGGAGGAGGTGACCATGACGGAGAAGACAGGATGGAAGATGACCCGTGTGACGGGGGAGCGGTGGCCGCTCAGGGCGTATCTCTCTGGAGGACGGGGGATCCACTCCTTAGGGTCCCTCTTCTGTGCCACCGGACCCCCTAGAGTGATCTCCTCTTTGGCCTCATTTAGCTTTGACTCCAGCTCCATCACCTGGAGGAGAGAAGGGGTGGGATTGGGAAAGAGCGACGAGAGAGGTATAAAAAGAAGGAATAGTTAGAAGATAAGGGGTAGAAAAGAAGACAACAAGAGTAGAGAGGAGAGGTGATAGTTCAGTTGGTTGTTTATTATTCTCCAACAGTGTTGTTTCACGCATACTCCAGATATACAGTGCATTCAAAGTATTCAGACCCTTTCACATTTTCCATATTTTGTTACGTTACAGCAGTATATAAAAATTAAAAAAAGTAAAACAAAAAATGTGTCTACACACAATGCCCCATAATGACAAAGCAAAAACAGGTTTGTAGAAATGTTTTCAAATGTATAAAAAATTTAAAACAGAAATACCTTATTTACATAAGTATTCAGACCCTTCGCTACGAGACTCGAAATTGAGCTCAGGTGCATCCTGTTTCCATTGATCATCCTTGAGATGTTTCTACAACTTGATTGGAGTCCACCTGTGGTAAATTCAATTGATTGGACATGATTTGGAAAGGCACACACCTGTCTATATAAAGGTTGACAGTGTATGTCAGAGCAAAACCAAGCCATGAGGTAGAAAGAATTGTTCATAGAGCTCCGAGGCAGGATTGTGTTGAGGCACATATCTGGGGATGGGTACTAAAAATGTATTGCAGCATTGAATGTCCCCAAGAACACAGTGGCCTCCATCATTCTTAAATGGAAGAAGTTTGGAACCACCAAGACTCTTTCTAGAGCTGGCTGCCCGAGGGAGAAGGGCCTTGGTCAGGGAGGTGACCAAGAACCGATGGTCACTCTGACAGAGTTCCAGAGTTCCTCTGTGGAGAACCTTCCAGAAGGACAACCATCTCTGCAGCACTCCACCAAATCAGACCTTTATGGTAAAGTGGCCAGATGGAAGCCACCCTTCAGTAAAAGGCAGATGACAGCCCGCTTGGAGTTTGCCAAAAGGCACCTAAAGGACTCTCAGACCATGAGAAACAAGATTCTCTGGTCTGATGAAACCAAGATTGAACTCTTTGGCCTGAATGCATTGTGTCTGAATACTTATGTGAATGTGATTTAAGTTGTACATTTTTAATACAATTTGCCAATATTTCTAAAAAACAGTTTTTCTTTGTCATTATGGGGTATTGTGGGGTATGGGGTATTGTGTGTAGATTTTTAAATCAATTTTATAATAAGGCTGTAACATAAAATGTGGAAAACGTGTAGGGGTCTGAATTAGGGATGCTCGATATATCGGTAAGCATATAGGACTGGCCGATATTAACTAAAAATGCCAACATCGGCATCGGCCCGATGTGTAGTTTAACGCCAGTGTGCAAAACCGAAGTCAATGCTGACGTGCATACTTATATAACGTACACACTACCGTCCAAAAGTTTGGGGTCACTTAGAAATGTTCTTGTAATCCATGAAAACACACATGAAATGGGTTGCAAAATTGATAGGAAATATAGTCAAGACATTGACAAGGTTATAAATCATGATTTTTAACTGAAATTTAACTGTGTCCTTCAAACTTTGCTTTCGTCAATGAATCCTCCATTTGCAGCAAAATACAGCCTTGCAGACCTTTGGCATTCTAGTTGTTAATTTGTTGAGGTAATCTGAAGCGATTTCACCCCATGCTTCCTGAAGCACCTCCCACAAATTGGATTTGCTTGATAGGCATTTCTTATGTACCATACGGTCAAGCTGCTCCCACAACAGCTCAATAGGGTTGAGATCCGGTGACTGTGCTGGCCACTCCATTAGACAGAATACCAGTTGACTACCTCTTCCCTAAATAGTTCTTGCATAGTTTGGAGCTGTGCTTTGGGCCATTGTTCTGTTGTAGGAGGAAATTGTCTCCAATTAAGAGCCGTCCACAGGGTATGGCATGTTGCAAAAGGGAGTGATAGCCTTCCTTCCTTGTGTATAAGGTAGTCATTGTGAATATGTTAGATTACTTGTTAGATAATTCTGCACTGTCGGAACTAGGAGCACAAGCATTTCGCAACACTCGCATTAACATCTGCTAACCATGTGTATGTGACCAATACAATTTAATTTGATACCCTGTACAAATCTCCCACTTTACCGTCACTAAAGCATCCCCAGACCATCACATTGTGCTTGACACCATGCTTGACAGATGGCGTCAAGCACTCCTCCAGCATCTTTTCATTTTTTCTGCGTCTCACAAATGTAATTTGTGATCTGAACACCTCAAACTTAGATTTGTCTGTTCATAACACTTTTTTCCAATCTTCCTCTGTCCAGTGTCTGTGTTCTTTTGCCCCTTTTAATATTTTATTTTTATTGGCCAGTCTGGGATATGGCTTTTTCTTTGCAACTCTGCCTAGAAGGCCAGCATCCCGGAGTCGCCTCTTCACTGTTGATGTTGAGACTGGTGTTTTGTGGGTACTATTTAATGAAGCTGCCAGTTGAGGAATTGTGAGGTGTCTGTTTCTCAAACTAGACACTAATGTACTTGTCCTCTTGCTCAGTTGTGCACCGGGGCCTCCCACTCCTCTTTCTATTCTGGTCAGAGCCAGTTTGCGCTGTTCTGTGAAGGGAGTAGTACACAGCGCTGTATGAGATCTTCAGTTTCTGGCAATTTCTCGCATGGAATAGCCTTCATTTTTCAAAACAAGAATAGAGTGACTAGTTTCAGAAGAAAGTTCTTTGTTTCTGGACATTTTGAGCCTGTAATTGAACCCACAAATACTGATGCTCCAGATACTCAACTAGTCTGAAGGCCAGTTTTATTGCTTCTTTAAATCAGCACAACAGTTTCCAGCTGTGCTAACATAATTGCGAAAGGATTTTCTAATGATCAATTATCCTTTTTAAAATGATAAACTTGGATTAGCTAACACAACGTGCCATTGGAACACAGGAGTGATGGTTGCTGATAATGGGCCTCTGTACACCTATGTAGATATTCCATTATCTACAATAGTTGTTTACAACATTAACAATGTCTACACTGTATTTCTGATTAATTGATGTTATTTTAAAAATGGACACAAGTGACCCCAAATTTTTGGAACGGTAGTGTAGGTAGGTGACGTAATGACGTCACAAAAAATACAGCGCTACACGTGCAACACGGCATTCCAAACCTAGCCCACAATGTCTGCAGTGTGGATCTATTTTGAAGTTTCAAAGGAAGATAAAGGCCATTTGCAACATTTGTGCTGCTATTATTTCCAGAGGGGAGAAAGTGAAATCTTTCAATACCACAAACCTAATTACTCCTTTGAAAGTGCATCACCACCAGACGTTCAGCAACTACTTAGAAAAAAAGCGCAAAAAAACTAAGCGCACAATTCCAACAACTAAACAAGTTAAAGTCGAGCAGTCATTTGAAAGAGTAAGAACATTTCAGCGAGACAACTCAAAGGCGAAATCCATTAACGCCAAGATAATGGGATTCATTGCCCTTGACAATCAACTGTTCTCTGTCGTGGATGATGTTGGCTTTCGCCGACTGTCGGCACCTTGAGCCCCGGTACACAATACCAAGTAGGCGCTATTTTTCATATGTTACCCTACCGGAGTCACACATTATTGTTGAAAAGCACATCCATGAGCTACTTGCTGTGGGCATCACTGCTATTAGCTTCATGACTGACATTTGGACCAGCGATGTCAGCCCCATGGGCATGCGGAGTCTGACAGCACAGTGGGTCGACGAGGATTTCGTGATATGGAAAACAGTATTGCATGCTCAAGAATGTGCTGGTTCTCATACCACTGCTGCCATTTCAACGGCATTTGAGAACATGTTTGAAACTTGGAAAAATGAACACACTCCTAGCGCCATTCGAATAACTGACTCAAGAAATAAGCTCATCAACTGTCTGCAGCAGACGTGATACCCTCTGTCATGGCATTGAAACGCCTGCTCAACTAAACTGCCGACACAGACCGTGGGGTTATAACTTGCAAAAGTACTCTACTTGTGGCTGTGAACAAGCGATTTCGGTGTCATTCTCTCTGAGCCTCTTCACTGTGTCGCCACCTTGCTCTATGCTAGGTACAAGGGCTGCTACTTCAATGCAGACAAGAAAAAGGGTTTTTACGTGAAATGTTACAGACACAGCTGGACAAGATGGAAACGGACACAGTGACAGTGTGCACCGAGGAAGAGAAGCCACGGACAGAGCTGAAACTTCACTACTTGACTACTTGTATGATGAAATCCTGGTTGAGAATTAAACAACTGAACAAATGAACAACGAAACAGCACAGCAAGTAAATTAAAGAAATAGGTTTTGATTATGTTTTACTGGTAATGGGGACATACGTAAATGCCAACACAATAACTTTTTGGTGTGTGTGTGTGTTTCAACTATTTAACTTAACTAGAATGTTTAAAAAAGGTAGCTAAACTGTTAAATATCAGTTATCGGTATCTGTTTTTTTGTCAAGGAAAATATCAAATATCGGTATCGGACAAAAATGTAATATCAGTGCATCCCTAGTCTGAATACTTTCCGAATGCACTGTTCACACATACAACAGTCAACTGACATACACATCAACTACCATAATGCCACAAACGTGACGTCAACAATCACCTTCTTCTGTAATCTGATGACAGAGGTCCATTTCTTTTCCAAAAGACCAGCGTACTTCTTATCTAACTCCTCATTCTGTGGAAGAGAGGCAGGGGAGACAGAAATGGAAATATGAGAGAATGACCGAGGTTTAAAATTGTTGTGAGGAAATAAAAGAATAGGTTTGTGTTGCAAATCGGGAAGGTGTGGGGTTAGTTAGTGTGTGTGTGTGTGTGTGCTCTTACCATATCTAATTCCGCCTCTTTCTTGAAGGTGGAGTAGGCTTCCTCATAGCCATTGGAGCGTAGGTAGTCTGCTATTGCTCGGTTTCTAACACACACACAGAGAGAGAGAGAGAGAGGAAGAGAAAACAGATCTGGTTGTCCTTTCCACTCACAGACCATCATCCCGTAAACGTGTTAAATGGCAGATTGTCCTTTATACGCGCCTAAATTGGAATGCAGGGGCTGTACAGACACATGCTATACATAACGTCAGGGCTCAGGTTCTCCGCTTCACGGCACTGTATACGTTTTGACTGACAGCCATTATACAGTTGAGCAACACACGTGACAAAATGCCTCCATCCCTCTCGCTAATTGGGCTACTTTTGCACATTTGTTGTCTGAGTGAAGGAAAAATTGAGTATTGTAACACTGCTTTGATGTCACAGAAGCAAACCACACACGCTTGAGTCCAAATGTGCACTACACATTTTCATTATCAAATATTTATGACTGCCATGTTTGATCCACAGTTACAAGGATAACATGCGTGACATCCTGGGTTGTCCTGAACAGAATGAGCCTGTTTGTCATATTGTGAAGAACATCTGCTGTGGAACAAGCACTTGAAAGCACTCATGATTGCATTCTATGCGCACCAAAATTACAATCCGTTTGTCTGAAGTGCCTTCTGAAAGCCGAACACTAAAATCCAATTTTTTTAACAACCCATGTTGGATTCAAGTTACGCGCACACCTGACCCAGATTGGGATTTATAAAAGGAACTTTTGGGGATTGCGTAAACAACAGTAATTGTGTTGGGGTGTGGACGCAGGGCTGTATTCCAAACAAAAAAACTGCAAGTGTGCTTGCTTCAGTTCCTCAACGGCAAAGCTAGGAGAGCTAAAAGAAAGCACCTCTTTCCTTGAGTCAAAAGTGCATTGAAATGACTTAGGAACTGTGCACAGTTTGGAGGGGTGTGTGGCCACTTGGAGACACCAGCTAGACCTCTCACTCAAACCCTTGTAAAAGCGTTCTTTTAATTACTGCTATGGTCATGCATATGCTTTTTAAAGTTCTTCCATATTAGGCCAATTTCCAAGAGTGTAAGGTGCTAACACACACATAATATTGCAAGGTTTTCAAAGTCTTCATAAAAAGGTATGTAACCTACAAAAACTATCTGTAACGTACATTGAGTTAGTCCACCATTCCAGTTTCAACCGAGCATGTTTTATTGAGTCAGTGTTTTCTGTGATTACTTATTGCTAAATGTATCCTTGAATGACAACAGTGATATCAGCAGTTCCACCTTAAGAGAAACCTCAGGTCCACCTTAAGACAGAAAGAGACCACACCCTGTCTGTCTGGCAGAAGCTGTGCTGCAGTGAAAGTGGGTGTGTGTGCTGGAGTGTGATGTCCAGTGATATGTTTCCTCTAGGAAAACCACACCGAGAATTGAATCACAGATGGTGTGTTTATGGTTGTCATGGAAACATGGCAACACTTAGGAGAAGCAGATCGACCAGCGCGACCAAAACCGCATGCGCACACACAGAGTTATATGTCTGAGTGGCAGCCTGGTTCCATTCTCTGATGAGGGCTACATTTTCTATGAGCAGCAACAAAAAATCTCTGACATCCTCAGCACTCCTCAAATGGCTGTTGGATAATTGTAATATGTGTGCGTGTCGGAGAGAGGGAGAGAATGGGAGTATGAGCGCACCATTTTTCAGAGAGAATGTGGTGTGTGTGTCACATTCACATAAGTATTCAGACCCTTTACTCAGTACTTTGTTGAAGGACCTTTGACATCGGTTACAGCTTCGAGTCTTCTTGGGTATAAGGCTACAAGCTTGGTACACCTGTATTTGGAGAGTATCTCCCATTCTTCTCTGCAGATCCTCTTGGGCTCTGTCAGGTTGGATGGGGAGCGTTGCTGCACAGCTATTTTCAGGTCTCTCCAGAGATGTTCGATCGGGTTCAAGCCCGGGCTCTGGCTGGGCCACTCAAGGACATTCAGAGACTTGTCCCGAAGCCACTCCTGCGTTGTCTTGGCTGTGTGCTTAGGGTCGTTCTCTTGTTGGAAGGTGAACCTTGACCCCCAGTCTGAGGTCCTGAGAAGGTTTTCATCAAGGACTTTGCTCAGTTCATCTTTCCTCGATCCTGATCAAATATTTTTCACTGTGTGCCTAAATTTCTTTGCGTGCGCCTACATTTTTTAACTTTGCACACCTTGCAAAAAAGGGTCAGCGTAGAGCTCTGGGATACAGATTCCTGAAAACAGCCTGCTGTTCCCTGCAGCCTGCAGTTGACATTAACCTTCATGGCTTCAAGGAGAGGGGGCTGTCATTCTCCCCTGGTTTTACAAGAAAATACATTTTAATAGCATAGCATATTTAGCCCTCCGGTCAGCCCATATGCTATTTTCCCCACTTTAAATTAGCCTACAGGCGCGTACCAACCGAGGGTCCACAAGACCTGACACAGATCAAGGCAGAAAAACAGCCCAAAAAATAATAATAATCTGAAATCAGTTTTATGATGGCGAACAGCAGACTTTTCACTGTTTTTAGCGTAGGCTACTGTTACCCCAAAACTACCAGAATGTTACCCTAAAAATAAGTGTGCATTGTTTGCTGTTGTGGCCTTTTTAAGCGTCATTCTGATTGGTCAAGAGACTAAAGCAAATATTTTTGAATTTGAACTATTCGGATATCCCCCAAAAAATAATGATATAATTTAAATAGGGAAAAAAGTTCAAATGCCCATCTAAGGGTGTTTCCACACGTGTTCTCTTTCAGCTAATTTTTGTGAACTCAAACCCCTCAAAAGAGCCCCTGAAGCAAACCGAGACCACCTCCGGTTCCCTATTTTAGGACAATGTTAATGCAAAGCTCCCCAAGCTCGCATGTCATAATTCCCACACCACCCACTAGACTACTGCAACACCGTTTACCCTGCCATAAACCCTCACATTGGTGCCACAAAAGAGAGAACTCAAAAAACCTCTGTTTGGTTCACGTCGGGGGCACTTTTGAGGGGTCTGAGATCCTTTGGAGTGTTCAAACTGCACAAAAAAAATGAAGCAAAACGCACAAAGTTAAAAACATTGTCTGAAAGAGACCAAGTGTGAAAACATCCGAACACACACCCCAAAAAAAATGGAGGTGGGAATTGCCAGGGACCTCACAAAATGATGTGTATACGATATGTATTGCGGTTTGATACTGAGATTTTATTGTAATCTGATGTTCCAAACATATTGCTCACTATATTCCTGCTGCAGAGAGAGAGAAAAAAAAAAGAGCATGACAAAATTTGTTTTGAGCAGTCAAGGAAATAGGTGCGGAAAACATGTTGCCGCACTGTTTAAAAAGATTTAGAACAAACCATAGGATGAAAAATATCGCCGTTTTGGCAAATGTACAGCCAGCTATCGCTAGCTAATGCTACCTAGCATTACAAATCGATACTTTGAGCCACAGTATCAATGTAATATCGTCCAAAATAATATTGCGATATGTAACTATCGATCCCCGCCCCCCCATATCACTAGTGTGTGTGTGTACTTACAGTTCGTCTCTTTGTCTCTGTGACAGCACCATGTTGGCTGTAGTGGCTGCTCTCTCCCTCTGGGGGAGGCGGGTGAGACAGGGTGAGATGGTGTAGGGGGGTTCTCAGGTCCCTCGGTCAGTCGTTCAGACTTCAACCCTCAGAAACTATAACTGGTATTCCACAAAAGACAGAGCGAGCGAGAGAGAGGCAGCCAGAAAACACGGGGGAGAAAAGCAAAGCAGAGGTAGAGGGAGAGTGGAAGAGAAAGACACAAATTTACTGGTTGTTGACGGAAAACAATTACAGTTAAGAAATGAACATGGTACACAAACAATGACTGATATCTGCCATTCTGCCTAATGGCAAGGCTCACCTGCTCCTCTCAGTCTGGACTGACAGGTGTGGAACAGGTTTAGGCTAATAGTGCTATATAAACTCAGCAAAAAAAGAAACGTCCCTTTTTCAAGACCCTGTCTTTCAAAGATAATTCATAAAAATCCAAATAACTTCACAGGTCTTCATTGTAAAGGGTTTAAACACTGTTTCCCATGTTTGTTCAATGAACCGTAAACAATTAATAAACATGCACCTGTGGAACGGTTGTTAAGACACTAACAGACGGTAGGCAACTACGGTCACAGTTCTGAAAACTTAGGACACTAAAGAGGCCTTTCAACTGACTCTGAAAAACACCAAAAGAAAGATGCCCAGGGTCCCTGCTCATCTGCATAAACGTACATTAGGCATGAGGACTGCAGATGTGGCTAGGTCAATAAATTGCAAGAAATGTCTGTACTGTGAGACGCCCAAGACAGCGCTACAGGGAGATAGGACGGACAGCTGATCGTCCTTGCAGTGGTAGAACACGTGTAACAAAAACCTGCATAGGATTGGTACATCCGAACATCACACTTGCGGGACAGGTACAGGATGGCAACAACTGCCCGAGTTACAACAGGAACACAAAATCCCTCCATCAGTGCTCAGACTGTCCGCAATAGGCTGAGAGAGGCTGGACTGAGGGCGTGTAGGCCTGTTGTAAGGCAGGTCCTCATCAAACATCACCGGCAACAACGTCGTCTATGGGCACAAACCCACCGTCGCTGAACCAGACAGGGCTGGCAAAAAGTGCTCTTCACTGAACGAGTCGCGGTTTTGTCTCACCAGGTGGTCGTATTCGCGTTTATCGTCGAAGGAATGAGCGTTACAGCGAGGCCTGTACTCTGGAATGGGATCGATTTGGAGGTGGAGGGTCCGTCATGGTCTGGGGCGGTGTGTCACAGCATCATCGGACTGAGCTTGTTGTCATTGCAGGCAATCTCAACACTGTGCATTACAGGGAAGACACCCTCCTCCCACATGTGGTACCCTTCCTGCAGGCTCATCCTGACATGACCCTCCAGCATGACAATGCCACCAGCCATACTGCTCGTTCGTGCGTGATTTCCTGCAAGATAGGAATGTCAGTGTTCTGCCATGGCCAGCAAAGAGCCCGGATCTCAATCCCATTGAGCACATCTAGGACCTGTTGGATCGGAGGGTGAGGGCTAGGGCCTATCCCCCCAAAATGTCCGGGAACTTGCAGGTGCCTTGGTGGAAGAGTGGGGTAACATCTCACAGCAAGAACTGGCAAATCTGGTGCAGTCCATGAGGAGAAGATGCACTGCAGTACTTAATGCAGCTGGTGGCCACACCAGATACTGACTGTTACTTTTGATTTTGACACCCCCTTTGTTCTGGTACACATTATTCAATTTCTGTTAGTCACATGTCTGTGGAACATGTTCAGTTTATGTCTCAGTTGTTAAATCTTATGTTCATACAAATATTTACACGTTAAGTTTGCTGAAAATAAACGTAGTTGACAGTGAGAGGATGTTTATTTTTTTGCTGAGTTTACAGTTGATGTCGGAAGTTTACATACACCTTAGCCAAATACATTTAAACTCAGTTTTTCACAATTCCTGACATTTAATCAGAGTAGAAATTCCCAGTCTTAGGTGAGTTAGGATCACCACTTTATTTTAAGAACGTGAAATGTCAGAATAATAGTAGAGAGAATGATTTTTCAGCTTTTATATCTTTCATCACATTCCCAGTGGGTCAGAAGTTTACATACACTCAATTAGTATTTTGTAGCATTGCCTTTAAATTGTTTTACTTGGGTCAAACTTTTCGGGTAGCCTTCCACAAGCTTCCCACAATAAGTTGGCTGAACGTTGGCCCATTCCTCCTGAAAGAACTAGCATAACTTAGTCAGGCTTGTAGACCTCCTTGCTTGCGAAACGCTTTTTCAATTCTGCCCACACATTTTCTACAGGCTTGAGATCAGGGCTTTGTGATGGCCACTCCAATACCTTGACTTCGTTGTCCTTAAGCCATTTTGTCACAACCTTGGAAGTATGCTTGGTGTAATTGTCCATTTGGAAGACCCATTTGCAACCAAGCTTTAACTTCCTGACTGATGTCTTGAGATGTTGCTTCAATATATCCACATTTTTCAGTTCTGTCGATATAGGACTCGTTTTACTGTGGATATAGATACTTTTGTACCAGTTTCCTCCAGCATCTTCACAAGGTCCTTCGCTGTTGTTCTGGGATTGATTTGCACTTTTTGCACCAAAGTACTTCATCTCTAGGAGACAGAACGCGTGTCCTTCCTGAGCGGTATGACGGTTGCGTAGTCCCATGGTGTTTATACTTGCGTACTATTGTTTGTACAGATGAACATGGTACCATCAGGCGTTTGGAAATTGCTCCCAAGAATGAACCAGACTTGTGGGCGTCAACATTTTTTTTTCTGATGTCTTGGCTGATTTCTTTTTATTTTCCCATGATGTCAAGCAAAGAGGCACTGAGTTTGAAGGTAGGCCGTGAAATACATCCACAGGTACACCTCCAATTGACTCAAATGATGTCAATTAAGCTTCTAAACCAAGACATCATTTTCTGGAATATTCCAAGCTGTTTAAAGGCACAGTCAACTTAGTGTATGTAAACTTCTGTCGCACTGGAATTGTGATACAGTGAATTATAAGTGAAATAATCTGTCTGTAAACAATTGTTGGAAAAATTACTTGTGTCATGCACAAAGTAGATGTCCTAACCGACTTGCCAAAACTATAGTTTCTTAACAAGACATTTGTGGAGTGGTTGAAAAACAAGTTTGAATGACTCCAACCTAAGTGTATGTAAACTTCCGACTTCAACTGTACATATGAGATGAGTAATGTAGGGTATGTCATCATTATATAAAGTGGCATTGTTTTTAAAGTGACTAGTGATACATTTTTTACATCCAATAATTAATTATTAAAGTGGCTCGAGATTTGAGTCTGTTGGCAGCAGCCACTCAATGTTAGTGATGGCTGTTTAACAGTCTGATGGCCTTGAGATGGAACCTGTTTTTCAGTCTCTCTGTCCCATCTTTGATGCACCTGTACTGACCTCGCCTTCTGGATAATAGCAGGGTGAACAGGAGTGTCTCGGGTAATTGTTGTCCTTGATGATCTTTTTGGCCTTCCTGTGACATCGGGTGGTGTAGGTGTCCTGGAGGGCAGGTAGTTTGCGTAATGCGTTGTGCAGACCTCATTACCCTCTAGAGAGCCTCTTGGTTGTGGGAGGAGGAGTTGCCGTACCAGGTGGTGATACAGCCCGACAGGATGCTCTCGATTGTGCATCTGTAAAAGTTTGTGAGAGTTTTTTGTGACAAGCCAAATTTCTTCAGCCTCCTGAGGTTGAAGAGAAGGCGCTGTTCACCACGCTGTCTGTGTGGGTGGACCATTTCAGTTTGTCCGTGATGTGTACGCCGAGGAACTTAAAACTTTCCACCACTACTGTCCCCTCGATGGGAATAGGGGGGTGCTCCCTCTGCTGTTTCCTGAAGTCCACGATCATCTCCTTTGTTTTGTTGACGTTGAGTGTGAGGTTATTTTCCTGACACCAAACTCCGATGTCCCTAACTTCCTCCTTGTAGGCCGTCTCATCGTTGTTGGTAATCATGCCTAACACTGTAGTGTCGTCTGCAAACTTGATGATTGAGTTGGAGGCCCATCAGCTGCATGGCCACGCAGTCGTGGGTGAACAGGGAGTACAAGAGAGGGCTGAGAACGCACCCTTGTGGGGCCCCAGTGTTGATGATCAGCGGGGTGGAGATGTTGTTTCCTACCCTCACCACCTGGGGGCGGCCCATCAGAAAGTCCAGGACTCAGTTGGACAGGGCGGGGTCGAGACCCAGGGTATGGTGTTAAATGCCGAGCTGTAGTCAATGAACAGCATTTTTAATCATAGGTAAAGTTTGTATTGGTACGGATTCTGCAACACGGTGAGACTTTATGGCTGGAACTGCAAGTGTGTGTCCAGGATTCCTGTTAAGTAGCAGTTAGCTGCTAGCCATTGTGAAAACAGAGCAGGCTAACACTAGCAGTGCTAGCCCACCAGTGTTTTTATCCACACCTGGGCACAAATGTAACAAAAAAATGAAAAAGTGTGAGATGATTTAGTTATTATGCCCACAGCCTCTGGAATAGCCTGCCAGAGAACCTAAGGGGGGGCCGAAACTGTGGACATATTTAAAACATTATTTTTTTTACATTGGAGTATTGTGTAGATCGCTGATAAAAAAAAATACAATTAAATCCATTTTAATCCCACTTTGTAACAACTAAATTTGGAAAAATCAAGGGTGGTGTGAATACTTTCTGAAGGAACTGTATCAGTATCTAATGCAGTCCAGTCACTGTCCAGTCAAACATTCAGTTTTGCGCCAAAAGTTCATGTAGCATGCGCCACAGATCTCAAGGTAGGTCAGTTACTTGTCTCCTGTCCAGCTCTCATTCTCTCCATCTGTGAACTACATCATACACAACAGCCAGACCGTACAGTAAGTAATATCACAGTAGACTTAGCTAGGAGACTAACTCTCCAAACCATCCAGAGAGTCACAGACACACAAGGCCCCTATAGACAACCGGGTTCTTAGAGAGGAGCTAGGGCTAGTATTACTGGACAACATTTAGGCCACACACAAAGGGATGGGCATTTGACTGTTCGTGTACTGGCCTAGCCTGACCAAATCTGAATGGCACTAGCAGTTCGCAAAGTAGCCTAAGCGGAAAATAGACAAAGAAATTATTTCAAAACTGCAGCTCGTTGGAACACATTTTACTACTTCAAATCAACCATTGGATTTAGAATTTGGGATTAAACGGTTGTCTTTTGGCAAGGAATGTAACTCGCGTCAGATACACATCTCATTCTAAAATCATGGGCCTTAATATGGAGTTGGTCCGCTCTTTGCTGCTATAACAGCCTCCACTCTTCAGGGAAGGCGTTCCACTAGATGTTGGAACATTGCTGCGGGGACTTGCTTCCATTCAGCCACAAGAGCATTAGTAAAGTCGGGCACTGATGTTGGGAAAATAGGCCTGGCTTGCAGTCGGTGAGGTGTTCAATAGGGTTGAGGTCAGGGCTCTGTGCATGCTAGTCAAGTTCTTTCACACCGATCTTGACAAACCATTTTTGTATGGACCTTGCTTTGTGCATGGGGGCATTGTCATGCAGAAACAGGAAACGGCCTTCCCCAAACTGTTGCCACAAAGTTGGAAGCACAGCGTTAATTTCCCTTCACTGGAGCTAAGGTGCCTAACCCAAACCATCAAAAACAGCCCCAGACCATTATTCCTCCTTCACAAAACTTCACAGTTGGGACTATGCATTGGGGCAGGTAGCATTCTCCTGGCATCAGCCAAACCCAGATTCGTCCATCGGACTGCCAGATGTGGAAGCGTGATTCATCACTCCAGAGAATACGTTTCCACTGCTCCAGAGTCCAATGGCAGTGAGCTTTACACCACTCCAGCCGACGCTTGGCATTGCGCATGGTGATCTTAGGCTTGTGTGCGTGCGGCTGGTCGGCCATGGAAACCCATTTCATGAAGCTCCTGACGAACAGTTATTGTACTGACGTAACTTCCAGACGCAGTTATGAACTTGGTATTGAGTGTTGCAGCCTAGGACAGACGGTTTTTTAACGCGCTGCGAGCTTCAGCAATCAGCGGTCCCGTTCTGTGAGCTTGTGTGGCCTACCACTTTGAGGCTGAACCGTTCTTGCTCCTAGAGCAATAACAGTACTTGCACTTGACTGGGGCAGCTCTAGCAGGTCATACATTTAACAAAGTGACTTGTTGGAAAGGTGGCATCCTATGACAGTAAGGTCTACACCTGTGGTATTCGATGCATGAGACAAATAAAACCTGATTTGACGATGCCATGTTGAAAGTCAATGAACTCCCCAGTAAGGTCATTCTACTGCCAATGTTTGTCTAAGGAGATTGCATGGCTGTGTGCTTGATTTTATACACCTGACAGGAAAGGGTGTGGCTGAAATAGCAGAATTCAGTAATTTGAAGGGGTGTCCTCATACTTTTGTGTATGTAGTGTATATAATATCCCCATAATCTAAAATAGACATAAAAGTGGCCTTGACAATTTATTTCCTATTAAGAAAATTCAGACATGCTTGGTTTCTGTAAAAGAAACCAACCTTGAACTTCAACTTCTTCAGCTCAGTGACATGTTCTTTAAATTACAGTTTGGTATCAAGCCAAATACCAGGATATTTGTAGGAAGTAACTCGCTCAAATTGTGTACCGTTTAGGGATGTGGTGATCATTTCCTCAGATGGTGATTGTCAAGCAAATAACTGGGTCGGTCTCACGGTAATTGACCGTTAATGAACATAAACACATTTAGCATCTCCTGGCTTCAACGTATAGCCTACAAGCCACTGATGCAGACCTTTGGAACTTTTTAAAAAGTCTAATAAATCCATGTAATATAGCCTACACCTTCACAATAAATCCATTTAGTTATTTTAGACAGGTCTAAAGAAAAATTATATCAAGAAAATGTAGTCTATTTCAGAAGAACAGAATAGCATAGTCTGAGTTAAAAAAAATATATATACACACATTATTTAACTAGGCAAGTCAGTTAAGAACGACAGATTTTTACCTTGTCAGCTCGGGGATTTGATCTGTTACTGGTTAAACGCTCTAACCACTAGGCTACCTGCCGCCCCTTATCTGGCTATGCCAAATGGCTGTGGGCTACACATTTAGCAGATAACATTTCCTTCGAATTCTGTGGCATTATTTTATAGTATGAAGAATACAATTGAACAAAGCTGAATAATATATAAATATTTTCTCCAAACGCTTTGAGGGAGTGCGCACATGCGGCTATCCTGTGTTGAGCGGTTAACAAAGAAATAGGTACTCCTACATGCTCAATTTAGAGTTATTAATGTAACTTTAGTTGTTCTACATGTTTTGATTTTTAATACATTGTACGGCTGCATGATGCAACTAATGATGATTTGAAAAAAGTAGCTTGAAAGGCATGAGCTCTGCTTTGTTTTTTTTTTGTGTGCAGGGCGTACACACTATATCAGTTTCTCATTCACAATTTGACAAGCACTTGATAATGGCTCAAATTTCATGGCGGCATCCCCTCTATGTGGCAGTAATGCACCCTAAAACAATCCATGCCTTTTGCCTCCAGTGGCAATTGTGCCCTTCTCCGAGCGCTGCACACGTCAAAGCATCTCTCACTCAAAAAGCTCTCAATCACCTGATCGAGTCTTTCTCACAGGCTACAAATGAAGCCAGACACATCGGGGACGCAACCTTATCCAATTCCGAGATGCATATTGAAGATATTGGAAGAACTGTCCACATTTACTTTTCATCAGCAAACAACTAACAAACAGCAAAAGCGCTAGCCTATGTCAATCTACTATCCCGCATAGTACAAAAGTTGAACTATTCTATGCTAAAAAATAATATTCCACACATAGTCTGGGACAGTTGTGGGATGCGATAGATGCCAAATTAATACAAATACTAGCATCAAAATAAAAAAAATACGCATTGTGGCACACGCAACAGATCAGAACATTTAGCTTAAAATGTTGTTAAACTATTAGGCTATTTCCTCACATTATAAGCACAGCAATGCGCACATGGCAGTAAGCTATACGAGTGAATGTTCCATTAGTAAGAAAACACCATTATCAAAAGTGACCGAAATGCGATTATGCATGTAATGCTTTTATTATAAAGGTGAATTTTGACGGAGAAAATTATCTTCCCCAAACGTGAAACTCACGCGCTGCTTATGTATGCTAATTAAGCTCTACAACCCTTGTAAAGCGGGTTAATGGGCTTCGTTTTAAAGAAGTTATTTGGCCACTTAAATTGCGATACAAAACCTTATCAAAACATACGGGCTAGGCTACATGAGGTGTGCGACTATGAGTGGAAAAAGTCACAAAAAAGTCCTTGTTTCTTATGCTGGGCATCATCCACAAGTGATAACATAGGCTAATATTGTCACCCATCAGACTATTCTTGATTTAATCTCGTCTTTACATATACTTAATAATAATAATATATATATATGTGTGACATTTGTTTTGATGCAGCTGTCTCCAAACAGGGGCAGCGGGAAAAAGTACGTAATCTATGCACTTGAATAGCAAATGGAGGACGCTAATAATATAGTGTGGTATAAGCACAGCACTTATTAATGAATAAAGAGTTCCTATTTACTATTTTACCATTATGAGTTCTTAAATAACTTAGTTAATCATTTATTTATTCAGTCAGCAATAGCCTTATGATTGTGTAATGATGCATAAGTAGGCTCGATCATTAAAATGTAATATCAAAATGCCTTAAAAACATGTAACACGTAGCCTACCGATTACAAGGTGTAGCCTGTGTCCAAAACATTGGAGTCTGGTCCAGTCATTCAACGCGACATGTTTAAACTTCTCCTTTAATTTTGTTATAGTGTTGGGATGGCGACTTGGGAGAAATATGTAGGGAGAAATATTGTAGATGGATGGAATATTGTATCTCCTGTCCAGCTTGTTTATCATATTCTTGAAGCTGTCTTTGCAACTGTAAATAGGAACCATGTATTTGGCTATGTGATAGGTGATAGCCTCTGATGTGTCTGCGGGATGTTTTGGGTAGGGCATTATACTTGAAAACACATCGGCAATCAATGCCTGTTTGACGTAGATGGCTGGTTGTGGCTGAGGGGCTTTGCTGCTGGGTTTTTTCACCACCATTCTTCAAATGATTGAATCAATTTGTTGTGTTGCCTCTTGTAGTCGCCACAAATCTGAGGTACTTTTATTAACACAACTTGCATTTGGTTGTCATTGGTTTGCCTGGTGCCAAAATACTGCCATACTACTGAAGAGGCGCCCTTATTTGGCACCATACACGACAATGTCGTTAATACTAACAGCACTCATGTTTCCAACACACAGAGTTAAAGGTAAAGCCACAGAGTTTCTAAACCTCATACTGTACCGTCTTTGGTAAAGCACTTTCTCTCCCCGCCCACCAGCACCTAACTGCGTGCTCTAAGCGGGGAAGCTTGTGATTGGCCTGCATGTGCATTCCAAGCAGAGAGTGAATGAACAGTCTAGATCGTCTCATTGGAGGAGGTACCGGAGTCTAGTTGTTGTTTTAATGTTAAAAAGTTAAGCTAAATTATGTTAGCCACTAATGCTAATCGCTAGTTAGCTCGAAAGCTAACTAGATAAAAGTACTGAGTCAGAGCAAAGGTATCTAGCTAATACAGCCTGATACCAGTACTGGTGGAGGCTTAAATCAGCATGTTTTTTTGTGCAACAGTATCTTCGAAATCAAATAGGAATATGCGAAGCATGAATATGTTGGCTATTTGAATAAAGATTTAATGTAGCCAAAAATTATAGGGTCCCCTAGGAAACACTGAACATCATATTGGTTCCTAACCTGTCACAATAACACATCCATGGCATTTTCATTCGTTGTCATGTCAAACAACACTATTCAAAGTGCACACTATTATTTATATTATAACTATAGAATTATAATAAACATTCTATTTCCATGATTCCAGAAGTTCACCCAAGTGTTTTGATCTAAATCGCAATTGCAACATATGGTTAAAAATAAGGCCTAATATTTTTGCCCACATCGTGGAAGTCTGGAAAAGATCTCAAATGAGTGCAGGAAATGCAGAAATGGATGGAAATTGTTTTAGGTTGAAGTTGAACTGAAAAGTATAAATAATTTAGAATATATGTGTTGCCACCCTTGGGTCACACACTACTCATAAGGCAAATGTTGAACTTCTATTAATCAAAAACATAAAATACCGTCATATCGTCAAAGATTTGAAAAATAACATATATGATATATTTTGCCCATAATCTGACCGAGACAAACATTTATGTTAGAAACTTAGAAAGAGAGGGAATATAACAGCAACAACTGGTATGGGTTGCTAATATGACTAGGATTGTGCCTTTGGGTTCTGGACAACGAAATAAAGTTATGAAAACCAATAGAATGGGAGAGAAATGCTGGTTAATGACATGAGGTAGTCTTTAGAAATGTGGAGGCAATTCTTAATATGGTTGGATTTTGGCTAGGCTATTTTGAAGCCAGGTAAGACATTCCTCATTATTTGAAGTACAATTATACTGCCTCAACCTCACATTGTAAAGTGGTGGGTGACACGCAGATACTATAGAAGATGGAGTTGAATGGTGAAATAAAAATATTAGCTATTTTAAAATCGTGGGCATCAAAACAGTTATTAGCATGCAATTTAATTTTAAATTATTTGTTGCACAATGACTGGGCTTATAAAAGCACATTTCACTCCACTACCAGCTTTTTGAGGAGTTGCTCTCGCACTGACTGACAGGTGATAGGCCATTCAGCTCCTCAAACTAGGTTTTGTATGCTGCGCCAATTTAATTCCACTAAATTACTCAAATGAACTTATAGCCTGATAAGCATGACCGGTTAAATGCATTTCCAGCAGCTAAACGATTAACATCACTACCTGATATGTAACTATCAATTTTTACCCCCATCACTAATACCTACTGTAAAACATGGTGGTGGAACTATGTTATGGGGCTATTTTGCTTCCACTGGTCCTGGGGCCCTTGTTAAGGTCAATGGCATCATGAACTTTACCAAGTACAAAGACACACACACACAAAAAAACCGATATATATATACATACACGTTTGCCTCTGCCAGGTGGCTGAAACTTGGCCACAAGTGGATCTTCCAGCAAGACAACAACCCCAAGCACACATCAAAATCCACAAAGAAATTGTTAATTGGCCACAAAATCAATATTTTGCAAATGGCCATCTCAGTCTCCAGACATGAAGAGGCCAGTCCATAAGTGCAGATGAATGATATCAAGGGTCTGGAAGGACTCTGTATGGAGGAATGATCTTTGCTCTCTCCCAATGTGTTCTCCAACTCATAAAACATTTTAGAAAAAGGCTCTGTGTCATTATCCTCACAAGGTGAGGTATTGAAAGGTGTTAAAACATGGTGGTCAATCATTTTGACCCCTACCTTTGAGAGGGAAAAAAAGTATTAGTTAAACAAAATCTCATTCTCTGAGCAATTGTATTAGTATAAAATAATATAATCACTCAATATTTCAATTATGTTTGCTCATCTTTTTTAAGCGTGTCAATTTCGGACCCACTAATAATAGCAGACTGACAAAAACAGTGAAGTTTAGCACAGGCTCATTAATTGTTGTTTTTAATGTCCTGTTGCTCGCTGTTCGTTCCACCCTCACTCAAATCATGGATGACAGCTGCCTTCTAGCTTAAACGCAAATAATGACCGAGAATTCAGATCAGATGTGCCTTGATGGTTGGTAAAAAAACAACAACATTGAATTGTTAGTGGGTTCAAAGGTAATGTCAGCCCACATCACAAACAGCTGTGTCAAGACAGCATTGGGAGAGTTCGTTTTGTATGGCCCAGTGCCCCAAGTTTGCTGAGTTAATTAAGCAATAAGGCACAAGGGGGTGTGGTATATGGCCAATATACCACGGCTAAGTGCTGTTCTTAAGCACAACGCATAGTGGAGTGCCTGGACACAGCCCTTAGCCATGGTATATAGGCCATATACCACAAATCCCTGAGGTGTCTTATTGCTATTATAAACTGGTTATCAATGTAATTAGAGCAGTAAAAATATATTTGTGTCATACCCATGGTATACAATGGCAGACAGCCAATCAGCATCCAGGGCTCAAACTACCCAGTTAATAATGCATTTTAGACCATTCAATTGGTCCTCAAGGGTAATCTCCACCCACCGGGTGGGCCATGCAAAACAAACTCGGCTAATAGAGCTCGCCAGCTTGTTGTCCTAAAAAACGGAAATGAATTACCTCTGGTTCATTCAGCCATTCCTATGGGGGAATGGGGTTTTGGGATAAACACCAAAAATAGGGTCTAAGGTTAACACAGGATTAGAAGATCTTATATGGTTTGTTCTGTGAAATAAAGAGTCAGTTAACATGACCTTTATGAATTATGACGCCTTTACATGCGGCAGGTAGATAAGAGCGTCTGCTAAATTACTAAAACGTAATGTGCTTGTTCTGATTACATAATTCAAAATTCACAAAATGTGACATTAGCTGCTTAAGAGCATCTCAGAACAATATGTATAAGATCTAAGCATGCGTTTACCACAGACCTTATACGCCATTCATTTTCACATTGGCCTCTGCAAACAAACCATGGCGGAGTAAGTGCTTACAGAAATACGCCATTAACGTTACTTTTATTTTCTATGAGTCCCGTCCAGTGAAAGATAACGTTAGCTAGTTCAAACTACGTTGTCTTTGCCATAAAGGCTCATGAAAATACCCTTCTGGCTTGCTAACTGTTGACAACACAAATCGTGAATATAACGTTAGCCAGTTAGCTAGCTTAACGTTATAATATCTGAACCGAAATGTAGATATACACCCAGCGAATGTTCGATGTAGAGTAGCCACTAGACAACCAGAAACAACTTTATCTGTGTAACGTTATTCATGATAAACACCATAATGCGAAAACTCCACCCTGTTTAGCTTATACTCTGGTGGCAAACAAGCTGTTTCATCACATGAACGATGTGATTTATTTTGGACATTCAGCCCATTTAAGCCTTGATCGACATGTATATATGCTCGAGGAATCAACACCAGAAATGTGATGTTACTAATTTAACTCAAATGGCACCCAAGATCGCTAACGTTACCTAGTTAACGTTAACGCCCTAGTTAGCTAACGTCTAGCATTACAATAGTTAGCCATTTTCCAAAAGTGTTTACACAAGTAGACAACTCCTTACCTTAGCTAGATTAAATATCGGCGCAGGTAGTAAAGCAAAGGTGATACTTAAATAGGTGGTTTACTAGCCAACATACCGGTAGGTAGCTACATGATCTAGCATGGAGGGAATTGGCTATCCAAGGTTGCAGCAATGACCAACATACGCCCTTCCAGCCAGTTAGCTAGTTGACGAATGCGGCTTGTTACGTTAGCTAGTAAGACCGAAATTGAAGCGGTTCGTTAGCATTTTATCTTGCCCAAGTCCTCTCACCAAACATGACATTGTCACCTAATAGAAGTAATAAACCAATACTATATTCTATAGTTCTGTAATTTCTAATCAATCATTCCGCATTCGGACAATTTAAAGTCGAACCAACTGAGCCGTGGCTAATTGCTATGCTGACTTGCTATGTTAGCTACTAAAGTTTAACATCTTAGTAAGCTAACGTTCCACGTAAACAAACTCGACGTGAATGCTAGCCAAGTTTCCAAATGGCATGGATTAAAACTACACATCGAGACAACATTGGATACATGTATCAGAACAAGATAGAATGTCATGATTTAGCTACAATAATCAATTTCCCAACCGTTTGTTGTTGCTGTAACTGCCTCTCCGCCATTTTGAGACAGACGGGAAGCGCAAAACAACTGCAGCCACATCGTCATCATTACCGCTTCGTTTTATCAAGATAATAAAATCTACTCAACTCACCTTCTATGTATGATCTGTCTCAAAGTCCGTGTTCTGTGATCTAAATAGGCGATAAAATGTTATGTTTTTGCTGGGATATGTCCTATCACCAGGCAGGATCAATCTTGTTTTCAGTACGCGCACGGGTTGGTGTTGCTTCGCAGGCGGTGACAGCGCAGTGCGCACGCCCGGTTCAAATGAACAATAATAATAATAATAATAATAATAATAATAATAATAATAATTCTTCTTCTATGATATCATGGCGGTCCGTAAACAATCGTTTAAGTGCACGCCACCACCTACTGTGCTGGAATGTACGATCAATCATGGTCTGCCCAATTCTGTACTACCATGAACAAATTCTAAACCAAATAAATCCCTAACTTCTTCCACACCCCCCTCCAAACCCCCAACCCCATTTAACTTTATCTATATCATGCTGAAACACTCCACCCTTAGGTTTGTTCAGCATGTCAACAACCATTTCAACAATAACATCTGTTACCCCCAATATCTATTTTGCCATCTCCACAATAACCTTCAACCTGGCATTTCTGCTTTCCACAACCCGAGTCGTATTGATAACCTTACCAATAAAAGGTATGAAGTGCACTTTATTCATTATCAAAGTGTCCTTTGATGCCGCACATTCATGAGCACATATTTCTGAACAGGCCTCGAAACCATGCCAGGACCATCAGAAGCACCAGCCCTGACAGTAGGTCGACAGGTACATCCATGTACGATCCATCAGTCAGACAGCAGGTCCACTTAGTACAGGAGCATCCATGTAAGATCCATCAGTCTGACAGTAGGTCTACTTACTACAGGTACGTCCATGTAAGATCCATCAGTCTGACAGTAGAATTGCAGAAAATAACTGTTACACATGACTGTTACATGTCATTATTATCACGTCAATATTAGCTAGCTAGCTATGAACCTCAGCTATCATAGCCGGTTGTATTGACATCAACACAGTCTGAATAGAATCAATGAAGCCTATGGATTGAATAGAATAGAATATAATATTATTGTGCCAAAGATGCAAGTCGTATATACATGTAGTTATGTACAAGCATGAGTTCGCCACATTGTAGCCTGTACATTGAATATATTCACTGATCATATACTCTACCTTGGCAAATAAAGGTGTGGTTCAGGTATGAATGCCTCTGAGACATAATTTTTCAGTCATATCCAATATCAGGAGTATCAAACTCCATTCTTTGAAATGATGCTGTACTGTATCTGTGTGTTTGTATTACAATTATACACTTAAACAGTGTTTACCAATCCGGATCCGGGGACATTAATGTTTACACATTGTAACTCTGCAATGAACTACAACACATTATTTAACTAATTAAAGGCTGATTTGTAATACATATTGTAGCGACCCTGGGTTTATAAGCGCGGAAATCGACTCTGCCGCTTGAGCATGCTTTTGCTGCACAGTGGATAGCGCGTCGGACTTCGGGCTAGAAGGTCGAGGGTTCGAGACCTGCTCCCTGCTGTTTCATTACAATATATATATAGAACCAGAATTGTAAAAAACTTACACTACACTTCCTATGCGTCATGTAAATACTCTAAAACAGGTTCATCTCCATATCTAATTTCCTTCATCTGCACTGATCTGAGGACACAGGATAGATGTAGTATGTCATCAAATGAGACTTAATTTCAACCAGTAGAGAATGTGAACCAATTCCAGTAGAGAATTTGAAAAGCTTTAATGAAAGAAGTTCATTATCCAAATGTTATAAATACATAATACATGCATTATCCATATTATAATTGTAGTATGATATTATAAATGCAAGTTCAATCTGTACTTCAATGCACATCTGGTGTGCATTATAAAAACACAGGAAGAAAGAAGTTTGGGAGAGAGGTGTGAGAGTGTAAAAGACAAAGGGAAAGAGTTAAGAACTGAGGGCAGGGAAGATAGCATATGATGAATGAATTATAGTGCTACTAAACTTCATATTCTCTCAGGTCAACACAATTACATAAGTGTCTAGCAGTGTTTCCTAACCAGCCTTGGGCACCCAGTAGGCCCGTGAGTTATCTTAGAGCAGGTGAGGTGGAAATGACGGGACTGGGAGTTGGAATCCTCTCTCACATCAAAACATACAGTACCTGCAGACGAGAGAAAGAGCGTGATTAAGCCTTGTGTTATTTTAATCCCAACACTGTCAGTCATCATAATCATCAGGAGGTGAATGCAAAACTGACCTTGGATCATTAATCAAATAAAATCACATTTATTTATATATCCCTTCTTACATCAGCTGATATCTCAAAGTGCTGTATGGTCAAATAATAATAATCACAGTAGTTGTCGAGGGTGCAGCAAGTCAGCACCTCAGAAGTAAATGTCAGTTGTCTTTTCATAGCCGATCATTAAGAGTATCTCTACCGCTCCTGCTGTCTCTAGAGAGTTGAAAACAGCAGGTCTGGGACAGGTAGCATGTCCGGTGAACAGGTCAGTGTTCCATAGCCGCAGGCAGAACAGTTGAAACTGGAGCTGCAGCACGGCCAGGTGGACTGGGGACAGCAAGGAGTCATGATGCCAGGTAGTCCTGAGGCATGGTCCTAGGGCTCAAGTCCTCCGAGAGAGAGAAAGAAAGAGAGAAAGAGAGAATTAGAGAGAGCATACTTAAATTCACACGACACCGGATAAGACAGGAGAAGTACTCCAGATTTAACAAACTGACCCTAGCCCCCGACACATAAACTACGGCAGCATAAATACTGGAGGCTGAGACAGGAGGGGTCAGGAGACACTGTGGCCCCATCCGATGATACCCCCGGACAGGGCCAAACAGGAAGGATATAACCCCACCCACTTTGCCAAAGCACAGCCCCCACACCACTAGAGGGATAACTTCAACCACCAACTTACCATCCTGAGACAAGGTCGAGTATAGCCCACAAAGATCTCCGCCACGGCACAACCCAAGGGGGGGCGTCAACCCAGACAGGAAGATCACGTCAGTGACTCAACCCACTCATGTTAGTGACACACTCCTCCTAGGGACGGCATGAAAGAGCACCAGTAAGCCAGTGACTCAGCCCCTGTAATAGGGTTAGAGGCAGAGAATCCCAGTGGAGAGAGGGGAACCGGCCAGGCAGAGACAGCAAGGGCGGTTCGTTGCTCCAGAGCCTTTCCATTCACCTTCACACTCCTTCACACTCCTTCACACTCCTGGGCCAGACTACACTCAATCATATGACCCACCCAATAGATGAGTCTTCAGTAAAGACTTAAAGGTTGAGACCGAGTCTACGTCTCTCACATGGGTAGGCAGACCATTCCATAAAAATGGAGCTCTATAGGAGAAAGCCCTGCCTCCAGCTGTTTGCTTAGAAATTCTAGGGACAATTAGGAGGCCTGCATCTTGTGACCATAGCGTACGTGTAGATATGTATGGCCGGACCAAATCGGAAAGATAGGTAGGAGCAAGCCCATGTAATGCTTTATAGGTTAGCAGTAAAACATTGAAATCAGCCCTTGCCTTAACAGGAAGCCAGTGTAGGGAGGCTAGCACTGGAGTAATATGATCACATTTATGGGTTCTAGTCAGGATTCTAGCAGCCGTATTTAGCACTAACTGAAGTTTATTTAGTGCTTTATCAGGGTAGCCGGAAAGTAGAACATTGCAGTAGTCTAACCTAGAAGTAACAAAAGCATGGATTCATTTTTCTGCATCATTTTTGGACAGAAAGTTTCAGATTTTTGCAATGTTACATAGATGGAAAAAAGCTGTCCTTGAAACAGTCTTGATATGTTCGTCAAAAGAGAGATCAGGGTCCAGAGTAACGCCGAGGTCCTTCACAGTTTTATTTGAGACGACTTTACAACCATCAAGATTAATTGTCAGACTCAACAGAAGATCTCTTTGTTTCTTGGGACCTAGAACAAGCATCTCTGTTTTGTCCGAGTTTAAAAGTAGAACGTTTGCAGCCATCCACTTCCTTATGTCTGAAACACATGCTTCTAGCGAGGGCAATGTTGGGGCTTCACCATGTTTCATTGGAATGTACAGCTGTGTGTCATCCACATAGCAGTGAAAGTTAACATTATGTTTTCGAATGACATCCCCAAGAGGTAAAATATATAGTGAAAACAATAGTGGTCCTAAAACGGAACCTTGAGCAACACCGAAATTTACAGTTGATTTGTCACAGGACAAACCATTCACAGAGACAAACTGATATCTTTCCGACAGATAAGATCTAGACCAGGCCAGAACTTGTCCGTGTAGACCAATTTGGGTTTCCAATCTCTCCAAAAGAATGTGGTGATCGATGGAATCAAAAGCAGCAGTAAGGTCTACGAGCACGAGGACAGATGCAGAGCCTCGGTCTGATGCCATTAAAAGGTAATTTACCACCTTCACAAGTGCAGTCTCAGTGCTATGATGGGGTCTAAAAGCAGACTGAAACATTTCGTATACCTTGTTTGTCTTCAGGAAGGCAGTGAGTTGCTGTGCAAAAGCTTTTTTTTTTAAATTGAGAGGAATGGAAGATTCAATATAGGCCGATAGTTTTTAATATTTTCTGGGTCAAGGTTTGGCTTTTTCAAGAGAGGCTTTATTACTGCCACTTTTAGTGAGTTTGGTACACATCCCGTGGATAGAGAGCCATTTATTATGTTCAACATAGGAGTGCCAAGCACAGGAAGCAGCTCTTTCAGTAGTTTAGTTGGAATAGGGTCCAGTATGCAGCTTGAAGGTTAAGAGGCCATGATTATTTTCATCATTGTGTCAAGAGATATAGTACTAAAACACTTAAGTGTCTCTCTTGATCCTAGGTCCTGGCAGAGTTGTGCAGACGCAGGACAACTGAGCTTTGGAGGAATACGCAGATTTAAAGAGGAGTCCGTAATTTGCTTTCTAATGATCATGATCTTTTCCTCAAAGAAGTTCATGAATTTATTACTGCTGAAGTGAAAGCCATCCTCACTTGGGGAATGCTGCTTTTTAGTTAGCTTTGCGACAGTATCAAAAATACATTTCGGAATGTTCTTATTTTCCTCAATTAAGTTGGAAAAATAGGATGATCGAGCAGCAGTGAGGGTTCTTCGATACTGCACGGTACTGTCTTTCCAAGCTAGTTGGAAGACTTCCAGTTTGGTGTGGCGCCATTTCCGTTCCAGTTTTCTGGAAGCTTGCTTCAGAGCTCGGGTATTTTCTGTAAACCAGGGAGCTAGTTTCTTATGACAAATGTTTTTAGTTTATAGGGGTGCGACTGCATCTAAGGTATTGCGCAAGGTTAAATTGAGTTTCTCAGTTAGGTGGTTAACTGATTTTTGTCCTCTGACGTCCTTGGGTAGGCAGAGGGAGTCTGGAAGGGCATCAAGGAATCTTTGTGTTGTCTGAGAATTTATAGCACGACTTTTGATGCTTTTCACCTCTGATCATGCTGTGCCCTCTGTGTCAGGCAGTTCACAAGCTGGAAGGGTTTACCGATACAGCTGATATAACATAGAGGATTTAGAGAGAAGGGGGAGGGAGATGAAGTGAAGGAGAGAGACTTATTGAAAAAATAAGTTAGTTAAAGTGTCACGCCCTGACCGTAGAGAGCTGTTTATGTCTCTATTTTGTTTTGGTCAGGGTGTGATTTGGGTGGGCATTCTATGTTCATTTTCTATGTTTTGTATTTCTTTGTGTTTGGCCGGGTGTGGTTCTCAATCAGAGGCAGTTGTCTATCGTTGTCTCTGATTGAGAACCATACTTAGGTATCTTTTTCCCACATGGTTTTTGTGGGTAGTTATTTTCTGTTTAGTGTTTTGCACCTTACAGGACTGTTTCGGTTTCATTTTATTCTCTTGTTATTTTGTTATAGTGTTCTGCTCTAATAAAAAAGCATGAACACTTACCCCACTGCGCTTTGGTCCGACTACTCTTCTTCAGACGATGAAAACCGTTACACCGTGTTCAACAGGAATTTTTGTGTGTGGCCTCACCTGGTGTCCCACACGGAGTGGCTGCAGAGTACTTTATACTGAAAAACAGACGAGGCACACTAGGACAAACAAATAGCGTCGATGCATAAATATAAATAATTGAGTGTCTTATTATTCTCCATGTTTGGTCCTCTTGCTTATTCTTTGAAGGTGGAAGGAGCCACTGTTATACAGGGGAGTCTGCTTACTGCACAACACAATCCATCAATCAGATTGATACACGAGTGTGTACTGTAGGTTTGGGTTGTAGGGTGTCTAGTTGTTCTACATTTTTTTCAACATGGGTGACTCTTAAAAGAGCCTGTTGTTTTTGTATAGACATCCCCCTTATCCTGAACAGCGCCCTCACCTGAGAAGTAGAAATCCAAGGGAGAGAAAATGGTAATTGAACAACTGTAGTTGACATAAATAAGTAAATGGAAGAATACTCTTATTGCAATGTGAGTGGCTCTTAAAAGAGTTGTGCATAGTGTAGTCTATGGTGTTGCCAGGGAACAGCACCCTCTTCGAAGACGTAGGAGGTGAAGATCTCCCGCATACGGATTGCCTCCCGTGCTGTGTTGTTGGCCCCCATCCTTGCAACATCCTGCAGAGCAGCAGACCTCTCCTATGGCAGACAGCGGCAAGCTGCAGGTCCCCTCCTGGTCCTCATGTCCATCATGAAGTTATGCAGGACACAGATAGCTTTCACACATACTTGAATTCCCCCACGAGGCAGTGCCCTACATGGCAATTGTCAGCAGTTGTTTTGAAGGAATCTCCAGTTGGAAGGTATCTACAGAAATATGGAAGATAATGTCATTATTAGGCTTTTACATAACCAGGTCATTGTGGATTAGTAATATATAATATTATAACAAATCATGATAACATTGGATAGATAGATGCATGTGAACACACATAGCAGGATCATACCAAAGATAACATCACAAATGCATACATGAAGACCACTTGAAGCTTGATGAGTTGATCATTTGCATCAGCTGTGTAGTGCTAAGGCAAAAACTAAAATGTGCACCCCTTTGAGTCCCCAGGACCAGGACTGAGAACCACTTCTCTTCATTGGGACCTCATCTGCAAACAGGCTTTCACAGCTCTCTGTATCTGAGGACAGAAAACATCAAAAGAAACAAACTTCATTATACTCAAATCAGTGGTGGCCCGTCATTTTGCATGTTATTTTGGCATTAATAGATTTGCTATTAAAAACCTCTTGGAAATAGGGGGCGCCCTTTTCACTTCTGGATAAAATTGTGCCCAATTTAAACGGCCTCGTACTCTGTCCTAGATCATATGATATGCATATTATTATTAATATTGGATAGAAAACTCTGAAGTTTCTAAAACTGTTTGAATTATATCTGTGAGTAAAACAGAACTCATTTGGCAGGCAAACTTCCAAACAGGAAGTGAAAATTCTGAAATGGGTCTCTGTGAAAGGCATCGCCTATTCAATTGTCTTGTATTTATGGATCTGTATGCACTTCATACGCCTTCCACTAGATGTCAACAGGCAGTAGAACATGGAATGAAGTGTCTAGCCTTCTGTGGGACCGGATGAGAGTCGTTGGAGTGAGAGGTCAGCCATATTGGCAGTATTTGGCTACGCACTTGGGTTTGTCATATCTTTGTCTGCAATGCGTTAGGTAGACACGAAGAAATGCTCCGTCTGGGACGTTATTGGATATATATGAAAAAAACATCCTAAAGATGGATTCTCAACTGAGTTTGTGTCACGATCGTCTTTGGGTGAGAGAGAGGACCAAGGCGCAGCGTGTGCAAAAGACATCTTCTTTTATTATAGAAGAGAGAAAAAACAAGAAACGAACAACTATACACAAACTAACGACCGTGAAGCTATACATATAAATAGTGCTGACACAAACACTAGACATAGACATAGACAATTACCCACCAACAGCTAAAGCCTATGGCTGCCTTAAATATGGCTCCCAATCAGAGACAACAATAACCAGCTGTCTCTGATTGAGAACCAATTCAGGCAACCATAGACTTTCCTAGACACCTACACTGAACACTAACCCATCTACTCTATTTAACCCCCTAAACCATACAACACCCTAGACAATACAAAAAACACACAAACTTCCCCATGTCACACCCTGACCTAACTAAAATAATAATGAAAACAAAGATAACTAAGGCCAGGGTGTGACAGTTTGACCAGTTTATTCGACTTTTATTATCACTTTTTGAATTTTTCGTTCATGCGTAAAATCTTCATGGACACGTGAGCTACACATGCTAGCCAAAGTTGCTAATTCGACAGAAGAAATGGACATTCTAAAACAAAACAACGATTTATTGTGAAACTAGAATTCCTGGCACTGCATTCTGATGAAAGTTCATCAAAGGTAAGGGAATATTTATGATGTTATTTCGTATTTTTGTTTGCTATGTTGACTCCAACATGGCGGAGAATGGCTGAGCTCTGTCTCAGATTATTGCATGCTGTGCTTTTTACTAAAGTTATTTTTTTAAATCTAACACAGCGGTTGCATTAAGAACCAGTGTATCTTTAATAATATGTACAACATGTATTTTTCAGCAAAGTTTATGATGAGTTTTTCTGTTAGATTACGTGACTGTCTAAAATTTCTCCGGACATTTTGGTGCCATTTGTGACCATGGCGGCAATGTAAAACCACGATAAAACCACAAAACATAAATGTATTGTATAACATGATGTCATAAGACTGTCATCTGATGAAGTTGTTCAAAGGTTAGTGATTAATTTTATCTCTATTTGTGGGTTTTGTGAAAGCTATCTTTGCGGTGAAAAAATGGCGTTGTGTGTTGGGCTATTGTGGTGAGCTAACATAAATATTTGTTGTGTTTTCGCTGTAAAACATTTTAAAAATCGGACATGTTGGCTGTATCCACAAAATGTTTATCTTTAATTATGTGTACAACATGTATTTTTCATAAAAGTTTTATGATGAGTATTTCTGTATTTCACGTTGCTCTCTGTAATTATTCTGGCTGTTTTGGAGCCATTTGTGACCATGTCGCCAATGTAAAACCACAATTTGTAGCTATAAATATGCACATTTTCGAACAAAACATAAATGTATTGTATAACATGATGTCATAAGACTGTCATCTGATGAAGTTGTTCAAAGGTTAGTGATTAATTTTATCTCTATTTGTGGGTTTTGTGAAAGCTATCTTTGCGGTGAAAAAATGGCGTTGTGTGTTGGGCTATTGTGGTTAGCTAACATAAATATATGTTGTGTTTTCGCTGTAAAACATTTTAAAAATCGGACGTGTTGGCTGGATTCAGAAGAATGTTTATCTTTCATTTGCTGTATTGGACTTGTGATTTCATGAAATTATATTATATGATATTCCCTGTGGCGCTAGGCTAGGCTATGCTAGTCAGCGTTTCTGATGAGGAGGATCCTGGATCCGGGAGGGTGATTAAGTAGAGGTGTTCTTAACTGACTTGCCCAGTTAAAAAAAGATAAAAAAATAAAAATCTGGACTGACCACCGCAACCTGGAGTACATCCGGGCAGCGAGGAGACTGAATCCTCGTCAGGCAAGGTGGGCTATGTTTTTTTACTCGTTTTGTGTTTACCTTATCCTACAGACCAGGTTCCCAGAATAAGAAGGCAGACGCACTGTCCAGACTGTATGACACAGAGGAGCGGCCCATGGATCAGACTCCCATACTCCCGGCCTCCTGCCTGGTGTGGGATCTGGATCTGGATGCGGACATTGAGCAGGCACTGCGTTCGGAGCCCGCTCCCCTCCAGTGTCCCGTTGGGCGTAAGTACGTTCCGTCTGCTGTCCGTGACCAGTTGATCTCTTGGGCCCACACGTCTCCCTCCTCTGGTCATCTGAGGATAGGTCTGGGAAGTACTTGTGGCCCACTTTGGTAAAGGACGTGAGGGTTTATGTTTCCTCCTGCTCGGTGTGTGCCCAGTGTAATGCTCCGAGACACCTGCCCAGAGGTAAGTTACATCCCTTACCCGTTCCACAACGACCTTGGTCACATCTGTCAGTGGATTTCTTAACAGATCTTCCTCTCTCACAGGGAAATACCACAATCCTGGTCGTTGTGGATCGTTTTTCTGAGTCCTGTCGTCTCCTCCCTCTGCCTGGTCTCCCTACGGCCCTACAGACTGCGGAGGCCCTGTTTACACATGTCTTCCGGCACTACAGGGTGCCTGAGGATATAGTGTCGGATCGGGGTCCCCAGTTCACGTCGAGAGTTTGGAGGGCGTTCATGGAACGTCTGGGGTTCTTGATCAGCCTTACCTCAGGTTTTCACCCTGAGAGTAACGGGCAGGTAGAGAGAGTCAACCAGGATGTGGGAAGGTTTTTGTGGTCCTATTGTGGTCCCATCTCTGTCCGGCGCCGACAGAGATGGCCGCCTCGCTTCGCGTTCCTAGGAAACTATGCAATATTTTGTTTTTTTTACGTGTTATTTCTTACATTGGTACCCCAGGTAATCTTAGGTTTCATTACATACAGTCGGGAGGAACTACTGAATATAAGAGCAACGTCAACTCACTATCATTACGACCAGGAATATGACTCTCCCGAAGCGGATCCTGTGTTTAGCCTTCCACCCAGTACAATGGATCGGATCCCAGCCGGCGACCCTAAACAACGATGCCGTAAAAGGGGCAAACGAAGTGGTCTTCTGGTCAGGCTTCGGAGACGGGCACATCGCGCTCCACTCCCTAGCATACTACTCGCCAATGTCCAGTCTCTTGACAACAAGGTTGATGAAATCCGAGCAAGGGTAGCATTCCAGAGAGACATCAGAGACTGTAACGTTCTTTGCTTCACGGAAACATGGCTCACTCGAGAGACGCTAACGGAGTCGGTGCAGCCAGCTGGTTTCTTCACGCATCGCGCCAACAGAAACAAACATCTTTCTGGTAAGAAGAGGGGCGGGGGGGTATGCCTTATGATTAACGAGACGTGGTGTGATCATAACAACATACAGGAACTCAAGTCATTCTGTTCACCTGACTTAGAATTCCTCACAATCAAATGTCGACCGCATTATCTACCAAGGGAATTCTCTTCGATTATAATCACAGCCATATATATTCCCCCCCAAGCAGACACATCGATGGCCCTGAACGAACTTTATCTGTCTCTATGTAAACTGGAAACCACACACCCTGAGGCTGCATTCATTGTAGCTGGGGATTTTAACAAGGCTAATCTGAAAACAAAACTCTCTAAATTCTATCAGCATACAGATTGTGCTACCAGGGCTGGTAAAACCCCGGATCATTGTTATTCTAACATCCGCGACGCATATAAGGCCCTCCCCCGCCCTCCTTTCGGAAAAGCTGACCACGACTCCATTTTGTTGCTTCCAGCCTACAAACAGAAACTAAAACAAGAAGCTCCCGCGCTCAGGTCTGTTCAACGCTGGTCCGACCAATCTGATTCCACGCTTCAAGACTGCTTCGATCACGTGGATTGGGATATGTTCCGCATTGCGTCCAACAACAACATTGACGAATGTGATTCGGTGAGCGAGTTCATTAGAAAGTGCATCGGCGACGTAATACCCACAGCAATGTTTAAAACATTCCCAAACCAGAAACCGTGGATTGATGGCAGCAGTCGCGCGAAACTGAAAGCGCGAACCACTGCTTTTAACCAGGGCAAGGTGACCGGAAACATGACCGAATACAAACAGTGTAGCTATTCCCTCCGCAAGGCAATCAAACAAGCTAAGTGCCAGTATAGAAACAAAGTAGAGTCGCAATTTAACAGCTCAGACACAAGAGGTATGTGGCAGGGTCTACAGTCAATCACGGATTACAAAAAGAAAACCAGCCCCGTCGCGGACCAGGATGTCTTGCTCCCAGACAGACTAAATAACTTTTTTGCTCGCTTTGAGGACAATACAGTGCCACGGCCCGCTACCAAAACCTGCGGGCTCTCCTTCACTGCAGCCGAGGTGAGTAAAACATTTAAACGTGTTAACCCTCGCAAGGCTGCAGGCCCAGACGGCATTCCCAGCCACGTCCTCAGACCAGCTGGCTGGTGTGTTTACGGACATATTCAATCAATCCTTATCCCAGTCTGCTGTTCCCACATGCTTCAAGAGGGCCACCATTGTTCCTGTTCCTAAGAAAGCTAAGGTAACTGAGCTAAACGACTACCGCGCCGTAGCACTCACTTCCGTCATTATGAAGTGCTTTGAGAGACTAGTCAAGGACCATATCACCTCCACCCTACCTGACACCCTAGACCCACTCCAATTTGCTTACAATAGGTCCACAGACGAAGCAATCGCAACCACACTGCACACTGCCCTAACCCATCTGGACAAGAGGAATACCTATGTGAGAATGCTGTTCATTGACTACAGCTCAGCATTTAACACCATAGTACCCTCCAAACTCGTCATCAAGCTCGAGACCCTGGGTCTCGACCCCGCCCTGTGCAACTGGGTACTGGACTTCCTGCGGGCCGCCCCAGGTGGTGAGGGTAGGTAACAACATCTCCACCCCGCTGATCCTCAACACTGGGGCCCCACAAGGGTGCGTTCTGAGCCATCTCCTGTACTCTCTGTTCACCCACGACTGCGTGGCCATGCACGCCTCCAACTCAATCATCAAGTTTGCAGACAACACTACAGTGGTAGGCTTCATTACCAATAACGACGAGACGGTCTACAGGGAGGAGGTGAGGGCCCTCGGACTGTGGTGTCAGGAAAATAACCTCACACTCAACGTCAACAAAACAAAGGAGATGATCGTGGACTTCAGGAAACAGCAGAGGGAGCACCCCCCTATTCACATCGAGGGGACAGTAGTGGTGGAAAGTTTTAAGTTCCTCGGCGTACACATCACGGACAAACTGAAATGGTCCACCCACACAGACAGCGTGGTGAACAGCCCCTTCTCTTCAACCTCAGGAGGCTGAAGAAATTTGGCTTGTCACCAAAAGCACTCACAAACTTCTACAGATGCACAATCGAGAGCATCCTGTCGGGCTGTATCACCGCCTGGTACGGCAACTGCTCCGCCCACAACTGTAAGGCTCTCCAGAGGGTAGTGAGGTCTGCACAACGCATCACCGGGGGCAAACTACCTGCCCTCCAGGACACCTACACCACCCGATGTCACAGGAAGGCCATAAAGATCATCAAGGACAACAACCACCCGAGCCACTGCCTGCTCACCCCGCTATCATCCAGAAGGCGAGGTCAGTACAGATGCATCAAAGCAGGGATCGAGAGACTGAAAAATAGCTTCTATCTCAAGGCCATCAGACTGTTAAACAGCCACCACTAACATTTAGTGGCCACTGCCAACATACTGACTCAACTCCAGCCACTTTAATAATAATGGGAATTGATGGAAATGTATGTAAAAATGTATCACTAGCCACTTTAAACAATGCCACTTAATATAATGTTTACATACCCTACATTACTCATCTCATATGTATATACTGTACTCTATATCATCTACTGCATCTTGCCATCTTTATGTAATACATGTATCACTAGCCACTTTAAACTATGTCACTTTATGTTTATATACCCTACATTACTCATCTCATATGTATATAATGTACTCTATACCATTTACTGCATCTTGCCTATGCCGTTCTGTACCATCACTCATTCATTTATCTTTATGTACATATTCTTTATCCCTTTACACTTGTGTGTATAAGGTAGTAGTTGTGGAATTGTTAGGTTAGATTACTCGTTGGTTATTACTGCATTGTCGGAACTCGAAGCACAAGCATTTCGCTACACTCGCATTAACATCTGCTAACCATGTGTATGTGACAAATAAAATGTGATGTTATTTGATTTATTGCCAGGTCTGTCCGGGGGTGTGGGCAGCGTTCGTGCCCTGGGCCGAGATGACATAGAACTCGCTTCGCCACTCCTCCACTAGCCTCTCCCCCTTTCAGTGTGTATTGGGGTACCAGCCGGTTCTGGCACCATGGCATCAGGGTCAGACCGATACTCTTGCGGTGGACAACTGGTTTAGGCGCACGGAGGAGACATGGGAGGCCGCTCGTGTCCATCTCCAGCGACCGTCACCACAGTGAGACCCCTGTGTTCGCACCGGGGGACCGGGTCTGGCTCTCGACCCGTAACCTGCCCCTCCGCCTGCCCTGCCGGAAGCTGGGTCCGCGGTTTGTGGGGCCATTTAGAGTCTTGAGGAGGGTGAACGAGGTATGTTACAGATTGCAACTTCCCTCTTATTATTGTATTAACCCCTCGTTCCATGTGTCTCTCCTCAGGCTGGTGGTGGCTAGTCCGCTCCAGGAATCTGAGGTGCGGGAGGTCCCTCCGCCCCCTTTGGACATCGAGGGGACCCCGGCGTACATCGTTCGTTCCATCCTGGATTCGAGGCGTCAGGTGGGGGGCCTTAAGTACCTCGTGGAGTGGGAGGGGTACGGACCGGAGGAGAGGTGCTGGGTTCCGGTTGCAGATATTTTGGATCCTGAACTACTGCGGGAGTTTCACTGTCGCCGGCCGGATCGCCCTGCGCCTCGTTCTCTGGGTTGTCCTCGAGGCCGGTGTCGGCGCGCCGCTAGAGCCGCGCGTCAAGGGGGGGGGGGGGGGGGGGGGGGGGTACTGTCACGACTTCTCCCGAAGTCGGCTCCTTTTTTTCTTCGGATGGCGTTCGGCGATCGACGTCACCGGCTTTATAGCCATCGCCGCTCCATTTTTCATATATCCATTTGTCTTGTCTTGTTTTCATACACACCTGGTTTTCATTTCCCCAATCAATCTACTTGTATTTAACCCTCTGTTTCCCATCATGTTTTGTGTGTAATTGTTTTCATGTCAAGTGATGTTCGTTAAGCGCTTTAATTTATTGTTCCGTTTTTTGAGCGCGTTTTTTTGTTGTTGTGCTCCCTGTTTGGAACTATAATAAAGTGGGCTTTATTTAATCATACTCTGCTCTCCTGCACCTGACTTTGCCTTCATACACATCTTGACAACAGCCCTGATTATAATCTCTCTGTCTGTCTTCATAGTTTTCCTCTAGGGTCTAAAACTGGAGAATATTTTCATAATGTTATCCCACAACCCTATCTAACTAGTACCCCCACCCCCTTTTCTGACAACTGGAGCAGAACATCCTTTCATATCAAATCAAATCAAATTGTATTGGTCAAATACACGTGTTTATTAGCAGATGTTATTGCGGGTGTAGCGAAATGCTTGTGTTTCCTACCTTCACCACCTAGGGGAGGCCTGTCAGGAAGTCCAGGACCCAGCAGCACAGGGCGGGGTTCAGACCCAGGGCCTTGAGCTTAATGATGAGCTTGGATGTTACTATGGTGTTGAAGGCTGAGCTATAGTCATTGAACAGCATTCTTACATAGGTATTTCTCTTGTCCAGATGGGATAGGGCATTGTGCAGTGTGATGGCGATTGCGTCGTTTGTGGACTTATTTGGCGGTAAGAAAATTAAAGTTGGTCTAGGGTGTCAGGAAAGGTAGAGGTGATATGATACTTGACTTGTCTCTCAAAGCACTTCATGATGACAGAAGTGAGTACTACGGGGCGATAGTCATTTAGTTCAGTTACCTTTGCTTTCTAACAGGAACAATGGTGGACATCTTGAATTATGTGGGGACAGCAGGCTGGGATAGGGAGAGATTGAATATGTCGTAAATACTCCAGCCAGCTGGTCTGCGCATGCTCTGAGGACGCGGCTAGGGATGCCATCTGGGCTGGCAGCCTTGCGAGGGTTAACACGTTTAAATGTTTTACTCATGTCATACCACGGAGAAAGAGAGCCCACAGCCCTTGTTAGCGGGCCGCGTCGGTGGCACTGTGTTATCCTCAAAAAGGACGAAGAAGGTGTTAGCTTGTCCGGCAGCAAGACGTCGGTGTCCATGACGTGACTGGTTTTCCCTTTGAGGTCCGTGATTGTGGGTAGACCCTGCCACTTTTTGCCTGTTTGATTGCCTACCGGACGGAATAACTACACTGTTTGTATTCGGCCATATTCCCAGTCACCTTGCCATGGTTAAATGTGATGGTTCGGGCTTTCAGTTTTGCGCGAATGCTGCCATCTATCCACGGTTTCTGGTTAGGGTAGGTTTTAATAGTCACAGTGGTTACAACAGCTCCTATACACTTTCTGATAAACTCAGCCATAAACTCAGTGTAATAGTCAATATTTTATTTCAAACATTTTGAACAACAACCATTGTTAAACATTTAATTAATTTAAGAAAAAGTAAGATTCCAAAAGTGGGCCAGTGTTTTTGAGAGATGAGCCCAGATTGCAGAGGGGTCATCTGCATAGAAGAGCTCAGTGAGCAAAGGGAAACGGTATCATTTGTGGTATGTCCAACACAGGTGTGGAGGGTCACCTGCATATGAGAATCACCAAAGTGAACTGCCTGGATTTCACTGGTGTATTTACACAGGTAGTTCTCTCAGTGGCACAACTTTGGTTTTAGAAGTGGGGGGGGAAATAATTATTATAATTTGTTTTATCCAGTCGGATAAACACTCCAAACAGCCTACCTGCCCGCTCGGAGATGTTTGCATGGTCCTAAAGCACACTGTTGCCTCATTTTGTATCACATTGAAATGATAAAACTGGAGGTGACAAAAATGCAATTTCATGTCCCCCCCATCCCCAGCGAAAGTTGCGACCCTGAGTTCTCTGCAAAGTCAATATGCATGATGATCTCCTCTTTCCGCAGATTCTCTTTTAATTCTCTCAGATGGGAGTATTGGTGTTGAATGTTGTACATGTGTTTCCCCAACTTCTCTTTCAATCCTTTGGAGAAGTCCTCCAATAGAATCTGCAGTGTGCCACACACCTTTTCTCATACTGTCAAATGTACAGTGAACTTCTCCATGTTTCGATCTTTGTTTTTCCTTCTCTCTTCAGCTTTGTTTTTCCACTCAAACCACCATGTCTGCTCACCAGCATCAAAGTCAGATGTTTAAGCTCTTTGGCTTGGAAAAGGGAGAACTCTGTGTACATGCACTCTTTCTTCAGGTTCTCGCAGCACAAAGACTCAATAAGGTTTGATTGTTGCTGCAGCTGATCACTTTGTGATGCTGTAGTTTGTCCGCCATGTACTGGAGGTTGGCGTGGGTTTTGCAGAGGCATGTGTCCCTATCCTGGACTGTTGGCTTGACAACCCAAAAATACGTCTTTTTAAGAATTCATAGTAGAACATTTCAATCTCTGAATATTCCCTCTTAAAATCCTGATAAAGGTTCTGAATTGTGCCATTCAAGAAGCGCTTCTGCTTTTTTTTTCTTGTTCCTCGTTAGTGTTTCCTTTTTCCCTGTTGTTGCTCTACTGTTGACATCACGTTCATAGAATCTAGTGGTTTTCTCTTCTGTGGCTGTGCTAATTATGTTACACTATTTTTTCCTGAAGTATTGAAGACTTGTTGGCCTGTTTACATTTGCCCTCATTGCTTTTGCTGAAAATCGAAATTCTCTTTTTCACAGCTTTGACCAGGCCATACTTTCTCAAGATGTTGCCTCTGAGCAATTTTGAAGCCACTTGTTTGTCCTTGGCACTGCGCAGTTTTTGACACTTTTGCTTTAACTCTGCAATGACGGCATTTTGAAACAATAAAATCCTTCTCAAGTTCTTCGGAGTTCCCTTCATTTTCTGTTTTGTCTTCGTGGAATCTTGTCTATCCATTTTCTTCATCAGTTGATCATACCTTTTTTTTGTATTTCTCAGTTTTCCGTTAAGCTTTATCAACTTTGACATTTGTCATGCAAAGATCTCTATATTTTTGAGCGACCTCTTCCAACCTTTTCCCTTCCAGCAAGTATTAGACTTCTCATTCCTGTTGCAGATGATGAGGAAGGGGTATCAGGGCGTGCATCAGGGCAGGTAAGTTAGGGGAAGGTATGATGGCCTCATGTTCTGGCTGCAAGTCATCTGGTGACTGATGTGGTGTGTTGCCTGATAGGTAGGTCTCCTTTGCAACTGTTCTCTTTAAAGTCTGTCATCTATTCTGTTGGTTACATTTTCATTGCCATCTCTTGCTTCTTTGTTCTCGCTTTGTGAGCTCAGAGATAGAAATCACTTCTCCCTTCTATTTTTTCTTCCAGTATCTCTCCCTGTCTTTTGCAGATGTTCCTGGTATCATTTGGGACCATTTTAAAATTTTGTTTTTATGTCTGTGACCTCTGTGCTGTTTTTCAATTGTGCACACCTTGGAGCATTTTCTAGATTAAAGTAATTTAAATCATGATTAAATAAGCCTAAAGTAAAAAAATAAATAAAGTTAAAAGTAATAACATAATGGATTTTTGTCATTTCCACCACGTTCTGCTAGCATATGGTTTACACTAAATACATCAAATATATTTTACAAATCAAAATTCTACCACAAATTAAAGAAGTTGTAGCCTGTTTGGAAATGACTGACAATAAAAATATTCTCTACACAAGCAATATTTACCTAGATTTTTCTTCAACTTCTGGACATCACACCTGGAGCAACTGTCCTCTGCAGCCATGTGTTTCAGTGTCACAATAAGTTATCATGGTAACCAAGTTATCATTCTCTTGACAAAACTTTATTATTGAGGAATTTTCCCTCAGTGGTGGAAATGACACCACTACCAAAGGACAGGTATATTTTGTGTAAATAACAATATAAAGGGCATACTCACAGTAAATATTGATCTATATTTTATTTAATTGACTCTTTCTCTAGAAGGTAACATTACACAATGTGTAATTATTAATGTTTTCTCATAGAAAAACATAGTAGAAGCTCAAAAGTCTGTGTCAGGGACTAGGGCAAAAAATGCATGTATGAAATGCATCTGAAAAAGAAGCTAAAATACTTGATAGAGAGGTGTTGAAAAAAATATGTTGTGATTGTAGTGTGAACTTAACATATAAAGAATAAAAACATATATATATATATTTTTTTTTTTGACCCTGAGGACATAGAAGTTCCCGTAGTTGCAGAATTACCCATACAGTCTTATAGCAGAGTTCCTGCTCTCTAGCGCTGGAAAGCCCAGTGGTGGATTTCATTGTAGACTTCCTGAAAGCGAATCACAAGACAACTTTAAAACGCAAGCGAGGGAAACGAGGGGGGATGCTATCTAACAAAGTAGTTAGCCTTGTAGTTAGATAGCTAGGAAACGGCCTTGAATGTTTATGAACTTCCGTTGGTACCACCCACGATAAAGCAATGCACGAGTTGAAAATATTGAAGCATGTGGTACACGGAACACACCACAGCCTAGTGCGGCATTTCCAACGCAGCGTTGTGGACTGCTTCATTGAAAATGCATGACTTCCACCGGAACGCAAATAGTTTGAAGCATCTGGTGGATATGAGGCTCAACTCGATCCGTTTGTATATGGCGACACGAGTGCTTATTTCAGTGAGCGCTATGTAAACCACAACCCAGTAGGCGTAGTTAGGCATGTTGCACTGGGACACATTTTAATATGTTAAAAAGCCTCTAATGTTACTATAGGTCCGCCGTGGTTCTATGTAGCCTAGTTATGCTAATATATTTGAGACCAGTGTATTGCAGTTAATTTTGATTTAATAAGTCAAATATCTTTAAGTAGTAAAACAGGGAAATAACGAGTCCCAGACAGTTCGCAATAGAACAGAGGGGGCCATCGTTTAATACCCACATTATTGGGCTCATCTGGTTACCAACCACCTGTGTTTGGAATTCATTAGAAATACAAGTAAATATCTTTGAGTAGTAAACAGGAAAACAACGAGTTTACTACCAAAATTATTTGGATGATGTGGTTACCACCAGTGTTTGGAATAGATTGAATTGGTTGGCAAAACAGGTCATGGGACGCCTTTTCACATGGAGATTTATTTGTTTATTTGTATCTGTGCAAACTATGCGATTTAATATGGAGACAGGTTTATAGCAGTGAATGTCATCTATTTATTTACTGTTACAGTACTTCTAAGTAGCAGCCATATAACAAACAGCTAGGGAAACTAATTGTTCTCACTTTATGATATAACATTCAGATTGTTCTGCCTGACTTTAGCACTTTTTAACTGGTTTGTTCGGATTTTCTTGTGATCCAACAAAACTACTTATTTTGCTCAAATAGATACATAATTAAATGTGTTTTCTTTGACAAGATGGGCCTGGCTGAGAATAGAACATTCAGTTTTCTGCCTGAGTGTGGCGCTGTTTACCATAACTTTCTGGAATATCTTGTGACCAGAACAAAGCTACTTATTTTACTCAACTATAGATTGAAATAAATACTGTTTCTTTAAAAAGATGGGCCTGATTGACATGGACTGTTTCCTCACCTTATTCACCTCGTGGTTATCCATCTACCGCTCAAAGATATTTGACTTATTAAGTCAAAGACAAAATTAACTGCAATACACTGGTCTCAAATATATGAGCAAAACTAGGGTACAAAGAACCACGGCGGACCAATAGTAAAACGAGAGGCTTTTCATCATGTTTGATTGCCTTACGGAGGGAATAACTACACTTTTTGTATTCGGCCATATTCCCAGTCACCTTGCCATGGTTAAATGCGGTGGTTCGCGCTTTCAGTTTTGCGCGAATGCTGCCATCTATCCACGGTTTCTGGTTAGGGTAGGTTTTAATAGTCACAGTGGTTACAACATCTCCTATACACTTCCTGATAAACTCAGTCACCGTATCAGTATATTCGTCTATGTTATTCTCAGAGGCTACCCGGAACATATCCCAGTCCGCGTGAACAAAACAATATTGAAGCATGGATTCTGATTGGTCAGAGCACCGTTGAATAGTCCTTAGCATGGGTACTTCCTGTTTGAGTTTCTGCCTATAGGAAGGGAGGAGCAAAATGGAGTTGTGATCAGACTTGCCGAACGGAGGGCAGGGGAGGGCTTTGTAGGCATCCCGGAAGTTTGAGTAGCAGTGGTCGGGGGGTTTAACAGCGTGAGTACTACAGTCGATGTGTTGATAGAACTTCGGTAGCGTTTTCCTTAAATTTACTTTGTTAAAATCCCCAGCTACAATAAATGCAGCCTCAGGATATGTGGTTTCCAGTTTGCATAAAGTCCAGTGAAGTTCTTTGAGGGCCGTCTTGATATTAGGTTGAGGGGGAATATGTACAGGTCTTACTTTAACCGAAGAGAATTCTCTTGGGAGGTAATACGGTCGCATTTGATTGTGAAGTATTCTAGGTCAGGTGAACAAAAGGACTTGACTTCCTGTACGTTATCACAATCACACCATGAGTAGTTAATCATGAAACATACACCCCCACCTTTCTTCTTCCCGGAGAGATATTTATTCATGTCTGTGCGATGAACTGAGAACCCAACTGGCTGTACGGACTCAGACAGTATATCCCGAGAGAGCCTTGTTTCCGTGAAACAGAGTATGTTACAATCCCTAATGTCTCTTTGGAAGGGAATCCTCGCCCTAAGTTCGCCAACTTTATTATCCAGCGACTGGAAGAGGTGGGTACTCGGAAGCGGAGGGTGGTGTACGAGCCTCCTGAGTTGGACTAGAAGACCACTCTGAGTACCTCTTTATTGCCAGCGGTGTTTTGGGTGAGCCTCTGGAATCAGTTCAATTGCCCTGGGGGGCACGATAAAAGGACCCGATTCGGGAAAGTCGTATTCCTGGTCGCAATGTTGGTGAGTTACCGCCGCTCTGATATCCAAAACGTGCTGGGCTAATAATGTAAGAAATGTAGTGGAAATTCTAATCAAGTGAGAGAGACTTGGATAATTCTTCAAACAATCAATCTTTATAAGATATCAATAAATTATTGAAATAATGAAGCTGGTCGACAAACCACCCGTAAGTGATTTGTTGAGAGCTCAATGATTCTGATTTATATAGCCCAACCTTTGTACATTTCCATAATCCACTACAACTGTTTCAATGTGTCGAACCAACCCGTATCTACTGGATGAGGTGGCCAAATATTCTGAGTCCTCTGTGTTCTCCTGTGAGTACTAAGAACTGTTTGTTCTTAGAATAGAAGATAAGGAGAGACTTTGTTCAGAACAAATATACCTCGTTCCGAACATGCAAGTTTCGTATTACAGAGGGTGGGGGTAAGAACACAAGATGTGCACAACCGTGGTGGATTAGGTACAGACTTATACAACCAGAGTAACAGGATTGTACATACCTATCCTTTAAAGTAATGCTCATACACATATTTTCCCCCCGCAGAAATAACACATAAAAAAACGAAATACTGCAAAGTTTCCTAAGAGCGAGAAGAACGGCAGCCCTATCCGTCGGCGCCATTTTCACTATGCGTTCTCCTGTTCTATTGATTTTCTTTCAACTTTCTTTCATTGTCTAGCAGTCCAAGGCATTATCCTAGTCATATTAACAACCTGTAATTGTTGTTCAATTTTAAAATCCCCTCTCTTTGATATTTCCATCTAGGTCCATAAAACTTGTTGCATGTGTGGTGTGCATTTTAGAATGGTGTTTTCCTGCAAATTGCATTTGGAACATTCATGCACAGGCCAACTGCCGTGTGTACATTGCTGCACCTAAAATATGAAGAATAAATAGTTAATCAACATTTTAAGTTAAACATTCCGATCTGTTCCATCAACCCTGTTAATTGATACGGCGTATACCTCCACTACACTACTTTGATGTGTATCAGTGGGGATTAAGAAGTGAGTAGACACAATGCCCACTGAAAAATAAGTGGGTATATGGCATACACTTAGGTTGGAGTCATAAAAACTTGTTTTTCAACCACTCCACAAATTTCTTGTTAAACAGCTGCCGCCGCACTACTTCCACCTCTTATCATTTTTCGAGGCACCTTAGAGGAATGGAGTGATCCAATAGCTCACATAACCGTGGTTACATACATAACCTTTGTTTTGTAGCACTATATTGGATCAATCCAATATGGTATCACAATTCCAGATTAATCAGTGAACTAGGTCTGGGCCAGACAGACAGCAAAGTCCTGTAGGACTGAGCTCAAGGCAGTCATAGTTGCTGTGTCCTTCCGTCCCCACTCAGGGACGCGGAGGCAACACTCAGCACAGCCGTCCCAACCTCATTGGTGGGGTCAACATTGACTCAATAGCACCTAAAAAGGATGCTCGACGAGGCCCAACTGGCCGAGGGAATGCTTCGAAGTAGGGACAACGATGTAGCTACTCGGTTATGCTATAGTATTAGTGTCCACAATCCAATGTGAGAGTCTTTGTATCGATACTCTCTGGCCCAGAACTCTCTCACCGTAGCAAACTAATAGCCGATCAGACTGTCGTATTGCCTGTGTCTGTGTAATGTAAGTGTCCAAGGCCCTGACCCGGGCAGGGCACACTTGGGTAAAACACCCAGGTCACCCGCAGCCGCCGGTGGGCGTATACGGACAAATGTAAGGGCCGGTTCACTCGTCTGTCAGACAGGAACTTCGGAAAGAATGAGTAGTTAAGATGGAGGGAGACACTCCTCTTGTCTGAACCAATTCGTAAAACATTCAGTGCTTCAAAGGCATTGACTCTAGGGGCTCGAGGGAGGCTTAGCAAGCACTGACAGCACCACGTCAAGGTTCCAGCTTGGCACCGAGCGGGCCATTACTGAACACAGACATCGACCATACATTTGGAGAGCAATAGGTAGCCACCCATGGGTCCCTCTTGGCCGTCGTCATGAAATGCTGAGATAACAGCTAGACACAGTCTAAATGTGGATGCCACTTGGTGACTGTAAAACCGTTTGCACATATGGTTCACACACTGGGTACAGAATATGCCCCACCACATTTGATATGACGCATTGGTGGAGGAAGCCATGGTGCTGTCATGACGTTGCCCTCTTTGGGTACAGCGAGCACCATCCCCCTCTCTCTGCACCATCACCCTCTCTCTCTCTCTCTCTCTCTCTCCTACACCCAGGCTGCTGTTAAGCAGGTCATAAATTCCTGGAGGATATTCTTCCTCATGGCCAGACAGTATAGAGAGAGAGTGAGTTTTCATAGAGAGAACAAAGGAACTTCTTCCACCTCACAGAGCTTGAGAACTGAACAATATTCATGTTCTGGAGAATGTATAAATGGTCGGTGAAGTAGCCAGCTACGAACTGGTCCGTTTGGTACAATTTTGTGAAACTCATGAGAGACAATACAGCCACATTACCATAACCAGGTTTATACAAGAGTCTCAGTTGTGAGGCTTGCATCTATAGTGAGGGAAAAAAGTATTTGAACCCCTGCTGATTTTGTACGTTTGCTCACTGACAAAGAAATGATCAGTCTATAATTTTAATGGTAGGTTTATTTGAACAGTGAGAGACAGAATAACAAAAAAAATCCAGAAAAACGCATGTCAAAAATTGTATAAATTGATTTGCATTTTAATGAGGGAAATAAGTATTTGACCCCCTCTCAATCAGAAAGATTTCTGGCTCCCAGGTGTCTTTTATACAGGTAAAGAGCTGAGATTAGGAGCACACTCTTCAAGGGAGTGCTCCTAATCTCAGTTTGTTACCTGTATAAAAGACACCTGTCCACAGAAGCAATCAATCAATCAGATTCCAAACTCTCCACCATGGCCAAGACCAAAGAGCTCTCCAAGGATGTCAGGGACAAAATTGTAGACCTACACAAGGCTGGAATGTGCTACAAGACCATCGCCAAGCAGCTTGGTGAGAAGGTGACAACAGTTGGTGCGATTATTCGCAAATGGAAGAAACACAAAAGAACTTTCAATTTCCCTCTGCCTGGGGCTCCATGCAAGATATCACCTCGTGGAGTTGCAATGATCATGAGAACGGTGAGGAATCATCCCAGAACTACACGGGAGGATCTTGTCAATGATCTCAAGGCAGCTGGGACCATAGTCACCAAGAAAACAATTGGTAACACACTACGCCGTGAAAGACTGAAATCCTGCTGCACCCGCAAGGTCCCCCTGCTCAAGAAAGCACATATACATGCCCGTCTGAAGTTTGCCAATGAACATCTGAATGATTCAGAAGACAACTGGGTGAAAGTGTTGTGGTCAGATGAGACCAAAATTGAGTTCTTTGGCATCAACTCAACTCACCGTGTTTGGAGGAGGAGGAATGCTGCCTATGACCTGAAGAACACCATCCCCACCGTTAAACAGGGAGATGGAAACATTATGCTTTGGGGGTGTTTTTCTGCTAAGGGGACAGGACAACTTCACCGCATCAAATGGACGATGGACGGGGCTATGTACCGTCAAATCTTGGGTGAGAACCTCTTTCCCTCAGCCAGGGCATTGAAAATGGGTTGTGGGATGGGTATTCCAGCATGACAATGACCCAAAACACACGGCCAAGGCAACAAAGGAGTGACTCAAGAAGAAACACATTAAGGTCCTGGAGTGGCCTAGCCAGTCTCCAGACCTTAATCCCATAGAACATCTGTGGAGGGAGCTGAAGGTTCGAGTTGCCAAACCTTAATGACTTGGAGAAGATCTGCAAAAAGGAGTGGGACAAAATCCCTCCTGAGATGTGTGCAAACCTGGTGGCCAACTACAAGAAACGTCTGACCTCTGTGAATGCCAACAAGGGTTTTGCCACCAAGTACTAAGTCATGTTTTGCAGAGGGGTCAAATACTTATTTCCCTCATTATAATGCAAATCAATTTATAACATTTTTGACATGCGTTTTTATGGATTTTTTTGTTGTTATTCTGTCTCTCACTGTTCAAATAAACCTACCATTAAAATTATAGACTGATCATTTCTTTGTCAGTGGGCAAACGTACAAAATCAGCAGGGGATCAAATACTTTTTTCCCTCACTGTAATTGCTGTATATAATGAATGAGTAAAGATGAAACTATTTATGAAATTATGCAATGTGATTTTTAAACTGTTTAATGAAGGAAACTCCAATTCCCTTTTGAGTTTAACTAAACCTTAGGCCCGCCCCATGAGCACAGACATTGATCTGGCGTCATGGGACAGTCCTTTTCTGCTCTTCCGAATATAACCCCCACCTTGGGAATTTATCTTCAGACCATGCTTCTCTCAATTACGAGAGGGCTAAGGTTTGAGTAGAGACTAAGCTTACCTCAATTACGAGAGGGTTAAGGTTTGAGCCCATTGCTGAATTCTTAACCATACCACGTGGTTAAACTCGGAGACTATCGAACCGACAGAATAAGAACAAATCTTTGATACTAATTATTAGTCTGCAGCTAGGAATTTCGGTATCATGGAACGCAAAGACCGACAACCGCCGAAACATCTATTCTATAACAACATTGCTGAATGTTACTCTGAACTATCCATTCTAACCACGGCAGAGAGAGAGAGAGAGGGCGCACAAACTCTCCAACAGAAACAAACTTTCCAACAGAGATCACGGCGACACACTGAGCGTAAATATATATATATTGATTGCAATTATTCCCGAATGAGTGAGTGTTCATGTGCAAAGGATTAGCATTTAAATTGTTATAATTATCACTTTGTAGTGTCTTTTATCTCAGTCGTCCCCCACTTCCCTTTTGTCCACCAAGCCGCGATACCAGTTTATCCCACTAGGGAAACTCCGCTATCATTTCCTTGTAACCATATCTACTGTTTGTTTGTGTGCATTTCTGTGATTATTTAGTTAGAAAATAAATGATTTAAGACAATTGATGTATGGATGACTCAAAGTGAAGACTGGGTTCGTGCAGATAACCAACAATTTACGACGTTTGGAAGGAGACTAATGTGAGGTAATGAATAATTCATTAATTGGAAGACCAATTGATCAGATATTAAAAATTATAACTTTGTAATCTGAATATTTTGCTTTGTGCCCCGACTTCCTAGTTAAGCTCTCTAGGGTACGTGAGATGGTAGCGTCCCACCTCTTCAACAGCCAGTGAAACTGCAGGGCGCCAAATTCAAAACAACAGAAATCCTATAATTAAAATTCCTCAAACATACATGTATTTTACACCATTTTAAAGATACACTTGTTGTAAATCCAGCCACAGTGTCCGATTTCAAAAAGGCTTTACGAAGAAAGCAAACCAAACGATTATGTTAGGTGAGTGCCTATTCACAGAATAACACAGCCATTTTTCCAGCCAAAGAGAGGATTCACAAAAAGCAGAAATATAGATAAAATGGATCACTAACCTTTGATGATCTTCATCAGATGACACTCATAGGAATTCATGTTACACAAAAGATGTATGTTTTGTTCGGTAAAGTTCATATTTATATCCAAAAATCTGAGTTTACAATGACGCCTTACGTTCAGAAGTTCCAAAACATCCTTTGATTTTGCAGAGAGCCACATCAATTTACAGGAATACTCATAATAAACATTGCTAAAAGATACAACTGTTATGCATGGATTTTAGGTGCACTTCTCCTAAATACAACCGCTGTGTCAGATTTCAAAAAAGCCTTACGAAAAAAGCAAACCATGCATTAATCTGAGTCGGCGCTCAGAGCCCTTTTGAGACACAAATATATCCTCCATATTATGCAGTTAACAGAAGTCAGAAGTAACATTATAAACATTCACTTACCTTTGATGATCTTCATCAGAATGCACTCCCAGGAATCCCAGGTCCACAATAAATGTTTGTTTTGTTCGATGATGTCCGTCATTTATGTCCAAATTCCTCTTTGTTGTTCTAGGGTTCAGTACACTTTCCAAACTCACGACGCGCGGGCAGGTCCAGCGGAAAGTACGGACGAAAAGTTAAAAAAGTGATATTACAGTCCGTAAAAACATGACAAACGAAGTATTGAATCAATCTTTAGGATGTTTTTAACATAATTCTTCAATAATCCTAATTCTTCAATACTCCAACCGGAGAATTCCATTGTTTTCAGAATTGTGATGGAACAGAGCTCGCTCTCACATGAACGCGCATGGTCAGAGCATGGTCACCTCATGGCAGACCTGACTCATTCCTCTCTCCTTCGGCCCCACTAAACAGTAGAGGCAACAGACATGGTACTAACGACTGTTGACATCTAGTGGAAGCCTTAGGAAGTGCAACATTACCAATATCCCACTGTATCTTCAATAGGAGCTGAGTTGAAAATTGACCAACCTCAGATTTCCTACTTCCTGGTTGGATCTTTTCTAAGGTTTTTGCCTGCCTGATGAGTTCTGTTATACTCACAGACATCATTCAAACAGTTTTAGAAACTCCAGAGTGTTCTCTATCCTAATACTATGCATATTCTAGCTTTAATGGCTTTGTAGCAGGCTGTTTACTTTGGGCATGCTTTTCATCCGGACGTGAAAATACTGCCCCCTACCCCAAAGAAGTTAATTACAGTTACATCATTAAGTTAGTTTAATCACATAATAATAATTACAGAGAATTTTTGAGAAAAACAAGTCTTCAGTTTAATGATGCCAAAGACACGACAGCTCTGCGATGTGTTCAGCATATTGTCTTGAATGCCTAGACTGGTCCACTAACACCTCTCAGAGGCCAAGCCCAAAGCTGGAGGCGGTGCGGGGTCTGGATGCCACAGTGTCCCCCGAGCCTGAAAGAGCAGGTCGGACCTCAGTGGCAGCTGCCATGGGGTTCCCGAGAGGAGAGACAACAGCAGGCTAAAACATGGTGGTCTTGGCCACATGGTGGTCTTGGAGCTGTCAAGATTAAGATGATACTGTCTAGCGTAGCTGTGATCAAGTGAAATGGTGTGAACGTGTAAAGCGCTGTTGCCAGCCAATCGTAAGCGAGGGTGTCCAGACCCAGAGGGCCTGTAGGGTCCGACATTGAGAACCAGCTGGGGCAATGAGTGTTCTCCTGAGGTGCAAACAGGTCCACCTGTTCTCTCTCGAACCTGTCCTAATGCTGTATAACCACCTGAGGGTGTAGACTCTAATCCCCCTCCGACAGGCCGTCTCTGCATGTCCACTGCATCGTTCAGGACCCCGGGGGTTTATGTGCTGCCTGCAGCAATGCCAAGCGATTCTGAGCCCAACCTGTCAGAGAGGCACCAGCGCACACCAGCTCTCTGCGGTGGACTCTGAAGGAGTGGGCTAGCCACTTTGATAGGGTCCTCAAACAGGCGGTCATCACCAACAGTTGACGGTGTCTGTGTTGTTTTGGGTGCTGGCTGTGGGAGTTGAACCGTCGCTGGAGTGTCCTGATGGAGAATGCCCAGCGAAACCAACAGTGAAGCCACGTCAGTAGGCCGAGTAGCCGTTGACACACTAACACCGACATGGCTTGTCCGAGCTGGAAACGGTTGAGTTATGATAGGATTTTGTTACTCTCACATGAGGGAGACTTGACCTCATGAGAGGTGCAAATTGTCCAAACAGATCCTCAAGGTAGATGGATGATTTTAAATCTGTTATTGGACCATAAAGGCTTATTAACCTATACGGTCCAAATAATGATGATCCAAGCTTCTTTGAAAATATATATAAGAATGTATCAATTCTACAAGCAACACTAGACTCTATTATTATGGTGGGGGATTATAATACGGTTTTAAATACCTCTATGGATCGTAAAGGAAATCACATTACAAACTATCACCTTCATGCACTTAAGGAAATCATGAAGGTCATGGATATATTGAAAATAGTGGATATATGGAGGCTTAAATATCCTGACCTATTGAGATATACATGGATATAATAGAACTAGTGGATATATGGAGGTTTAACATCCTGACCTAGTGACATATACATGGTGGAGGCTTAATCAACCTAGTCATATTGATTACTTTCTTATGTCATTCTCTCTGGCACCAAAAGTTTCAAAAGTGTTGTAAGGGACAGAATGCGGTCGGTCCATCACATAATTGCCATATATTAGGTACCATGGGTTCTTTGAGCTTTTGGTACCCCAGAGAACAACACTGTAGCCTAACCACACCCTTATTTTTGAGAGTGTATAAATATATGTTCTTGGTAATAAGTATGTACCTGGTGGCACTGCAGAAATACTGATGCACTTCCCACCAAGAGGTTGCAAGTTCAAAGCCCCAGATCATTCATGCACACTTTGCGTCGAGTGTCCTTAAGTACTACTATTTTTACGTTGGTGTTGTCAGATAGTCGTACAATTATTGCTTTGATATTGTGCAACTTTTAGCAAAGTGCAGAAATGTATTCTTGCTAATAAATCTGTGGCTAATCTCTATCACACCCACAGATATGGGACATTTCAGGTTGCTGGCATCCAAGAGGTTGTTAGTTCAAGTCCCAAAAGAGGTTGAGTCCCAAGTGTGCTTATGTAACAGTTTAACTTTAGACCGTCCCCTCGCCCCGACACGGGCGCGAACCAGGGACCCTCTGCACACATCAACAACACTCACCCACGAAGCATCGTTACCCATCGCTCCACAAAAGCCACCCTACTTCAAGGTCTCAGAGCAAGTGACGTAACCGATTGAAAGGCTATTAGCGCACACCACCGCTAACTAACTAGCTAGCCATTTCACATCCGTTACACTTACTGTACATCATTTTATAAGATTGTACTGTATCACTTAGCATGCAAAATTACAATAACTTTAACGGTTACTGAGTTGCAGTAAAAATACAGTCAATATAAGTGTACTGTAATCAGAATACAGCAGCATACTGTCATTTTACAGCAGTAACACCTTCAAGTTGTTGCATATATACTTTCTCTTTATTGTCACTGTCCTGGTGGCGCAGCAGGAAATTCAAGTAGTTACCAACCAATAGGTTATGAGTTCAAGTCCTAAGTGAGATATAGTCCCAATTAATTAGCACTCAGCAGCATACAGCAAAAACACCTTATTTTAGCAGTAGAAACACAGTGGGTGTGTCCGAATACCCATAGTAGCATACTACAAACTTAAACTGCATAGTCGCATACTATTTATGATCTAATGTTTAGTAAAATGTTGTAGCATACTTCTTTGCTATGGCTTCGCGTATATAAACCGTAAAGGATCATCTGTAGCCCCACCCAGTGACCTTTCACTAACACTGGAGTGTTATTGTTTTGGGCTAACGTTTTGTGAAGTGCACCAGACCCTCCTGCAGCAAAGCACCCCCACAACATGATGCTGCCACCCCCGTGCCTCACGGTTGGGATGGTGTTCTTCGGCTTGCAAGCCTCCCCCTTTTTCCTCCAAACATAACGATGGTCATTATGGCCAAACAGTTCTATTTTTGTTTCATCAGACCAGAGGACATTTCTCCAAAAAGTACGATCTTTGTCCCCATGTGCAGTTGCAAACCGTTTTGGAGCAGTGGCTTCTTCCTTGCTGAGCGGACGTTCTTCGTTATGTCGATATAGGACTCGTTTTACTGTGGATATAGATACTTTTGTACCTGTTTCCTCCAGCATCTTCACAAGGTCCTTTACTGTTGTTCTGGGATTGATTTGCACTTTTCGCACCAAAGTACGTTCATCTCTAGGAGACAGAATGTGTCTCCTTTCTGAGTGGTATGACGGCTGCGTGGTCCCATGGTGTTTATACCTGCGTACTATTGTTTGTACAGATGAATGTGGTACCTTCAGGCGTTTGGAAATTGCTCCCAAGGATGACCCACACTTGTGGAAGTCTGCAATTTTTTTTCTGAGGTCTTGGCTGATTTCTTTTGATTTTCCCATGATGTCAAGCAAAGAGGTGTTGAGTTTGAAGGTAGGCCTTGAAATACATCCACAGGTACACCTCCAATTGACTCAAATTATGTCAATTAGCCTACCAGAAGCTTCTAAAGCCATGACATACATTTCTGGAATTTTCCAAGCTGTTTAAAAGCACAGTCAACTTAGTGTATGTAAACTTCTGACCCACTGGAATTGTGATATAGTGAGTTATAAGTGAAATAATCTGTCTGTAAACAATTGTTGGAGAAATTACTTGTGTCATGCACAAAGTAGATGTCCTTACCAACTTACCGAAACTATAGTTTGTTAACAAGAAATTTGTGGAATGGTTGAAAAACAAGTTTTAAATACTCCAACCTAAGTGTATGTAAACTTCCGACTTCAACTGTATATTGTGCATTCTGTGGTTGCCCCCAAAATCAGAAAGCGAAGGGAACATCTGGAGAGCCCTGAGGAGACGCCGGGTTTTCCTCCTGTGTCTCTCATCAACTGTATGTTTATGTTATGTAGCTAGCTAACTGGTGTTGTGGAAATTCTTACTCAGGGACACTCGAAGTCAATCTTAAATTAATTACTCTTTCACGCCCCTATTTGTTTCACCTGTTCTTGTGCTTGTTTCCACCCCCCCCCCCCCAGGTGTCGCCCATCTTCCCCATCATCCCTGTGTATTTATACCTGTGTTCTCTGTCTGTTTGTTGCCAGTTTGTCTTGTTTGTTCAAGCTTACCAGCGTTTTCCTGTCAGCTCCTATCGTTTCCCAGCCTCTCTTTGCTAGTCCTCCCGGTTTTGACCTTTGCCTGTCCTGACCCTGTACCCGCCCACCTGACCTCTCTGCCTGACCCCGAGCCTGCCTGTCATCCTGTACTGTTGCTCCACCTCAGGATTACTTAACCCTGCCTGTCCCTGACCCTGAGTCCGCCTGCCATCCTGTACCTTTGCCTTACCCTGGATTTTTCATGTGCCTACCTTGACCTGTCTTTGCCTACCCCTGCTGCTACAATAAACAATGTTACTTCAACAGTCTCCATCTGGGTCTTACCTTGATTCCTGATACGCTCTTTATTGTCAACAAGCTGGAGAGGTCATAGTCAAACTTAGATGCATGAAGTGCCAGTCTGAAGTGAGCTCTAACGGGGCAGTCCTGTTAGTTCCCTTACATACTGACAAGTTATATTTGCATGATTTAGCTTATTCATCATTCATAATTAACCTCTCTTGGGTAGGGGGCAATATTTTCACGTCCGGATGAAAAGCGTGCTCAAAGTAAACTGCCTGTTACTCAGGCCCAGAAGCTAGGATATGCATACAATTGGTAGATTTGGATAGAAAACACTCTAAAGTTTCTAAAACTGTTAGAAAAATGTCTGTGAGTATAAAAAACTGATATGGCAGGCGAAACCCCGAGGACAAACCACCCCCCCAAAAGAAATTTCAGCCTACTACTGTTTCCAATGCTTTCATGTTTATTATGAGGCGAAGTCCTCCCAGATTGCAGGTCCTAGGGCTTCCACTAGATGTCAACAGTCTTTAGAAAGAGTTTCAGGCTGGTTTTTGGAAAAATTAGCTAGAAGTTGTAGTTTTTCTAAGTGGCTCCCATTTTGGCTGTAGTGTTTCCATGCGCGTGGAGGAAAGCGCGTTCTTTGTTATTTATCTCCGGTAATGAACATACTATTCTCCGTCTTAAATTTTATCGTTTATTTACGTATTAGGGTACCTGAGGTTTGGTTATAAACGTTGTTTGACTTGTTTGGACAAGTTTATTGGTAACGTTTGGGATTCATTTTGTATGCATTTTGAAGGAGGGAAACCGGTGGATTATTGAATGAAGCGCGCCAGCTAAACTGAGTTTTTATGGATATAAAGAAGGACTTAATCGAACAAAAGGACCATTTGTGATGCAGCTGGGACCCTTTGGAGTGCCATCAGAAGAAGATCTTCAAAGGTAAGGCATTTATTATATTGCTATTTATGACTTTCGTGTTGCACCTGCCTGGTTGAATTTTTTTTTCATGCTTTTGTATGCGGGGTGCTGTCCTCAGATGGTGTGGTGTGGCATGGTGTGCTTTCGCCGTAAAGACTTTTTGAAATCTGACACAGCGGCTGGATTAACAAGAAGTTAAGCTTTATTTTGATGTATAATACTTGTATTTTCATAAATGTAAAATATTTATATTTCTGTAATTTGAATTTGTCCCTCTGCAATTTCACCGGATGTTGGCCAGGTGGGACGCTACCACCCCACCTGCCCAAAAGAAGCTAATGTGTGCTTCATTCATGTGATGACCAATACTGGGTCATGCATGTGACAGACCAATACCTCACCAATTTCTGTGTTCTATGTTTGTGCTTTTCTAATAACCAATTTCTGTGTTCATGCAAGTGACTGATTGAACAAATCCTCATTATCAGTATCTGCAATTTTACAGTATGCGCAGAACCTTGTTTTGAGAACGAAATAATATCTCAGTTTCAAGATCTTAAGCTGTTCGCTAGGTGTAGGCAAGACCGTAAGCAATTAGGTAAACCTGAATTTTTCAACAAATAAATACCTTGGTAGCAAGATCTTATCTATTTTTTGTAACTTTCTATAAAAATGTATTGGAGTGAGATCATTTATTTATTTCGGGATATGTATACCGAGTATATACACATCACCATCAGACCATTTTATTGGTAAACTACACGGTAATGTAAAAGTTGTATTTTTAAAATTTTTAAATCCAGAGGTTTGAAAAATGATCTAGATTCTCTATGAGGCTGTGGAGGGTTCCAAGTTATGGACTTAAAAGAAAACATGAATCATCAGCGTACAATGACACCTTTGTTTTTAAACTCTGTATTTCTAATCCCTTGATATTATTGTTGGATCTGATTTTAATAGATAACTTTTCGATGGCCATAATAAATAGATATGCTGATAGTGGACAACCTAGTTTACTCCTCTAGACAGTTTAAAACTTCCTGAGAAGTAGCCATTATTTGCTAGTTTACACCTAGTGTTACTATACATTATTTTAACCCATTTTATAAGAGATTCTCCAAAATTGAGAGAGCAGAGACTTACAGATTGATGTCTGCTCCTTGTTTACATCACACTTCCTGTGATTGGTAGATTGTTCCTCACCACCGCCAACACTTGGTCTGGAATGTAATTACATGCTAGCATGGCTAGTGAGTAACGTCAGCCAGTTTGAGCTAGATACCGAGCTAATACACAAACTCGGTAGCACAGAGTAGATCCTTCAATAGATGTTGAGAAATAGTGCATTGTGGGTAGTTTAGAAGATGTCTAGAGATACGTTAATAAATATATAACAACCCAAAAACATAACTATGTTTGTACTTATAGGTAACCAGATTGTGACTGCAACTAAATTACTAAGTCTTTGACCACACGTTGTTGCTATATTAGTAAGTAAAAACTCATGCTTCCTACCCTTTAACCAACTTACTCGATCCTTATATGCTAAGGAATCTTTTTAGAGTAGGACTAATTTGATTGACTGGTTTAGAATGTTGAAAGTAAAATACACGAACAGTAGATTGACTGTGTTTTTACATTCATCATTTAAAAAACCTGCCAGTTGAACTCTTTGGCTTGAATGCCAAGCATCACGTCTGGAGGAGACCTGGCACCATCCCTACAGTTAATTATGGTGGTGGCATCGTCATGCTGTGGGAATGTTTTTCAGCAGCAGTGACTGGGAGACTAGTCAAGATCGAGGGAAAGACGAACGGAGCAAAGTACAGAGAGATCCTTGATTAAAACCTGCTCAGGACCTATACATTTAATTTATTTTTGTACTTTTTACCCCTTTTTCATGATGTCCAATTGGTAGTTACAGTTTTGTCCCATCTCTGCAACTCCCGTACGGACTCGAGAGAGGCGATGTGCCATTCAGTGGGTGAATGGGCAAGACAAAATATTTAAGTGTCTTGCAATGGGGTATGTGCCAGGTGCTGCGGTTTGGGGAAAGAACTGCAACATTGCTGGGTTTTTCACACTGAACAGTTTCCCACATGTGTCAAGAATGGTCCACCATCAAAGGACAACCAGTCAACTTGACACAACTGTGGAATGCAATGGAGTCAACATGGGCCAGCATTCCTGTCGAACGCTTTCGACACCTTCTCGAATCCATGCCCCGACGAATTGAGGCTGCTCTGAAGGCAAAACAGGGGGGTGCAACTCAATATTAGAAAGGTGTCCTTAATGGTTTTTTTTTACACTCAGTGAAGATTGTTTCATGCCTTTATCAATTTTATATTTTGTTTACTAGGCCTACTACTTGGTACCTCTGTTTGTTCTGTTCGCATTCAGAATCTTGGAGATGGGGAAAGGGTCGATAAAACGCGAGGGACAGTTTGCGGGACTCTACCCGGAGGTCAGATCCCAAGTGGACAGCCATACCCTCTGCCCGAGACGATAACGAGCAGCCGGGGTCCGGTGGTGGTCCGCCTGTCGTCGATACCTGGAGGTGGTCTTGAGCAGAGCCGACCGGGCTCTCTTCCAGGTATGGCGACAGTGGCGGACGAACATCTGGACTGAGGATACGCTGAACTATTCCTCTTGCTCCGGGAAGATTGGGGGCTGATATCCCAGGGAGCACTCAAAATGCGAGAGACCAGGGGCTGAGAAAGGAAGGATGTTGCGGGCGTACTCTACCCACACAAGCTGCTGGCTCCAAGTGGTGTGATTAGCGGAGAGCAGGCAGCGAAGAGTCGTCTCCAGGTCCTGATTGGCTCACTCCAACTGGCTGTTAGACCGAGAGTGGAAGTGGATGACCCAATGAGCATACAGAATGCCTTCCAGAACTGGGATGAGAATTGAGGACCCCGGTCGGAGACCATGTCCACCGGAAGTCCATGGATCCGGAAGACATGCTGCACCATGAGCTGGGCTGAGGGTAGCTTTGGGAGAAGAATGAAATGGGCGACTTTGGAAAAACGGTCCACCACGGTAAGGATAACCGTGTTACCATCAGACAGGGGGAGAACAGTGACAAAGTCCAGGGATGTACGTGACCAGGGACGGTGAGGGAGGGTGAGGGGGATGGGAAGTGGTTGAAGGAGGCCAGCCGGAGCTTGCCGTGGAGTCTTATTCTGGGCACACACGGTGCAGGCGGCGGCGAATGCAGAGACGTCATGAACCAAGGTGGGCCCACCTAAAACATTGTCGTACAACAGAGTCTATGAGCACCTGGAGAGATTTGGATCGGTCACCCCACAACAGGGCAGCATGGAGAGGGGTACGAGAAATGGAAGATGGAAAACTCCCCGTACGGTTCATCAGCGCACTAGTACCTACTTGATGAGCCTGGTTATTTAATGGGCAGGTAGATAAAAAATGTTCCGTAGCTCCACAATGCAGACAGCCCTGGGTGTTAAGTCTGCGTAAGCTCTCAGCAGGAGACAATCTAGCCCTGCCCATTTGCATGGGCTGCGGAGGAGACGACTCAACAGCCCTTTGTGACCTCCAAGAGAACTCAGGCAACATCGGATCCACTCGGAAATGTGGGCTTCGGGGATTTCCGGGATTCCTCCGAGGTGAGGTGGAAATCGAGGACGTTCCCTACATTCCCGTATCCGCCTATCGATCCGGATGGTCAAGGCTATGAGGGAGTCGAGGTCCAGGAGGCGGATAGTACAGTTTTCAGATAATTTATTATAAACACGGTGCAGGCAAAGGGCAGGTCGAGGACAGGCAGAGGTTTGTGATCAGGTCAGAGTCAGGCAGGTACAGGACGGCAGGCAGGCTCAGCTACTACTGAATAACGAGGCTACTACTTTCAGCATTTAGTTTGTAGTATTTTGGTAAGACAGTTGTGTGTATGGCTGCATTCAAATAGGCTGTTTGTAACAGGTTAATTACCTTATCTATCTTGTAGCCCATATTTATTAGCAAAACAGCCTTGCTTTAGTGTGAAGGGCTCTGTCCATTGTGCTCCTACAGCAGAGTGGAGATGGGCTACATATTTCGCGTCAACCTACCTGTCACTTCAAAAGCACTCAATGAACTCTGAGTCTTGGCATTTGAACATTGTGTTTATTGTGGTGTAGCGTGATGTAAGCAGAATTCAATATCATTCCAATGCAAGAACCCCCCAAAATGTTGACCCCTTGCCAATTTCACTGCCCCCTTAGTCACTTTATCCTGGCGCCGGGTGTGAGTTCCACTCCATTGAGCAGCACACCCACGCTGGCGGGACAGACCTGCAGGTAGACCGCCAGCCAGGAACGGGCCATACTGATTGAACAGCCGAAGCCGACATTGAGGCATGGCACCTTTTCATTGGGGGAGAGCAGCGCATGCTCCTCCTCTTTGCACAGGTGGAAGAGGGCACCACACAGCAGGTGTCAGGGGATGAGCACACAGGACACAGAGATATCCACAGGGCCTTTCAGGGCCAGCTGAAACAGCTGTCACAGTCGCGTGACGGCGGGGCGGGAAGGACGAACCTTTGGGGAGGGTGAGACACAGGCAGAGAGGGAGGGAGAGGGAGGGAGGGAGAGGGAAAAAGGTAAGAGAGTAACTTCCTCTTGTCTTTATTTGGTTTCAATAGCTATTGATTTTAGTTCATTTTGAGTTAAAATTAATTTCATGTGAATATCCTGGAAAAAACACTCTGGCTAGGAGCCAGACTACACTGAATAGTTCTAACCTCTAATACAGAACCTACAGTAAATCAACCCTGGTCCTGGAGAGCCGTGGTGTGTGCAGGTTTTTGTCCCAAACCAACACTACACACCTGATTCAAATAATCAACTAATCATCAAGATCTTGCTTAGCTTAATCTGGTGTGTTAGTGCTAGGCTAGGACAGAACCCTGCACATGCTGCTACCAGGGTTGGGGCATTGTCTTGCGTCAGATAGTGTGTCGAACCGAGTGATGAACGTCGCATAGGTGTGAACACCATCTGAACATAAGACAACGGGGTTGGGGTCAATTCCATTTAGATTCAGTCACTTCAGGAAGTAAACTGAAATTCCAATTCCATTGTGTTTCGGGGCTTTTCTCAGACAAAAAAAATGATTGGAACATCCGTTTACCTCCTAAATTGGCTGATTTGAAATGCAATTGACTGCAACCCTCCAGAACCAGGAGTTCAGAACAGTGTCCTTACTAATCTGACAGAGTGTTGTCTTACAAGGATAGCAATGCTAAAGAGTCTTTCCTCTTGTCTCTTTGTCTCCTCTGAGGCTGAGTTGCAGTTAGTCACTTAGTCAGTCAAACAGACAGTCGGTTAGTCAGTTTGTCAGCCTTGCATGGGTTACAGTCCTGAATTTTGTTACGACATTTACCAGGGCAGTGATAAATATAGCCAGGTTGCATTCTGGTCTGCAGGGTGAAGGGGGTCTCTCTCTGGAGCAGTGGAGTCAGGTTACACAGTGAGACAGACAGAAGGAAACCACAAAACACTGCAGAGATTTCATTGGTGCATTATAGATCCAACATGGATGTCATGTTGTCAGTCAGTTCATTGTGTCTGTAATGGTCAGTGTCAGTCTGTCTTCTCAAGGTGAAAACTGTCATGGTGGAAGGCAGGCAAGCCTTCTTGGGTTGGGCAGAGTTGTCTGACATATTGCTTACACCCATCCAGTTGCTTTCAGCTCTACAAGGGGCCATCAGGACTTGTCTGAGGGGTAGGGCTAGACTATACTCAGAGGCAGTGGTGGCTGGTGGGAGGAGCTATAGGAGGATGGGCTCATTGTAATGGCAATAAATTGAACGGAGTCAAACATGTGGCTTCCATATGTGTTTGAGACCCTTCCATTTATTCCATTCCAGCCATTACAATGAGCCCGTCCTCCTATAGCTCCTCGCACCAGCCTCCGCTGCTCAGAGGATATGTCTGAGAGTGGGAGGTAAGAGTTGGTATCCAACTGGATCAATCATAGCTTTACTTTTGCACACATTTCTTTTGTAAACAGTCACTTTGAGGACACTGTGTTGTATATAGAGGAGTGTTACTCAAATAGACTTAGTTAGATTGCACATTTTTGTATCTGTCCCATTAAGGCATACGTGAGGGCATGGGCAGCGCCATTAAGGCCATCTCCATTTTGAAGTAGTCCATTTTCTTCTTCTAGCCTTCTTGTTTTTATAAGAAACAGGAATGTGTTGGAAATTCCAAATAGTCAAATTACACACAACACCGACACACACACTTTTCACGGTCCCCAGGTCCAGAACAAATTCAAGGAAAGTACAATATTATAACAGAGCCATGAGTGCATAGAATTCACTTCCATCTTATGTAGCGCAAGTGAACAGCAGACCTGGTTTAAATAACAAATAAAGCAACACCTCGTGGCACAATGCCTCTCTCCCATGTGAGCTACTTGTTGTGTGTCTATGTGAAACTGATAGACACACACTCTCGCGGGAGAACCTGCCACCTTGGGACTGGAGCCCACATCCCCAGGTGGTGAAGCACCTGTGGTACAAGTACGAGAGGGCGCAGGTGGACCTGTTTGCCTCCCTGGACAAAACACACTGCCCCCTGTGGTACTCCATGTCGGAGCCAGTCTTGGATGCTCTGGCTCACGATTGGCCAGGGCTGGAGCTTACGCATTCCCCCGTTTCCTCCTGATCCAGGCTGTGCTGGACAGGACCATGTTGGCAGAGCATCGTCTGCTTCTGGTGGCCAAATACTGACCCAGACGACCCCTGGTTCAGCCTTCTCTTGTCGCTGTTGTCTGGGACACCTTATCAACTTCCCCCGAGACCGGACCTGCTGTCTCAGGCCGGGGGAACTCTGTGGCATCCAGTATAGTGAAACATAGGGAAGGTTACGCATGTAACCATGGTTATGTGAGTAATTTGGATCACTCCAATCCTCTACGGTGCTAGAGGCACCTCAAAAATGATGTAGAGAATGTGTGTACATGGGAGTAAATCTGTAAATCCTCACCTCGCGGATGTATCCCTCTGCCGCAGAGTGATACCAATATTTTGGAGTGATCCAAATAGCTCACATAACCATGGTTACATACGTAACTTTTGATCCTTCCTTAAGCCTTAGTCCCACCCAGTTGACTAATTTAAAATGGTGGAAGTCCTCAATGGCAATGTCCATGCAAAAACAGGTTATTTCCAAGTAGGGATCTCTATCGCTATGGTTCCTCACAAGTTTCTCCCTATCACTCAGTCGCACTGGTTGGTTGAATAACTGAGTTCTCAACTGACCCAGGGTCAGCCCTTGTCTGGTAACCAGAGCATGTTTTTGAACAGGCTGTGTAGCATTTCTCAGTCAGCACGTTGGCCTATTTATAGCACTAACACATGATCTTCAGAAGGGACAGATACCATGCAGTAGTACTGTAGCGGCACAAGGGAAATGGTTTACTTCAGGTAATTTTGAGACTATGGACTATAAGACAGTTGTGTAACAATTGAGTCTGTGGTTTGAAAGCTTTAAACTTTTTAGTTTTACATTATAATATAAGGTTAAGTATAAAGTAAAGGTTGCATTCAAAATGTCTTTCTGTTTAAAGGGATTTGAGTTGATCAATGTTGAACTGAAGAATAAGAACATGGTATGTTTCATTTTATTTAAATTGAAGCTTACTTTATGGCATGTTAAAGTAAAAACCACAATACAACCACATTGAACAACATTTCTCAATGTTTTCATTGAATTGATTTAGTCATAATGTTTTTGTGGGGAAGGTGTACTATGGAGCTTCTGTGAAACAGTTGATGCTGTTTCCCTATACAAAATAGTTAACCATGTCTAGCCCACAAGACTTTAGATGCGTGTTTACAATTCATGTTTAGTGTACAAGTGGAGACTATGCCATCCCATGACTTAAAATATGTGAGAGGTGAAGTAGTTTTGACTGTGTTCTCTTCCCCTCACACTTTCTTTCATTCTCTCTCTCTTTCCATCCCTCTTCCATCAGAGACGTCATTGCCTTTCCTCTCGTCCACCCCGTCCTGCCGGTCATCGCCACTGTGACAGCTGCTACAGCCGGCGGTGTAAGGCCCCCGTGGAGATCTCCGTGTCTTGTGTGCTCATCCCCTGCCGCCTTTTGTGTGGAGCCCTGTTCCACATGTGCAAAGAGGAGGAGCATGTGCTCCTCTGCCCCAATGAGAAGGTGCCATGCCTCAACGCCGCCTTCGGCTGTCCAATCATCATGCCCCGTTCCTGGCAGGCGGGCCACCTGCAGGTCTGTCCCGCCAGTGTGGTGTGCTGCTCAATGGAGTGGATCCGCTGGCCAGCCGATGAAGCCTACGCAAACACACACCTCGATGTCCACGCACACACACACACCCTGCACGAGAACCTGCTGAAGGAGGAGAAGGCAGGAGAACAGTTGGACCTGGCCATGGCCCTGGATGATCAGAGACACTTGTTCGCACGTATGAAGATGAAGACTCTCTACCCAGAGATGATAGTGAAGGTGGAGGGAGAGGAAGAGGAGAAGAAAGAAGAGAAGAAAAAGGAGAAGACAGAAGACTGGGCCACAGTGCATCCAAGAAATGGGGCCTCCACCCTCTGTACGGGTGCTGATGGTGGGTGGAGTGAAGATAGGCCATAATTTGTCCTATCTGGTAACTGGATTTTCTGGACAAATCCAAAATGTTATTTGAACTTTATTTCAACTTTGTTATAAATTACAATAACTTGTTTTCCCTCATTAGTATCCTCTCTCTCCACGCCAGGCGTTCCAGAAACAGCAGTGACAGACCTGTCAGACTTTTCTTTGGAGAAGGAGGAGGGAGATGTGGGTGCGGAGGAACCAGGGGGAGACATCAGCTCTGACAGATACAACAGGTATGAGAGGATGTTCAACATGGATAAAGGAGGCTGTAATGTGGACACTAAAAACAGCCGGGGCAGGGAAGGGAAGGAGTGGAACCATTGGATGGAGTTGGAGGAGCAGTCGTGCAGAGAGAAGAAGGAGAGAAGAGATGCAGAAGGGTTGATGGGCGCTCTGCAAGCTCCAGAAGCTCCAGGGAGACCAAGGGGGACCGAGGACAACCGTAATGCCACAGGGACTACAGGTATGGCCCCGTGGCAGGACGGGGTCCTGCAGCGCATGGCCAAGGAGGTCACCCCCCAGGAATTCAACATGTACCTAGTGCACCACGGACGCATGCTGCTCACCTTTGGCCAGATGGATGCCTGCACGCCACGGGAAAAAGACTTTGTCTATGGAAACATAGAGCCCATCCCTGTTCAGACACTGTACTCCTTCAAGGTAAGGGTGGAAGGTAGAACTGAGGCCTGCATTGACTTCACACACAATGTGAAAAATAAGGGCAGGCAGAAACATGATGCAGTTCTGTTGATTTCTTTCTCTCTAAGGCATATGCATGGTCACGTACACACAGATACAAACACTTACAGACACACATCTCTGTAAAGTAATGTCATGTAGCCATGTTACTGTATGTGTTATTAATCATTGTTCCCCTGCAGGTCCCTGTCAGCTACCGTGAGAAGCAGCGTAGTGTCCACTACTATGACGCATCAGCCCGTGCCGAGAGTACCTGGGCCTGTGTGGATACGTCTGACCTGGGGGCATTAAAGGAGTCCTGGTGGACGGACGAGGCTGACAGCACACTACTGGGATACGCAGAGAGAGAGGTCATGGGGCATCAGGTATCAGAAGAGCTCAGCAGGTTCAAATAAGTGCCAGTGCTAGGTGCAATAAAATGCTGTTTCAAGAAAAGAGCATACGTTTCACAGCTATCAGAACAGAAATACAATACGTACATCCACAGCACATAAAGATATTATAGCGATGTTAATGCAACACTTGGCTACTTTATCAAGTGGTTTGGATCTGTTGGTGTGACAGCTAAGTTGTTGGGTTGACAAGCCAAGGTCCCGGGTTCCATACCCAGCTCGGAGTACCCCCTGATAAACAATTGGTGGAGATTTCTCACTCTCTCTGCCCAGATAAGGTTCTTGGAGCTGTTCTTGAGCGATCTGAGATGTTTTTCTCTCTGTCTTCCTGGTTCTAAGATCAGTGAGGAGCGTGGACAGGACGGGCTTTATGTGGACATGGGGATGCAGACCCACTCCTTCAAGACGGCACCATTCAGACGAGACACGACGTTAGCAGACCTGACAAGGGACAGGCCTCTGAAGCTCCGCCTCCAGCTGCATGCGGGCAGCACCTCCAGCCGACACAACAAGGCTAGCTCCGCCTTCACCTTCCTCTGTGGACACTCCTTCCAACGAAGGGAATTCCCCAAACACTTCAGGTATCCCAAAAACTTCAGGTACCCCAAACACTTCCAATGCAAAGAGTTCCCCAAACACTTCAGGTACCTGGGCCCCTGTGATGTCATGTAGCCTTGAGTAGTTGCCCTGATATTGCTGTATAGCCTCCATTGTAATGGTTTCCACACAACTAAAATGAAACATTGTTATCATTATTCAGGAACGTGCACACAGACATTCAGACGTGTGCTAGTGGCTGGTTTGAGCAGAGGTGTCCCCTGGCCTACCTGGGCTGCACCTACAGCCAGAGAAGGTTAGAGCCTTTCAAACAACCTGCCACGGTCACCTACAAGTAAGAACCATTCAACTGTCTACTCACAACTCATGCTCTGATTGTGGAAAAACCAGTGTTTGTATATAGTTCAGTATTTGTATTTACAGTCATTCAGTACATCCCCTCCAATTGCAAATGTTTTTTGGAGAGGTGTTTTCATTACCATACCCTAATCCTGGCCTCTGACCCTTTACCTACAGCCAGGAACTGAGCATCTTCAACCTCCGACCCACCGTCCCAGCTCCTCAAGGGGAGGGACCAGAGCCCCTTAAACCCTCCAAGTCACAGTCTGCTTCAGAACCTGTCCCAACCCCCAGGAGGAGGCGGTCGAGGGGAGAAGGGGACTGCGATTCTCTGAGTGCTTTGCCATCCGAGGTGCTGTGCCACATGGCCAGCTTCCTGGACAGCTTGTCCCTGTCCCAACTGGCCCTTGTGTCCCGCCTCATGAGAGAGGTGTGTTCCTCTCTGCTGCAGGACAGGGGGATGGTGTCTCTCCTCTGGGAAAAGAAGACCTACAAGTCTGGTGTGGCCAAATGGAAGGCCAAAACGGTAAGAGCACTGGAGTTTACAATGACAACAGTCTGTCGAGTAAGTTAAATGCAGTGAAATGGAAACGTAACCCCCTTCTGTGACTTGTCACATTTACCATGTTCTCCTCTCTCTCCCTGCCTACCCTCTCCTCTCCTCTTTCATTTCCTCTCATCTTGTATCGCTCCCCAGGTGTGGGAGTTCAGTCATCTGTTCTCTACAGTAGATTTGTGGCGTTTTATAGACAACGTGCCGTCCATGTCGGAGCACCTGAAGGTTTGTCCCTACTACCAGACCTGGGTACCACCCAAGCCGGTGGCCCTGCCCAGCATGAGTCACCTACAGGGGGGAACACAGGAGCAGGACAACCAGCAGAGACAGAGCCTGGTTGCTCAGTTCATGGGCAACAGATAGCAGGGAAAAATAGTATTCTGATCCTACCTGACAGTCAGTACTGGCTGGTGGACTTCAAATCTGAGGATGGGCTGACAATAATGGCTGGAATGGAGTAAACGGAATGGTTTCCATGTGTTTGATACAATTCCATCAACTCCATTCAAGCCATTATTATGAGCCAGCCTCCCCTCACCCGCCTCCTCTGCTGACCGTCCACCCTTGAAGCATGAATAGAACAAATAGAACAAACTATGCGCCAGACATTTTCAGCTCCAGAGAATTCAGTTAAAAAGTGTGTGTTTATTACTAAAACCTTTATTACTAAAAGTTTACTTGCTATCTCACAGTTGGATTTACCAGAATCTCGAAGCAGCTCGAAGAACCAATCACACACGTCTGTAGGAGGCAGACAGGTCGAGTGACGAATGAGGGATTACCTCCCCTCATACTAAAGAGCCATTTGCTTAATCTCTGATCATTCCCGAGCATGCCGAACTTCCTCACACTCTTGCAAGTAGGGAAATGTGGTGAGATATTCATAATATCAGAGAACCTGGGTAACGCAAGTAACCTTAAGTTATTTTTCAATTATTAGTTTCAATATCTCACAAAAGCCACAATCTCCAAAGTGAGACAATTGTATTGCCACTGACCTTATGCATTAAGGCAGGGTTGGATAAGAAGGTAACCTGGGCAAACTGTAGGCACGAATGGTGAACTGACAGTGCATCTAGTTCACTCACTCACTTTGCCAACATAAGGGCACAAGTGAAGCAGTCTTAAAGGGGGCTTATTTTCATCATGTCTGAGGCATTTATAGGAGAGTGTGATGTGTTTCACACATAATTGCCCAAGAGGAAGGCTGGTCAGGGCTTAGCGCAATGAATGATACACCCTATGATGGCTTTCGGTGATTGATTTGGGGGGGTCTAAAAATACATATAGTCCTGCTTTGGGGCATTTCGTGAAGGCTCTATGTTATACTGATCAAACTACAAGTTTTTGCGGGTGTCGATATGGTTGTTCTTGTTTGATAGAGCAATTGGATGTCTTTCAGCGATGTTCCTATTGGTGGATTCATTGCTAAATGTACAAGTATGTACATTTTTTTCCACTCTCTGAAAGACTACAACTTGCATTGGGCGGTGCATCGTGCTGTAGCCCCCGTCCCTTCCCCAAGGCGGGCTGTTTTGAAAAAGAGGTGGACACTTACAACAATCCTTTGGGCAAAACTGAAAGAACTGACCAGATGCAATGAATAAAATGTCAAATATATGTACTTCTAAAGCCCTTTTTACATCAGCCGATGTCACAAAGTGCTATACATAAACCCAGCCTAAAACCCCAAACAGCAAGCAATGCAGATGTAGAAGTACAGGGGCTCATAACAAGTTAGTAGGAGCCAGTCTAACTAGCTAGCCAACTCCAGCCATGTGCTAACATTTGCTGGTAAACTAAGATTTAGGTGGCTGGTTGTAACATTGTAGCTTGGTATTTAGTAGCTAGCCACACCTATAACTAAAAAGAGAAGAGGTATTACAATCAAGATACAAAATATATCCAATTGTTGATCTCTATTAGACTGGCTAGCCAAGCATACCTAACATGGATATTTCAATATTGTTAGCTTGCTGTTGGCTAACTAGCATCACTAAATTGGCAGCAAGATTGATAGCCAGCTGAGACTGTCTGAGAACCAATTAATCAACCATAGACGATTCATACAGTTGAAGTCGGAAGTTTACATACACCTTAGCCAAATACATTTAAACTCAGTTTTTCACAATTTCTGACATTTAATGCTAGTAAAAATCCCCTGTCTTAGGTCAGTTAGGATCACCACTTTATTTTAATAATGTGAAATGTCAGAATAATATTAGAGAGAATGATTTCTCAGATTTGATTTATTTCATCGCATTCCCAGTGGGTCAGAAGTTTCCATACACTCAATTAGTAGTTGGTAGTATTGCCTTTAAATTGTTTAACTTGGGTCAAACGTTTTGGGTAGCCTTCCACAAGCTTCCCACAATAAGTTGGGTGAATTTTGGCTGGTGTAACTGAGTCAGGTTTGTAGGCCTCCTTGCTTGCACATGCTTTTTCAGTTCAGCCCACACATTTTCTATAGGACTGAGGTCAGGGCTTTGTGATGGCCACTCCAATACCTTGACTTTGTTGTCCTTAAGACATTTTGCCACAACTTTGGAAGTATGCTTGGGACCCATTTGCGACCAAGCTTTAACTTCCTTCCTTTCTGCGATATATCCACATAATTTCCCTCCTCATGATGCCATCTATTTTGTGAAGTGCACCAGTCCCTCCTGCAGCAAAGCACCCCCACAATATGATGCTGCCACCGCCGTGCTTCACGGTTGGGATGGTGTTCTTCGGCTTGCAAGCCATCCCCTTTTTCCTCCAAACATAACGATGGTCATTATGGCCAAACAGTTCCTTTTTTGTTTCATCAAACCAGAGGACATTTCTCCAAAAAGTACGATCTTTGTCCCCATGTGCAGTTCCAAACCGTAGTCTGGCTTTTTTATGGCGGTTTTGGAGCAGTGGCTTCTTCCTTGCTGAGGTGCCTTTCAGGTTATGTCGACATAGGACTCGTTTTACTGTGGATATAGATACTTTTGTACCTGTTTCCTCCAGCATCTTCACAGGGTCCTTTGCTGTTGTTCTGGGATTGATTTGCACTTTTTTTTACCAAAGTACGTTCATCTCTAGGAGACAGAACGCATCTCCTTCCTGAGCGGTATGACGGCTGCGTGGTCCCATGTTGTTTATACTTGCGTACTATTGTTTGTACAGATGAACGTGGTACCGTCAGGCATTTGGAAATTGCTCCCATGGATGAACCAGATTTGTGGAGGTCTGCAAATTATTTTCTGAGGTCTTTGCTGATTTCTTTTGATTTTCCCATGATGTCAAGCAAAGAGGGACTGAGTTTGAAGGTAGGCCTTGAAATACATCCACAATACACCTCCAATTGACTCAAATGATGTCAATTAGCCTATCAGAAGCTTCTAAAGCCATGACATAATTTTCTGGAATTTTCCAAACTGTTTAAAGGCACAGTCAACTTAGTGTATATAAACCTCTTGACCCACTGGAATTGTGATACAGTGAATTATAAGTGAAATAATCTGTCTGCAAACAATTGTTGGAAAAATTACTTGTGTCATGCACGAAGTAGATGTCCTAACCGATTTGCCAAAACTATAGTTTGTTAACAAGAAATTTGTGGAGTGGTTGAAAAACGAGTTGTAATGACTCCAACCTAAGTGTATGTAAACTATTGACTTCAACTGTACATATTCATCATTGCTACCAACACACAAACAGAGAATGAGTTAGCTATATCCCCCCCAAAAAATGATGCAGACAAGGGTGAAATAGATGGCTATTTGGTAACATTAGCTAGCTTACGTTAGCTAACATCAGTCAAAGATAGAGCGAATAAACAAACACGTTTAGTCCGATGATGGCAGCTACCAGTCTAGCAGTGACTACCATGGCATAGTTGACATGGATTGACTATGTGTATATCAAAAGATAGCCCAATTATTTAGCTGATGGCTTTCAGAGTTCAGGACCGTAACGTTAGCTAGCTAGCTAACTTACCCAGCTAGGCTCGCAAGCTAGGTAACTTTTGTTGTGAATGGAAAAAATGTCAGCCGTCGTCGAAATAGATTCCCCATCAGTTCAGCGTTAAAATCCCTCTGATAAGCTTTTGTCACTGCATCATTCTTGATAGCCGCAAACCACTGGCAGAATTGGGGTGAATCTCTGGTAGGTAGAACGGTGAAAGATAACACATGTTCGCGCTTGTTTGTAATTAGCACAAAGGCCCAGAACACCACAAGGGCATGATGACAAAAATTAGTAAAAATCAAACGTTTTCAAAAACACCTTGTCTGAGATGACTGTTTTGGTTGTTCAAGGTGAACAACGGCATTATTCAAGTTTGTGGCCTCGCCCCCTCTACCTAGGGGGTGGTATCAGCATTCGCTCTGAATGCCGGACTTGATGGTTCACTATGAGCAGACGAATACACAGGGAGTCTGTCACGTTCCTGACCTATTTCTGTTAGTTTGTTGTATGTGTTAGTTGGTCAGGACGTGAGTTTGGGTGGGCATTCTATGTTTTCTGTTTCTATGTTGGTTTAAGGGTTGCCTGGTATGGCTCTTAATTAGAGGCAGGTGTTTTGCGTTTTCCTCTAATTGAGAGTCATATTTAGGTAGGTTGTTTCACAGTGTTCGTTGTGGGTGGTTGTCTCCTGCGTCAGTGTTTGTCGCACCATACGGGACTGTTCGGTTTGTTTTGTACATCGTTCTTTTTGTGTAGTCTATTTTTCCCTGTTCGTGCGTTCTTCGCGTTTTATGTAAGTTCGTATGGTCCAGGTCAGTCTTCATCGTTTTGTTATTTTGTTAGTTAATTTAAGTATAGTTCGTTTTCTGTCTTCGTTGTTTTTGTCGTGTCTTTATTAAATCATGTCATTTCACAAAGCTGCGCCTTGGTTCAATCACTACTCCTCCTCTTCGGATGAAGAGGAGGAGGACTACCGTTACAGAGTCGGAACTTTCCAATTCTACCAGTCAAATGAAAATGTGCTAGTTCTAGGTTGTGGTTTGGATAATTGTGATGTTTATGATAGAAATGTAATGTTGTTAATGTAGTAATGACTATATGCCGTGGCAGAGCCAGGGTGAAATTCCCCTTTAAAGGAGACATATTTAATCTTTACGCTTTCCAACGGCTCAAAAGGCTGCTGTGAAATCACATTAAGCACAATAGATAAATCCACTTGTTTCCATACAGTGAGCGTGCATAAGGAGCCCTAGCACTCTGGATAGTCTCAATGACTCTGAGAGGCAGGCCTGTCGTATCCAGATTTAACTTCTCACGGGCCAGGCTCAGAGGGCCAAGGTGTCATGCTGAGGGTGGATAATCTCTCCTTTAGCTTGGTTCGCTTGCGTGACACGAGTTGACAAAGCTCATTGCACAGCAGGAGAGCTATCCAGAGCTTGCCATGCCATCAAGGGGTTACCAAGATGAGGGCTGAGGAGGAAAAGTGTAAAGCAATACCCTCAGTCAAGGGTGTGCCAGCACATCCACCCCAGTAGTGTGAAGAACAACGGGCAGTGACCATATTACCTCAACGGACCGTATATGACACGATTCAGGAAACTAGGCGTATGTTGCAAGTTACGACTTCACAGGAGAGCTGATTGAACATAAAAAAAACAATTTAATCAAAATGCCAGAAATGCCTTCTCAAACATGTGAACCTTTATGTGCCTTAATATCAAACTTGTATGCCATCTGTAAATACGAATAAAATGGTTAAATTACAAGCCAAGTTGGTTTAGACGCAAAAAAAGTGAGCAACCTTCCCGCTAGCCATGATTGGCTGAGATAATGAGTGGGCTGGACATGCCGAGGAGGAGTTTGGATTGGTCTACAATATAGCATGCGTCTGTCTACTGGAGTTGGTCAGTATGTTTAGGTATTCATGTCGAACGGCGCTTTAAAGAAATGATTGTGTAGTAAAACTGCATAAACCTAATGTCAAGTTAAAGTGTACTGTTAGCTAGCTAACGTTAGCTGGCTCGCTAGCTAACATTATGTGTATGCTCTCCACTTCTGGAGGACCAAGTTTTGAAATCAGTGGGATTCGAGTATGATAGCTAAGGAGATGGAGAAAACACCAGTCTCGATTGCATCGTCAAACTAAGGCAACCATGCATGACATCAGACAGGAGACGCGTGCAACCATGATGTATACTGGTAAGATTTTCAGATATTACATGTTTCTAATTTTGACAGAAAGTGGTTTCATTTCAACTGTACTGTTAGCTAGCTAACGTTAGCTGGCTGGGTTGCTAGCTAACTTCATGTGTGTGATCTTATTCTCGTATCTCAGACACATTTGCATGACTAAGTATAGCCATAGAACCTTGTTGGTTAGCTACATGCAGATCCATGCAGGGTAGTAACGTCATGAGTTGTGATTATGGTCCATTGTTTAGCTAGCTAGCTAGCTACATGTCTTAATAAAAGATTACACTCTAATTTTGACAAAGTATTTTTATTTGAAGTTAAAATGTACTGTTAGCTAGCTAATGTTAGCTGGCTGGCTCACTAACTAACGTCGTTACGTCATGCGCTGGGATTCATTGTTTACCTATCTAGTTTTGTTTCATATCAAAAGACTCTGTCTAAGTGTGCCAGAGCACAGAATAACTGATTTTTGAACGCTCAACACCCGTTGAATATGTCCGGTGTCAGTAAACGTCGGCAACAAAGCGTAATTCTATTAATGCTAGCAGCACAGTTGCAGTCACCAACGCTCTGGATAACATGAAAAAAGCCTAACCAGCTCTGCTAAGGTGATTAAATGGTTAGAGTGGGGTGTTCTCTCATTATGTGTCTGGAAGTCAACTTTCAAAGCAGAATTACTTTGCCATTGTTTCCTCAATTTTACAAGAGAGACCTGTATAGATTACAATAACAACTGAATAATAAAACAACATGGACATATATGTGTATAAAACAATTTTATTCAGCACACAATAAACCAAAATAAACATAATTAATAAAAGCAATCACATTCAACTACATAGAGGTCCTCAATCAATCATTTAAACTGCCTGAGTGACATCAGCACATCTAACTCAATACAGAATAGCTGCATGTGCGAAAATCGTTTGGAGAAAATATCCTTTCTAATTAATTCAGCTTTGTTCAATTGTATTCTTCATACTATAAAATAATATAAAATAATGTCATGGAATTCTAAGCAAATCTTGTCTACTAAATGAACTAACCCTCCCGAGTGGCACAGCAGTCTAAGACACTGCATCTCAGTGCTAGAGGCGTCACTACAGACCCTGGTTCGTTCCCGGGCTGTATCACAACCGGCCGTGATCAGGAGTCTCATAGGGCGGCGCACAATTGGCCCAGCGTTGTTCGTGTTAGGGAAGGGTTTGGCTGGGGTAGGCCATCATTGTAAGTAAGTATTTGTTCTTAACTGACTTGCCTAGTTAAATAAAATAAACTAGTGTAGCCCACAGCCATATGGCATAGCCATATCAGGACCTAACATAAGGACAACTCGGAGTATTCTATTCTTCATATCATGTTTCTTTAGACTTGTCTAAAATAAATAAGGGATTTGTTGTTAAGGTGTGGGCTATATTACATGGATTTATTAGACTTTTTAAAATGTAGATGTTCCAAAGGTCTGCATTAGTGGGTTGTGTGGAAGCCAGGAGCTGCTAGATGTGTTTATGTTAATTAATGGTCAATTACCATGAGACCTGACAGTTATTTGCTTGACAATCACCGTCTGACAAAATTTCGTGACCTCCACAAACCTACCTGGGACATGAGTCGCGCAGAGTGGCAGTAGGTGTGCTCTGCTCCACAGACTAATCCTGACAAATAACCTGTGTAACCGCATGGAGCGAGTGCCATCCTGGCCGTTGATGTACGCCACCACAATCGTATTGTCCGTTTTGATCAAGACGTGACAATTCCGAAGGGAGGGTCGGAAGTGTCTCAGAGCAAGAAACACTGTCAGCAATTTGGGTTAGTTTATATGACGAAAGCGGAGTTGTGGGTTCCACATAGAGCTCTTCACAGGTCAAAAAATTTGGACCCGTACCAAAATGTACAAGTGGCTTTCCCACCCGATAGGAATAAATCACTTTAAAAACAAACAGATCATTAGCATTATATAAGCATTATATTGTTCGATTAAAGGAGTAACTCTGGTAGGCCTTAAACATTTTTCCTCACCTCAAGCACAACTGTAGGAGTCAGTTTTGAGTGCCGGTGCGTACTGCCCATACTGCAGAATTAAATTACTTTTATTCATTTTCTCGGCCTCCTTGGTTTTTCCTTTTCATGGTTTGAATGCGAGTAACATAGTAATTCTATTATATCGTGACAAACACAACAGCACTGCTGGTACTTAATTTGGTCAAAGAAAATGGCTCCATAGAATTAAACAAAATACTTTGCATATTAAAAGAACTGGTTGTGTCACGTTCCTGACCTGTTTTCTGTTGTTTTTGTATGTGTTTGACGGTCAGGGCGTGAGTTTGGGTGGGTAGTCTATGTTATGTGTTTCTATGTTGGTTTAAAGGGTGACCTGATATGGCTCTCAATTAGAGGCAGGTGGTTTTCATTTCCTCTAATTGAGAGTCATATTAAGGTAGGTGTTTTCACACTTTGTTTGTGGGTGGTTGTCTCCTGTGTCAGTGTTTGTCGCGCCACACGGGACTGTCTCGGTTTATGTAGTCTGTTCCTGTTCGTGAGTTCTTCGTGTATTTATGTAAGTTCCATGTCCAGGTCTGTCTACTCCGTTTTGTTATTTTGTTAATCATTCAAGTGTATTTCGTTTCGTGTTTTTTTCGTCTTGTTCATTAAAACCATGTCATTTCACAACGCTGCGTTTTGGTCGAATCCCTGCTCCTCCTCTTCGGATGAAGAGGAGGAGGAAAGCCGTTACAGGTTGAAACCTTTTACAGACGTTTTAACAGGTTATATTGCAGCAATTATCAACAAAGGCAAATGCCTACTGTACCCAAGAATTTACATAAATTCTTCAATAGGCTAATGATATTTGTTTTACAACAGGCATACTTATAACCTTTCTTAAACTAAATACGGAGCACAAAATTAAAATGACAAAACATTTTCAACAGAATGAAACAAAACACATTGAGCATATTTAAATAACAGGTTTAGATTAATAAATATACCTACAATAATAATAATAATATACAATAAATGAAAGAAAAAAAATTGCATCAAATCTGAATAGTGAGTTGCACACAGTCCATTTGGCCAAACCAAAGTTCTTCTCACTTTGTCCACTACAATATTCCAACTTGTACCTATGGACATTGCCCTTATCGGCTTCTTTTCACTATACTCTTTCTCCACTAACTTTAGTTTTACTTCAATGAAAAATACCTCCGTCTAAGCATTCAGCAATAGCCTAGGCTAGGCCAAGGTTCTCTCTCTCCTCAGCAGCAGGTGCACGTGAAGTTAGCGGCCGGTGCAAGTTTGAGCTGGACCTACTATATGTTTTATTGACTGTCAATTGGCTGACGCAGATACAGTGCCTTCATAAAGTATTCACACGGCGTGAATTTTCAAAAATCTAAAAAACACACTTCACTGAATACCACTCTTCATATTTCAAGCATAGTGGTGGCTGCATCATGTTATGGGTATGCTTGTCATCAGAAACGACTAGGGATTTTCTGGGGGTGGATAAAAATAAATGAAATAGAGCTAAGCACAGGCGAAATCCTAGTGGAAAACCTGGTTCAGTCTGCTTTCCAACAGATACTGGGAGACAAATTCACCTTTCAGCAGGACAATAACCTAAAACAAAAGGCCAATTACTATGACGACATTGAATGTTCCTGAATGGCCTAGTTACAGAGTTTTGATTTAAACTGGCTTGAAAATATATGGCAAGACTTGAAAATGGCTGTTTAGCAATGATCAACAAGCAACTTGAGCTTGAATAATTTGGGAAAAAAAGAGTGTGCAAAAATTGTACAGTTCAGGTGTGCAAAACTCTTAGAGATTTACACCAAAAGACTCACAGCTGTAATCGCTGCCAAAGGTGATTCTAACATGTATTGACACAGGGTGTTGAATACTTCTCAATCAAGATATATTATTAGTGTTTCATTTTTCATATATATTTTTTTTAATGTTAGAACTTGTCTCCACTCTGACATTAGAGTATTTTGTGTAGATCGTTGAAAAAATTACATTTAAATCAATTTTAATCCCACTTTGTAACACAACAAAATATGGGAAAAGTCAAGGGGTGTGAATACTTTCTGAAGCTTGTGCAGTTCTCATCACCTCACACATTAAACGCGTCCAATCGGTGTGTAAATACATTTTAATTGCACATATACGAGACCTGTCGTAATTATATCAGACCCAAATCAGATCACAGACAAAAGTCTGAATTTAGGACCAGGACCCGGATCTCAGAATTTCGGGTTTGTTGGACCCATGAAGACCCCTAGTTCCACACTCCGTTTATTGCATTGCCCTAATGATCTGCACCCCAGTCCGAGAGTGATGCATCTGGCATCACCACTTTTCTTGTTGCCACTATCCCTAGGGGAGTAACAAGAACAAAGATTGAGGTGCTCTTCCAGTGACAGAGAGCCAAGAGATATGCGGAGGTCACATTTATATGAAGGTGAGGTGACGCCGTGTACACAGACCCTGGGCAAACATCCAGTGCTGGAAGTCTCTCATCCTCTGTAGTCCAAGAGGTACTACTGAGATGGTGGATGCCATCAACCCCAGCACTCTGAAGCACATCCTGTGGAACAGGTAGAGGCACTGTCGAAAAGACGCGAGGCGGTCGCCCGAGAGTGTTGCCTGATAAGAGAGAATCGGGCATTACGACTAGGTATTCCATCAAAGATGACCTATTATATTGACAAAATAGTCAATTGACCGCTTTAACAATGGAAATGCATGTTCGCAAAGATGGAAGGCAGGCGGGAGGAGGCGAGATCAGTTGGGACCAATCTAGCCAATGAGAGGTTAGATACATGTGTGAACAACAGGCACAAGTCCGATATAAAGTAATCCCACTTGCTTAAATTAATGCATTCGTAACAACATTACAAAACTTATATTCGGTCAAATAAGCCTCACGTAGCAAATGAGCAATTACATTTTTTGTTGACAAAATTCAACACTCATTGACCTCCATACAAAAATTCCTCACTTCGTGGTCTTATTTTCATGTACAGATGTTGGGTGGAGAAAAATAAAACCTTTTGGTTCACCTCTTCCTCTCGGATTCTATTCTCTGTGATTAATCTTGAAACCTAGCTCGGGAGGTGGGTTACTCGGGAATTCATGTCTCATACCGCTTGCTCCCGTGATGGGGAGCAAAGCAGGTAATCCTCTATGCAGGTGGAGACTCTCAGCCACTTGTTTCGTTCGGGGAGCTCGTGCTAGCCCGAACGGAACAGCGAGGTATTTATAGGCTGTGCGTCGAAAAGCAAACATTTGAAGCCTCCTGTGTGCTGGCAGCATGCTTATGTGACAATAAGAGTCCTGCAGGTCGACTGTTGTGATCGTCGCTTCAACGAATAGAGCGAGATAGCAAGTTGAACATAAGCATACACGGAATGTGAACTTCTTCAGATAGTAGCCCATGGGTCGGTAGTCTCTTGCTCACCTGTGGTGCCGGAGCACCCTCGGGTGGCGATGGTGCTCGTCATTTTTATTGTATTTTTGCTATGTGTTGGTAGCAAACGGCTGGATACAGCAGATACTTTTTATATTGAAAAGGGCAGTGTTGACACACTGGAACATGGAGACAGTGCTTGGTGGCGACTGACAATTAGTCTTTCTACCCCTGCTGCTTCAACCAGAGCCAGGGGGAGAGCCATAGCACGTTAGGCACTCGGGGGTAGAGTCGATTCCCTTCGTCTTCCTTGAGAGCGAACACATGAGAATGGGTCACAGCACAAGGAATGGTTTTAGGAGCACAGGTGCTGTGAACATGGGGTGAACTTCTGACTGCCCTTCTGCCACAGGGAGCATACCAATAGATCGGGCACCACTTCTTCGCTCCAAGGGAATCAAATAAGTGGACCTTGATGTGGCTGCAGTGAAGGACCGTTTCCCCCACTGTCGGCCACTGTTTAGTGATTTCAAACTGTAGGGTCAATGCCTGCTGTGTCGCTGTGGGGTCAGTGCCCTGGTGCCATCGAATTGCCCTCTCCCTGCCACGTTGGGCTGCCCTGCCAGCAGAAAAATCCCTACAATGGACGCATGACTGGGGGTCGTCGAACGTTGCTTCCACTTGTTCAAGATCCAAGCACACGACACACAATGGGTGCGTGTCCTTGCCCGATATGGTTGCTCCGCATGGAAACGTATGTGCTGGTTGGGGCTCCCTCATTCGCCACTCGACCTGTCTGTCTCCGACAGATGTGTGTGATTGGTTCTTCGAGATGCTTCGAGATTGTAATGAATCCCGCTGTGAGATATTGAAACTAATGATTGAAAGAGAACCAACACATTTCAAACAGATAGTCTGCTGTGCACCTTATACTCTGTTGCTCAGCATTGTGAACTGTTGCCAATTTAGATTTCTTGAAGATTTATTCCTCAAAGATTTATTCCTCCATCATGTGATGTAGCAAATGTATAATTTAAATGTATAATATGCATTATTAATAGATCATTGAATTGCGTTATGACTGGTGGATGACAGCCAATTATTGTGCACTGTTAAAATTAAGGGATTTTCAACACCAAACTAGTGGCAATTGAGTTGCCACCAACGTGAAGGAGACACAACCTTAACTTTGCTGGAGTATTTAAACACATCCTCCTGAGATGTTTTGAAACATTTAATGGTGTGTTGAAACACCACTTAATCAAGTGCCAGGGACTGAGAGCACTACTGGAAATGGTTAAAAATAGTGTTTTGGGGTTGAAGAGTTCTGTTCAGTGCAGAATTAGATCTCTTCTTCTGCAGCATTTGAATGTTTAACATTGATTTATGCATCTGATCATTTGCCAGTTTAACCCATTTTGTCAGGCATTGTTGAGCAGTGTTCAATCCACCAGCAGTAACTAGCGGTTTTACAGCAAACATTGCAGGATAGTGTATTTGTCTCTAATATTAAAAGTTGGAAATGTGAGAATGGGTCGTCTCATCATTGAATGTAATTTTTCCTGTAGGTTTTAATATCCGTTCATCATGATCCATTACACCCCATGGCACAACAACAAGCTGAATAAAACTCAAATAGAAGTATACATTTTGTTCTTCAACTGTGCATACATTGTGTATAATAATCATAAAGTCAAAATGTTGAAATACCCACAATCCTCTTAAAACAGAGTCATGTGGCAAGATAGGACGTGCAAGGAGATTACAACCAGACTTCCAATGAGTTCAATCATCAATTTTCTGTCTTTGGTCATCTTCATAAATGACACTTACACTTTGAGCAACATGTTAAGTTGGATTTATTCTTAAATTTGTAGGTAAAATGAAAATAACAAATCTTAACAAATGACTTTCATTCATTTTTAAGTATGTTGTACTTCTCAGAAAAAAGGAGGGAAACAAGGTTGTCCACTATCAGCATATCTATTTATTATGGCCATCGAAATGTTAGCTATTAAAATTAAATCCAACAATAATATCAAGGGGCAAAAAATCCAGGGCTTAAAAACAAAAGGTGTCATTGTACGCTGACGACTCATGTTTTCTTTTAAATCTGTAATATTGATCCCTGCACAGCCTCATGGAGGATCTAGATCATTTGTCCAACCTCTCTGAATTACAACTGAACTATGATAAGTGTACCACATTATGTATTGGTTCACAAAAAAAGAAAACTTTTACATTACCGTGTAGTTTACCAATAATATGGTCTGACGGTGGACATACTCGGTATTCATATCCCAAAAGAAAGCAAAGATCTCACTACAATACATTTTAACAGAAAGTTAGCAAAAATAGATACGATGCTACCATGGAAAATAGCTGTCTGTGGAAAAATCACCCTGATTAATTATTTAGTCATATCCCAGTTTACCATTTTTTTTATGGCTCTGCTTACACCGAATGACTTGTTTAAAAAAACAATTTTTTTAAATCCCACTTTATTTGCAAATGCAAGTCCTAAAAAATTAAATGGGCCTATTATTAGTATAATTCACATGAATTCAGACGGCTGAAATTATTAAATATTAAAGCATTGAAACTCTCGCTAAAGTTGTACTTAAATCTGAACTGGTTTTCCAGCAGATTAGTAAGAATGGCTCATTTTGTGTTAAAAAATGGCCCTTTTCCCTTTTTTCAGATTACAACCTCTTACTTTCGGTTATTTGAAAATGAAATCTCTAGAATATCACAATTTTTAAAACAAGCCATAGAAAGCTGGTTGCAATTTCAGTTTAATCCACCAGAAAATACAGAACAAATATTATGGTTAACCTGTTTGGCGTGCAAGCCCGACGTCGGTACATTTATGACAACAGCCACTTCAAGTGCAGGGCGCGAAATTCAAAAGATATATATTTTTAAATGTTTAACTTTCACACATTAACAAGTCCAATGCAGCATATGAAAGGTACACATCCCGTGAATCCAGCCAACATGTCTGTAACGGCGGTCCTCCTCCTCTTCGCCCGAAAAGGAGGAGTATTGATCGAACCAAGGCGCAGTGGAGTTTGAACACATATTTATTTAACGAAAACACGAACTTAACTAAACTAACAAAACAACAAACGGTGTAGACAGACCTAGACGACGAACTTACATAAAACAAGAAGAACGCACGAATAGGGAACAGACTACATAAACCGAACAAACCGTAAACAGTCCCATATGGTGCAAACATATACACAGACACGGAAGACAATCACCCACAACGAACACTGTGACAACGCCTACCTAAATATGACTCTTAATTAGAGGAACGCCAAACACCTGCCTCTAATTAAGAGCCATACCAGGCAACCCAAAACCAACACAGAAACAGAAAACATAGAATGCCCACCCAACCTCACGTCCTGACCAACTAACACACATAAAACTAACATAAATAGGTCAGGAACGTGACATAACCCCCCCCATAAGGTGCGAACTCCGGGCGCACCAGCACAAAGTCTAGGGGAGGGTCTGGGTGGGCATCTGACCACGGTGGTGGCTCAGGCTCCGGGCGAGGTCCCCACCCCACCATAGTCAATCCCAACCTCCATCTACCCCTAAAAATGTCCACCCATATCCCACAAAATCCTCTTTGTAACATCCATGACAGGGACAGCACCGGGACAGAGGGATAAATCAAGACAGAGGGATAGATAAGAAAAAAGAGGTAGATCAAGATAGAGAGGGAGATCATAATAGAGGGCAAACTCCGGACTGAAAGGCAGCTCCGGACAGAGAGACAGCTCTGGACTGAGGGGCAGTTCTGGGTATATAGCCGTTTCTGGCTGAAGGGCAGCTCATGGCTGACTGACGAATCTGGACGCTCATGGCAGGCTGACGGCTCTCGACGCTCATGGCTGGCTGACGGCTCTCGACGCTCATGGCTGGCTGACGGCTCTCGACGCTCATGGCTGGCTGACGGCTCTCGACGCTCATGGCTGGCTGACGGCTCTCGACGCTCATGGCAGGCTGACGGCTCTCGACGCTCATGGCAGGCTGACGGCTCTGGACGCTCATGGCTCTATGACGGCTCTGGCCGCTCATGGCTCGCTGGCGGCTCTGGCAGATCCTGTCTGGTTGGCGGCTCTGGCAGATCCTGTCTGGTTGGCGGCTCTGGCAGATCCTGTCTGGTTGGCGACTCTGGCAGATCCTGTCTGGTTGGCGACTCTGGCAGATCCTGTCTGACGGACGGCTCTAGCGGCTCCTGTCTGGCGGGCGGCTCTAGCGGCTCCTGTCTGGCGAACGGCTCTGTAGGCTCATGGCAGACGGGCGGCTTTGCAGGCTCATGGCAGACGGGCGGCTTTGCAGGCTCATGGCAGACGGGCGGCTTTGCAGGCTCATTGCAGACGGGCGGCTTTGCAGGCTCATTGCAGACGGATGGCTCAGACGGCGCTGGGGAGACGGATGGCTCAGATGGCGCTGGGGAGACGGATGGCTCAGATGGCGCTGGTGAGACGGATGGCTCAGATGGCGCTGGGGAGACGGATGGCTCTGGCCGGATAAGGCGCACTGTAGACCTGGTGCGTGGTGCCGGAACTGGAGGCACCGGGCTAAGGACACGCACCTTCATGCTAGTGCGGGGAGCAGGGACAGGGCACACTGTACTCTCAAAGCCCACTCTATACCTGGTGCGTGGTACCGGCACTGGTGACACCGGGCTGAGGACAAGCACATCAGGATTAGTAGGGGGAGAAGAAACAGTGTGTACAGGGCTCTGGAGACGCACAGGAGGCTTAGTGCGTGGTGCCGGAACTGGAGGCACCGAACTGGATACACGCACTACAGGGAGAGTGCGTGGAGGAGGAACAGGGCTCAGGAGACGCACTGGTAGCCTAGTGCGTAGTGTAGGCACTGTAGGTACTAGGCTGGGGCGGGGAGGTAGCGCCGGAAATACCGGACCGTGGAGGCGTACTGGCACTCTTGAGCATTGAGCCTGCCCAACCTTACCTGGTTGAATGCTCCCGGTCGCCCGACCAGTGCGGGGAGGTGGAATAACCCGCACCGGCCTATGTAGGCGAACCGGGGAAACCATGCGTAAGGCAGGTGTCATGTATGCCGGCCCGAGGAGACGCACTGGAGACCAGACGCGTTGAGCCGGCCTCATGACACCTGGCTCAATACCCAATCTAGCCCTACCAGTGCGGGGAGGTGGAATAACCCGCACTGGGCTATGCACTCGTACAGGAGACACCGTGCGCTCTACTGCGTAACACGGCGCCTGCCCGTACTCCCGCTCTCCACGGTAAGCCTGGGAAGTGGGCGCAGGTCTCCTACCTGCCCTAGGCCCACTACCTCTTAGCCCCCCCCCAAGAAATGTTTGGGTGTTACTCACGGGCTTTTTGGGCTTCCGTGCAAGACGCGTCCCCTCATAACTCTGGTTCCTCTCTCCGGTAGCCTCTGCTCTCCTCAGTGCCTCCAGCTGTTCCCATGGGAGGCGATCCCTACCAGCCAAGATCTCCTCCCATGTGTAGCAACCTTTCCCGTCCAATATATCGTCCCAAGTCCATTCCTCCTTCTTTTCCTGTCCCTTACTCCATTTACTCCGCTGCTTGGTTCTGGAGATTTGGTGGGTGATTCTGTAACGGCGGTCCTCCTCCTCTTCGCCCGAAAAGGAGGAGTATTGATCGAACCAAGGCGCAGTGGAGTGGAAAACACGAACTTAACTAAACTAACAAAACAACAAACGGTGTAGACAGACCTAGACGACGAACTTACATAAAACAAGAAGAACGCACAGACTACATAAACCGAACAAACCGTAAACAGTCCCATATGGTGCAAACATATACACAGACACGGAAGACAATCACCCACAACGAACACTGTGACAACGCCTACCTAAATATGACTCTTAATTAGAGGAACGCCAAACACCTGCCTCTAATTAAGAGCCATACCAGGCAACCCAAAACCAACACAGAAACAGAAAACATAGAATGCCCACCCAACCTCACGTCCTGACCAACTAACACACATAACAAACTAACATAAATAGGTCAGGAACGTGACATAACCCCCCCCATAAGGTGCGAACTCCGGGCGCACCAGCACAAAGTCTAGGGGAGGGTCTGGGTGGGCATCTGACCACGGTGGTGGCTCAGGCTCCGGGCGAGGTCCCCACCCCACCATAGTCAATCCCAACCTCCATCTACCCCTAAAAATGTCCACCCATATCCCACAAAATCCTCTTTGTAACATCCATGACAGGGACAGCACCGGGACAGAGGGATAAATCAAGACAGAGGGATAGATAAGAAAAAAGAGGTAGATCAAGATAGAGAGGGAGATCATAATAGAGGGGCAACTCCGGACTGAAAGGCAGCTCCGGACAGAGAGACAGCTCTGGACTGAGGGGCAGTTCTGGGTATATAGCCGTTTCTGGCTGAAGGGCAGCTCATGGCTGACTGACGAATCTGGACGCTCATGGCAGGCTGACGGCTCTCGACGCTCATGGCTGGCTGACGGCTCTCGACGCTCATGGCTGGCTGACGGCTCTCGACGCTCATGGCTGGCTGACGGCTCTCGACGCTCATGGCTGGCTGACGGCTCTCGACGCTCATGGCAGGCTGACGGCTCTCGACGCTCATGGCAGGCTGACGGCTCTGGACGCTCATGGCTCTCTGACGGCTCTGGCCGCTCATGGCTCGCTGGCGGCTCTGGCAGATCCTGTCTGGTTGGCGGCTCTGGCAGATCCTGTCTGGTTGGCGGCTCTGGCAGATCCTGTCTGGTTGGCGACTCTGGCAGATCCTGTCTGGTTGGCGACTCTGGCAGATCCTGTCTGACGGACGGCTCTAGCTGCTCCTGTCTGGCGGGCGGCTCTAGCGGCTCCTGTCTGGCGAACGGCTCTGTAGGCTCATGGCAGACGGGCGGCTTTGCAGGCACATGGCAGACGGGCGGCTTTGCAGGCTCATTGCAGACGGGCGGCTTTGCAGGCTCATTGCAGACGGATGGCTCAGACGGCGTTGGGGAGACGGATGGCTCAGATGGCGCTGGGGAGACGGATGGCTCAGATGGCGCTGGTGAGACGGATGGCTCAGATGGCGCTGGGGAGACGGATGGCTCTGGCCGGATAAGGCGCACTGTAGACCTGGTGCGTGGTGCCGGAACTGGAGGCACCGGGCTAAGGACACGCACCTTCATGCTAGTGCGGGGAGCAGGGACAGGGCACACTGTACTCTCAAAGCCCACTCTATACCTGGTGCGTGGTACCGGCACTGGTGACACCGGGCTGAGGACAAGCACATCAGGATTAGTAGGGGGAGAAGAAACAGTGTGTACAGGGCTCTGGAGACGCACAGGAGGCTTAGTGCGTGGTGCCGGAACTGGAGGCACCGAACTGGATACACGCACTACAGGGAGAGTGCGTGGAGGAGGAACAGGGCTCAGGAGACGCACTGGTAGCCTAGTGCGTAGTGTAGGCACTGTAGGTACTAGGCTGGGGCGGGGAGGTAGCGCCGGAAATACCGGACCGTGGAGGCGTACTGGCACTCTTGAGCATTGAGCCTGCCCAACCTTACCTGGTTGAATGCTCCCGGTCGCCCGACCAGTGCGGGGAGGTGGAATAACCCGCACCGGCCTATGTAGGCGAACCGGGGAAACCATGCGTAAGGCAGGTGCCATGTATGCCGGCCCGAGGAGACGCACTGGAGACCAGACGCGTTGAGCTGGCCTCATGACACCTGGCTCAATACCCAATCTAGCCCTACCAGTGCGGGGAGGTGGAATAACCCGCACTGGGCTATGCACTCGTACAGGAGACACCGTGCGCTCTACTGCGTAACACGGCGCCTGCCCGTACTCCCGCTCTCCACGGTAAGCCTGGGAAGTGGGCGCAGGTCTCCTACCTGCCCTAGGCCCACTACCTCTTAGCCCCCCCAAGAAATGTTTGGGTGTTACTCACGGGCTTTTTGGGCTTCCGTGCAAGACGCGTCCCCTCATAACTCTGGTTCCTCTCTCCGGTAGCCTCTGCTCTCCTCAGTGCCTCCAGCTGTTCCCATGGGAGGCGATCCCTACCAGCCAAGATCTCCTCCCATGTGTAGCAACCTTTCCCGTCCAATATATCGTCCCAAGTCCATTCCTCCTTCTTTTCCTGTCCCTTACTCCATTTACTCCGCTGCTTGGTTCTGGAGATTTGGTGGGTGATTCTGTAACGGCGGTCCTCCTCCTCTTCGCCCGAAAAGGAGGAGTATTGATCGAACCAAGGCGCAGTGGAGTGGAAAACACGAACTTAACTAAACTAACAAAACAACAAACGGTGTAGACAGACCTAGACGACGAACTTACATAAAACAAGAAGAATGCACGAATAGGGAACAGACTACATAAACCGAACAAACCGTAAACAGTCCCATATGGTGCAAACATATACACAGACACGGAAGACAATCACCCACAACGAACACTGTGACAACGCCTACCTAAATATGACTCTTAATTAGAGGAACGCCAAACACCTGCCTCTAATTAAGAGCCATACCAGGCAACCCAAAACCAACACAGAAACAGAAAACATAGAATGCCCACCCAACCTCACGTCCTGACCAACTAACACACATAACAAACTAACATAAATAGGTCAGGAACGTGACATAACCCCCCCCATAAGGTGCGAACTCCGGGCGCACCAGCACAAAGTCTAGGGGAGGGTCTGGGTGGGCATCTGACCACGGTGGTGGCTCAGGCTCCGGGCGAGGTCCCCACCCCACCATAGTCAATCCCAACCTCCATCTACCCCTAAAAATGTCCACCCATATCCCACAAAATCCTCTTTGTAACATCCATGACAGGGACAGCACCGGGACAGAGGGATAAATCAAGACAGAGGGATAGATAAGAAAAAAGAGGTAGATCAAGATAGAGAGGGAGATCATAATAGAGGGGCAACTCCGGACTGAAAGGCAGCTCCGGACAGAGAGACAGCTCTGGACTGAGGGGCAGTTCTGGGTATATAGCCGTTTCTGGCTGAAGTGCAGCTCATGGCTGACTGACGAATCTGGACGCTCATGGCAGGCTGACGGCTCTCGACGCTCATGGCTGGCTGACGGCTCTCGACGCTCATGGCTGGCTGACGGCTCTCGACGCTCATGGCTGGCTGACGGCTCTCGACGCTCATGGCTGGCTGACGGCTCTCGACGCTCATGGCAGGCTGACGGCTCTCGACGCTCATGGCAGGCTGACGGCTCTGGACGCTCATGGCTCTCTGACGGCTCTGGCCGCTCATGGCTCGCTGGCGGCTCTGGCAGATCCTGTCTGGTTGGCGGCTCTGGCAGATCCTGTCTGGTTGGCGGCTCTGGCAGATCCTGTCTGGTTGGCGACTCTGGCAGATCCTGTCTGGTTGGCGACTCTGGCAGATCCTGTCTGACGGACGGCTCTAGCTGCTCCTGTCTGGCGGGCGGCTCTAGCGGCTCCTGTCTGGCGAACGGCTCTGTAGGCTCATGGCAGACGGGCGGCTTTGCAGGCTCATGGCAGACGGGCGGCTTTGCAGGCTCATTGCAGACGGGCGGCTTTGCAGGCTCATTGCAGACGGATGGCTCAGACGGCGCTGGGGAGACGGATGGCTCAGATGGCGCTGGGGAGACGGATGGCTCAGATGGCGCTGGTGAGACGGATGGCTCAGATGGCGCTGGGGAGACGGATGGCTCTGGCCGGATAAGGCGCACTGTAGACCTGGTGCGTGGTGCCGGAACTGGAGGCACCGGGCTAAGGACACGCACCTTCATGCTAGTGCGGGGAGCAGGGACAGGGCACACTGTACTCTCAAAGCCCACTCTATACCTGGTGCGTGGTACCGGCACTGGTGACACCGGGCTGAGGACAAGCACATCAGGATTAGTAGGGGGAGAAGAAACAGTGTGTACAGGGCTCTGGAGACGCACAGGAGGCTTAGTGCGTGGTGCCGGAACTGGAGGCACCGAACTGGATACACGCACTACAGGGAGAGTGCGTGGAGGAGGAACAGGGCTCAGGAGACGCACTGGTAGCCTAGTGCGTAGTGTAGGCACTGTAGGTACTAGGCTGGGGCGGGGAGGTAGCGCCGGAAATACCGGACCGTGGAGGCGTACTGGCACTCTTGAGCATTGAGCCTGCCCAACCTTACCTGGTTGAATGCTCCCGGTCGCCCGACCAGTGCGGGGAGGTGGAATAACCCGCACCGGCCTATGTAGGCGAACCGGGGAAACCATGCGTAAGGCAGGTGCCATGTATGCCGGCCCGAGGAGACGCACTGGAGACCAGACGCGTTGAGCCGGCCTCATGACACCTGGCTCAATACCCAATCTAGCCCTACCAGTGCGGGGAGGTGGAATAACCCGCACTGGGCTATGCACTCGTACAGGAGACACCGTGCGCTCTACTGCGTAACACGGCGCCTGCCCGTACTCCCGCTCTCCACGGTAAGCCTGGGAAGTGGGCGCAGGTCTCCTACCTGCCCTAGGCCCACTACCTCTTAGCCCCCCCAAGAAATGTTTGGGTGTTACTCACGGGCTTTTTGGGCTTCCGTGCAAGACGCGTCCCCTCATAACTCTGGTTCCTCTCTCCGGTAGCCTCTGCTCTCCTCAGTGCCTCCAGCTGTTCCCATGGGAGGCGATCCCTACCAGCCAAGATCTCCTCCCATGTGTAGCAACCTTTCCCGTCCAATATATCGTCCCAAGTCCATTCCTCCTTCTTTTCCTGTCCCTTACTCCATTTACTCCGCTGCTTGGTTCTGGAGATTTGGTGGGTGATTCTGTAACGGCGGTCCTCCTCCTCTTCGCCCGAAAAGGAGGAGTATTGATCGAACCAAGGCGCAGTGGAGTGGAAAACACGAACTTAACTAAACTAACAAAACAACAAACGGTGTAGACAGACCTAGACGACGAACTTACATAAAACAAGAAGAACGCACGAATAGGGAACAGACTACATAAACCGAACAAACCGTAAACAGTCCCATATGGTGCAAACATATACACAGACACGGAAGACAATCACCCACAACGAACACTGTGACAACGCCTACCTAAATATGACTCTTAATTAGAGGAACGCCAAACACCTGCCTCTAATTAAGAGCCATACCAGGCAACCCAAAACCAACACAGAAACAGAAAACATAGAATGCCCACCCAACCTCACGTCCTGACCAACTAACACACATAACAAACTAACATAAATAGGTCAGGAACGTGACATAACCCCCCCCATAAGGTGCGAACTCCGGGCGCACCAGCACAAAGTCTAGGGGAGGGTCTGGGTGGGCATCTGACCACGGTGGTGGCTCAGGCTCCGGGCGAGGTCCCCACCCCACCATAGTCAATCCCAACCTCCATCTACCCCTAAAAATGTCCACCCATATCCCACAAAATCCTCTTTGTAACATCCATGACAGGGACAGCACCGGGACAGAGGGATAAATCAAGACAGAGGGATAGATAAGAAAAAAGAGGTAGATCAAGATAGAGAGGGAGATCATAATAGAGGGGCAACTCCGGACTGAAAGGCAGCTCCAGACAGAGAGACAGCTCTGGACTGAGGGGCAGTTCTGGGTATATAGCCGTTTCTGGCTGAAGGGCAGCTCATGGCTGACTGACGAATCTGGACGCTCATGGCAGGCTGACGGCTCTCGACGCTCATGGCTGGCTGACGGCTCTCGACGCTCATGGCTGGCTGACGGCTCTCGACGCTCATGGCTGGCTGACGGCTCTCGACGCTCATGGCTGGCTGACGGCTCTCGACGCTCATGGCAGGCTGACGGCTCTCGACGCTCATGGCAGGCTGACGGCTCTGGCCGCTCATGGCTCTCTGACGGCTCTGGCCGCTCATGGCTCGCTGGCGGCTCTGGCAGATCCTGTCTGGTTGGCGGCTCTGGCAGATCCTGTCTGGTTGGCGGCTCTGGCAGATCCTGTCTGGTTGGCGACTCTGGCAGATCCTGTCTGGTTGGCGACTCTGGCAGATCCTGTCTGACGGACGGCTCTAGCGGCTCCTGTCTGGCGGGCGGCTCTAGCGGCTCCTGTCTGGCGAACGGCTCTGTAGGCTCATGGCAGACGGGCGGCTTTGCAGGCTCATGGCAGACGGGCGGCTTTGCAGGCTCATTGCAGACGGGCGGCTTTGCAGGCTCATTGCAGACGGATGGCTCAGACGGCGCTGGGGAGACGGATGGCTCAGATGGCGCTGGGGAGACGGATGGCTCAGATGGCGCTGGTGAGACGGATGGCTCAGATGGCGCTGGGGAGACGGATGGCTCTGGCCGGATAAGGCGCACTGTAGACCTGGTGCGTGGTGCCGGAACTGGAGGCACCGGGCTAAGGACACGCACCTTCATGCTAGTGCGGGGAGCAGGGACAGGGCACACTGTACTCTCAAAGCCCACTCTATACCTGGTGCGTGGTACCGGCACTGGTGACACCGGGCTGAGGACAAGCACATCAGGATTAGTAGGGGGAGAAGAAACAGTGTGTACAGGGCTCTGGAGACGCACAGGAGGCTTAGTGCGTGGTGCCGGAACTGGAGGCACCGAACTGGATACACGCACTACAGGGAGAGTGCGTGGAGGAGGAACAGGGCTCAGGAGACGCACTGGTAGCCTAGTGCGTAGTGTAGGCACTGTAGGTACTAGGCTGGGGCGGGGAGGTAGCGCCGGAAATACCGGACCGTGGAGGCGTACTGGCACTCTTGAGCATTGAGCCTGCCCAACCTTACCTGGTTGAATGCTCCCGGTCGCCCGACCAGTGCGGGGAGGTGGAATAACCCGCACCGGCCTATGTAGGCGAACCGGGGAAACCATGCGTAAGGCAGGTGCCATGTATGCCGGCCCGAGGAGACGCACTGGAGACCAGACGCGTTGAGCCGGCCTCATGACACCTGGCTCAATACCCAATCTAGCCCTACCAGTGCGGGGAGGTGGAATAACCCGCACTGGGCTATGCACTCGTACAGGAGACACCGTGCGCTCTACTGCGTAACACGGCGCCTGCCCGTACTCCCGCTCTCCACGGTAAGCCTGGGAAGTGGGCGCAGGTCTCCTACCTGCCCTAGGCCCACTACCTCTTAGCCCCCCCCAAGAAATGTTTGGGTGTTACTCACGGGCTTTTTGGGCTTCCGTGCAAGACGCGTCCCCTCATAACTCTGGTTCCTCTCTCCGGTAGCCTCTGCTCTCCTCAGTGCCTCCAGCTGTTCCCATGGGAGGCGATCCCTACCAGCCAAGATCTCCTCCCATGTGTAGCAACCTTTCCCGTCCAATATATCGTCCCAAGTCCATTCCTCCTTCTTTTCCTGTCCCTTACTCCATTTACTCCGCTGCTTGGTTCTGGAGATTTGGTGGGTGATTCTGTAACGGCGGTCCTCCTCCTCTTCGCCCGAAAAGGAGGAGTATTGATCGAACCAAGGCGCAGTGGAGTGGAAAACACAAACTTAACTAAACTAACAAAACAACAAACGGTGTAGACAGACCTAGACGACGAACTTACATAAAACAAGAAGAACGCACGAATAGGGAACAGACTACATAAACCGAACAAACCGTAAACAGTCCCATATGGTGCAAACATATACACAGACACGGAAGACAATCACCCACAACGAACACTGTGACAACGCCTACCTAAATATGACTCTTAATTAGAGGAACGCCAAACACCTGCCTCTAATTAAGAGCCATACCAGGCAACCCAAAACCAACACAGAAACAGAAAACATAGAATGCCCACCCAACCTCACGTCCTGACCAACTAACACACATAACAAACTAACATAAATAGGTCAGGAACGTGACAATGTCCGATTTTTTTAATGTTTTACAGCGAAAACAAAATGTAGCGTTATATTAGCTTAGCACAATAGCCAGAAACACTTGGGCGCCGGCGACTACGACAGATATATGAAACAACATCTTGAAATGGGTCTTACTTTTGCTGATCTTTCTTCAGAATGTTGAACAAGGTGTCCTTTGTCCAGATGAGTCGTTGTTTGGATTCAGAATGGCAACTTTCTCTCTCCATTTAGCAAGCGCGCTAGCCGGGTTGCACGGATCTCTCCATGTACACAAACGGAAGAGAACGGAACACGGCAAAACTCCCGGAAAAATGTCAATCATCTGATGAAACTATATTGAAAAAACATACTTTACGATGATATGGTGACATGTATCAAATAAAATCAAAGCCGGAAATAATAGTCGTCTATAACGTCAGCAAAACAAAAGGCAACCCCACTGTCCAAATCGCGTTCTTCAGAGTACCGGAAATTGTGTACACGTCATTCCAAGAGGATTTATTCCATCCCAGATCGAGATAATCACCTCATTTCTTCTCTCACAGCCTTCTTGACACCCAGAGGAAGGTGTATGACGTGCATGTATACTAATAGCTCTTGTGCCCATTTATAAGCAGGAAGAGGAAGAGAGCATCGATTTCAGACTTTGAACTTCCGGGTCAGGAAAAGTGCTGCAGAATGAGTTCTGTTTCACTCAGAGAAATAATTCAAACGGTTTTAGAAACTAGATAGTGTTTTCTATCCAATAGTAATAATAATATGCATGTTGTACGAGCAAGAATTGAGTACGAGGCCGTTTGAAATGGACACATTTTATCAGGCTACTCAATACTGCCCCTTGCAGTATTCTGCTCTATCCAAAATTACAACCAACTGATTGCAGCATTACCGCAAAAATTAAAGAAGCATGGGAGACGGTAAGGAACTTGTCTGTCGGCCCTACATACAACCATCCTAGCTCTGCAGATTTTGCTGCGAAGAGACAGAATCATTTGATCACTTGTTTTGGTACTGACAATATGTATCTTTGTTTTGATCGCAAGTTCAGGAAAGGCTAAAGAATTTCAACATTTACCTGGAGCTAACTCTGCAAATAGCACTGCTGTGTGACCTGAAAAGCCATAATCAATTGATCAATAATACATTACTAATCTAAAAATGTTCATCTTTAATTTACAATCTGTAGGAACTATGAGAATAGAAGGGTTCAGAGCTTTTGTGAAACATTACAGCACAGTTGAAAAATATATATCAATTAGAGATAGATGGGAGGTGTTGAGGGTAGATGAAGGGTGGTACTAAAAACAAATAAAAAAGCAATGTCAAATATACTGTGTCCTTACAATATATATTGTCACGCCCTGGCCTTATTATTCTTTGTTTTCTTGATTATTTTAGTTAGGTCAGGGTGTGACATGGGTAATGTTTAGGTTTTGTTGGTTTTGGATGTTTATTTGGTAAAGGGGTTATGGGGTGTAAAATATGGTTTTGTGTTTAGTGTAGATGTCTAGCGTTGTTTATGTTGGTGAGTGATCTAGAAGAGTCTATGGTTACCTGAATGAGTTCCCAATTAGAGACAGCTGATGTCGGTTGTCTCTGATTGGGAGCCTTATTTAGGGTAGCCATAGGCTCTCATTAATTGTGGGTAATTGTCTATGTAGAACGTTTGTAGCCTGTATGTTTGTGCACAACGTTTGTAGCTTCACGGTCGTTTTGTTATTTTGTTAGTTTGTAAAGTGTTTTTGTGTCGTGTTCATCTTCGTTCGTGGTGTTAATAAAAGAAGATGGCATATTTTCCAACTGCTGCATTTTGGTCCGTTAATCCGCCACACGATCGTGACAGAATTACCCACCATAGGACCAAGCGGCATGGAAGGCGGCAACAGGACCTACCTACACAGGATCTCTGGAGTTGGGAGGACGAATTGGAAGAAGATCCATGGGCACAGCCGGGAGAATATCGCCGTCCCAAAGCTGAGCTGGAGGCAGCGAAAGCAGAGAGGCGGCGATATGAGGAGGCAGCACGGAAACAAGGCTGGAACCCCGTAAGTCAAACCCAAAAATTTCTTGGGGAGGGGCTCATGGGGAATGTGGCGAGTCCAGATGGGAGAACTGCGTCAACTTCCCGTGCTTCCCGTGCTTCCTCTAAGAGGGAACCTGAGCCAGTCGGGCTGAGATTGGAGGGGAGCAATGGGAATGATGCAGAGACGGTTAAGGATTTATTGGGGAGGTTGGAAGAGAGTGAAATGAGGGAGCTGCTGTGTTGGTGCGTGAGGCACAAGATCCACCCGACAGAGCGTGTGCGGGATGTGAGGTTACCTGAGTCAGCTCTACATGCTCGTCCTGATGTGCGTGCTAACCGTCTGGAAAGGACAGTCCCACGAACCAGGCCTCCTGTATGCCTCCCTAGTCCTGCACCTCCTATATTAGCCCTATGTACTAACTCTCCTGTGACGGTCCCCAGCCCAGTACAACCAGTGCCTCCTCCACGCACTAGCCTTATGGTGCGTGTCTCCAGCCCTTTACCACCAGTGCCTAAATTACGCACCAAGCCTCCTGTGTATACCCAGAGTCCTGTGCGTCCTGTTGCTGCTCCCCGCATTAGCCCTGAGATGCGTGTCCCCAGTCCGGTACCACCAGTTCCGGCCCCACGCACTAGGCCTAATGTGCGTTCCCAGGGTCCAGTATGCCCTGTTGCTGCTCCCCGCATTAGCCCTGAGATGCGTGTCCCCAGTCCGGTACCACCAGTTCCGGCCCCACGCACTAGGCCTAATGTGCGTTCCCAGGGTCCAGTATGCCCTGTTCCTGCTCCCCGCACTAGCCCTGAGATGCGTGTCCCCAGCCCGGTGCCACCAGTCCCGGCACCACGCACCAGGCCTACAGTGCGCCTCAGCCGGCAGGAGTCTGCCGTCTGCACAGCGATGACTGAACTGCCCGTCTCCCCAGCGCCATCTGAGCCATCCGTCTCCCCAGCGCCATCTGAGCCATCCGTCTCCCCAGCGCCATCTGAGCCATCCGTCTGCAATGAGCCTGCAAAGCCGCCCGTCTGCCATGAGCCTGCAAAGCCGCCCGTCTGCCATGAGCCCACTGAGCCGTCCGCCAGACAGGAGCCGCTAGAGCCGCCAGCCAGACAGGAGCCGCTAGAGCCGTCCGTCAGACAGGATCTGCCAGAGCCGCCAACCAGACAGGATCTGCCAGAGCCGCCAACCAGACAGGATCTGCCAGAGCCGCCAACCAGACAGGAGCAGCCAGATCAGTCAGCCAGCCATGAGCAGCCAGATCCGTCAGCTAGCCATGAGCAGCCAGATCCGTCAGCTAGCCATGAGCAGCCAGATCCGTCAGCTAGCCATGAGCAGCCAGATCCGTCAGCTAGCCATGAGCAGCCAGATCCGTCAGCTAGCCATGAGCAGCCAGATCCGTCAGCTAGCCATGAGCAGCCAGATCCGTCAGCTAGCCATGAGCAGCCAGATCCGTCAGCTAGCCATGAGCAGCCAGATCCGTCAGCTAGCCATGAGCAGCCAGATCCGTCAGCCAGCCATGAGCAGCCAGATCCGTCAGCCAGCCATGAGCAGCCAGATCAGTTAGCCAGCCATGAGCAGCCAGATCTGTCAGCCAGCCATGGGCTGTCCCTCAGTCCGGAGCTGCAGTCCCTCAGTCCGGAGCTGCAGTCCCTCAGTCCGGAGCTGCCATTCCTCAGTCCGGAGCTGCCATTCCTCAGTCCGGAGCTGCCATTCCTCAGTCCGGAGCTGCCCCTTCCCCTGGTGCTGCCCCTTCCCCTGGTGCTGCCCCTTACCCTGGTGCTGCCCCTTACCCTGGTGCTGCCCCTTACCCTGGTACTGTCCCTGACCCTAGTACTGCCCCTGACCCTGGTACTGCCCCTGACCCTGGTACTGCCTCTTACCCTGGTACTGCCCCTTAGTCTGGAACTGCCCCTGAATGCAATGGGGTTAATGTGGAGGGGGGTCGTTTGGAGGAAGCCTAGGAGGTGGTTAGGTACTGTGGTGACGTGGGGACTACGACCAGAGCCGGAGCCGCCACCGTGGAGGGGAGCCCACCCAGACCCTCCCCTAGACTGTGTATGGTGCGCCCGGAGTTCGCGCCTCAAGGGGGGGGTTATGTCACGCCCTGGCCTTATTATTCTTTGTTTTCTTGATTATTTTAGTTAGGTCAGGGTGTGACATGGGTAATGTTTAGGTTTTGTTGGTTTTGGATGTTTATTTGGTAAAGGGGTTATGGGGTGTAAAATATGGTTTTGTGTTTAGTGTAGATGTCTAGCGTTGTTTATGTTGGTGAGTGATCTAGAAGAGTCTATGGTTACCTGAATGAGTTCCCAATTAGAGACAGCTGATGTCGGTTGTCTCTGATTGGGAGCCTTATTTAGGGTAGCCATAGGCTCTCATTAATTGTGGGTAATTGTCTATGTAGAACGTTTGTAGCCTGTATGTTTGTGCACAACGTTTGTAGCTTCACGGTCGTTTTGTTATTTTGTTAGTTTGTAAAGTGTTTTTGTGTCGTGTTCATCTTCGTTCGTGGTGTTAATAAAAGAAGATGGCATATTTTCCAACTGCTGCATTTTGGTCCGTTAATCCGCCACACGATCGTGACATATATACTGTAGTATATATTTTTAAGATGGAAGTAGAAGCCTAAGTATTGTTGTCCATTAGTTTACTCCAATTAGGGGAGGAGTGGTAGGCTTAAGGGAAAATAATAAATAATAATAATAAATACCTTTATTATTTTATTATTTTCCCTTTAGCCTTATTTTTTATTATTTTCCCTTAAGCCTACCACTCCTCCGCTAATTGGAGTAAACTAATGGACAACAATACTTAGGCTTCTACTTCCATCTTAAAAATATAAGGGGAACTGGAAATGATGCAGACAATTACATTGATAGAACACACAATTGATCTGCAATATTAAAGCTGATCTACCCCCTAAAAAAAGTAAACATATTTTTTTTTTTTTTTTTTTTAAGATTATTCTTTTGACAATTTCAATTCACCCCAGATTGTTTTTTTACAGTGTGGCTGAGTGTGTAAAATTCCAATACAATTCACATTAAATGTACCATCTTATTCAATCAAACAAATGTATTCATAAAGCCCTTTTACGTCAGCAGATGTCACAAAGTGCTTATACAGGAACCCAGCCTAAAACCCCAAACAGCAAGCAATGCAGATATAGAAGCATCTGGAGAGGAAACAGGCTCCGAGGGGTGGCCATTCCTCTCCTGGTTGTGCAGGGTGGAGATTATAAGAGAACATGGCCATTAAGGCCAGATTGTTCTTCACGCGGTTCAAACATTCATAAACCAGCAGGGTCAAATAATAATCACAGAGGGTGCAACAGGTCAGCACCTTTAGGAGTAAATGTCAGTTGCAAGACTGCAGGGGCTGTAGAGAAAGTGACGGAGGGAGTAAGAGAGAGAAAGAGGGAGAGGGAGGGTCCAGTGAACATGTCAGGGTTCCATAGCCGCAGAAAGAACCGTTTAAACTGGAGCAGCAGCATGACAAGGTAGCATGTCTGGTGATCAGGTCAGGATTCCATGGCCACAGACAAAACGGCAGAAAATGGATGAGCAGCAGGACCAGGTGGACTGGGGATAGCCAGGAGTCATCAGGCGAGGTAGTCCATAGTAACCATAGTAACGAATGCTCTGAAGCAAACCTGCCACCTACTAGGTTAACTTGATCTTAGCCTGTCCTGGTGAATAAATAGTGGACTTCTCCGCCAATCAGATTCTTGTATGTCACTATGACCTGTCCATTCTTGGAAAATCCACTTGACATTGGAGCCTGTATTGTTCACAGTGCTTTACAAAGGGAACAAATTATTGGACCTCGAGTACATCCTTTAGATCATTCAGAAGTATTTATTTTTAAACGTCATCGTTTTTCCGCACAATCAATCATATACCTGGTACATTTACTCAACCCATACAAAGCAAATCGCTTTGACTGCTGCACAAACATCGTTTAGATGCCCACCCGGACCCTCCCCTATAGAATCAGGTTTTGCGGCCGGAGTCCGCACCTTTGGGCGGGGGGTACTGTCACGCCCTGACCTTAGAGATCCTTTATTCTCTATTTTGGTTAGGTCGGGGTGTGACTAGGGTGGGCATTCTAGTTTCTTTATTTCTAGGTTGGCTTGGTATGGTTCCCAATCAGAGGCAGCTGTCTATCGTTGTCTCTGATTGGGGATCATATTTAGGCAGCCTTTCCCCCACCTGTTTGTTGTGGGATCTTGTTTTTGTATTGTTGCCTTTGAGCACGACAAAGCTGCACGTTCGTTTCTTTACTCCTTATTGTTTTTTGTGCCGGTTCTCATAATAAAAGATGATAAACCCAAACCACGTTGCATTTTGGTCCGATTCTTACAACAATGTCCGTGACATTCTCTAAATGTCATTGATACTAAAGCTGGGATTACATATCCCCATTCAAAGACTATCTAGAACAAAATGAAGGAGACTGAACAGAAAGTATTTTCACAGCATAAACGTACAGGCATCTATTGACTACTGTAACCTACAATTTCACCAAGCCAAGTCATTTTCAGAAACAGACATTAAACTCAATGATCTTCCTTACTTATTTTGTCAGTGTCACGCCCTGGCCTTAGTATTCTTTGTTTTCTTTATTATTTTAGTTAGGTCAGGGTGGCATGGGGACATGGGGAATGTATGTGTTTTTGTATTGTCTAGGGGTTTTGTATGGTAAAGGGATCAGTGTCTTGTCTAGGTGTTTGTATGTCTATAGCTGCCTAGATTGGTTCTCAATTAGAGGCAGCTGTGGTTCATTGTCTCTAATTGGGAGCCATATTTAAGGCAGTCATAGGCATTGGGGTTTTGTTGGTAATTGTCTATGTTCTATGTTGCATGTTTGCACTTAGTCTTTGATAGCTTCACGTTCGTCTGTTTGTTGTTTTGTTTCGTTTGTTCTTCTTCTAATAAAGAGAAGATGTATTTTTTTTTTTCACACGCTGCGCCTTGGTCCTCTCTCTCACCCATAGACGATCGTGACAGAATTACCCACCAGAATCGGACCAAGCAGCGTGTAAAGCAGCAACGGGAGCAGCGCATAAAGGATTCATGGACATGGGAGGAGATATTGGATGGAAAGGGACCTTGGGCACAACCGGGAGAATATCACCTCCCTCGTGAAGAGCTGGAAGCAGCTAAAGCCGAGAGGAGGCGATATGAGGAGGCAGCACGGAAGCAAGGCTGGAAGCCTGCGAGTACAACCCAAAAATGTATTGGGTGGGGGCTAAAAGGGAGTGTGGCGAAGTCAGGTAGGAGACCTGCGCATACTCCCTGTACTTACCGTGGAGAGCGAGAGTACGGGCAGACACCGTGTTATGCAGTAGAGCGCATGGTGTCTCCTGTACGTGTTCATAGCCCGGTGCGGGGTATTTTACCTCCCCGCACTGGCAGGGCTAGATTGAGGATTGAGCCGGATGTCATGAAGCCGGCCCAACGCATCTGGCCACCAGGGCGTCTCCTCGGGCCGGCTTACATGGCACCAGCCTTACGCATGGTGTCCCCGGTTCGCCTACATAGCCCGGTGCGGGTTATTCCACCTCCCCGCACTGGTCGGGCGACGGGGAGCATACAACCAGGTAAGGTTGGGCAGGCTCAGTGCTCAAGGGAGCCAGTACGCCTGCACGGTCCGGTATTTCCGGTGCCACCTCCCCGCCCCAGCCCAGTACCACCAGTGCCTACACCACGCACCAGGCTTCCAGTGTGTCTCCAGAGCCCTGTTCCTCCTCCACGCACTCGCCCTATGGTGCGTGTCTACAGCCCGGTACCACCAGTTCCGACACCACGCACTAGGCCAAATGTGCGTCTCCAGGGTCCAGTATGCCCTGTTCCTTCTCCCCGCACTAGCCTTCAGGTGCGTGTCCCCAGCCCGGTACCACCAGTTCCGGCACCACGCACCAGGCCTACAGTGCGCCTCAGCCGGCAAGAGTCTGCCGTCTGCCCAGCGGCGCCTGAACTGCCCGTCTGCCCAGCCCCATCTGAGCCATCCGTCTGCCCAGCGCCATCTGAGCCATCCGTCTGCCCAGCGCCATCTGAGCCATCCGTATGCACAGCGCCATCTGAGCCATCCGTCTGCCCAGCGCCATCAGAGCCATCCGTCTGCCCAGCGCCATCTGAGCCATCCGTCTGTCCCGAGCCATTAGAGCCGCCCGTCTGTCCCGAGCCGTCAGCCGTTCGTCAGTCAGGAGCCGCTAGAGCCGCCAGTCAGCCAGGATCTGCCAGAGCCGCCAGTCAGCCAGGATCTGCCAGAGCCGCCAGTCAGCCAGGATCTGCCAGAGCCGCCAGTCAGCCAGGATCTGCCAGAGCCGCCAGTCAGCCAGGATCTGCCAGATCCGTCAGCCAGCCATGAGCAGCCAGATCCGCCAGCCAGCCATGAGCAGCCAGATCCGTCAGCCAGCCATGAGCTGCCGTCCCTCAGTCCGGAGCTGCCGTCCCTCAGTCCGGAGCTGCCGTCCCTCAGTCCGGAGCTGCCGTCCCTCAGTCCGGAGCTGCTACCCCTCAGTCTGGAGCTACCCATCCGTCCGGTGGCGCCCTCTGGGATGGTCTTCAGTCCGGGACTTGCTACAAGGGTCGCCGCTCCAGAGGCGCCACCAAAGCGGGTATTGACAATGGTGGAGTGGGAGCCACGTCCCGCACCCGAGCCGCCGCCATAATAAGGCCCACCCCGGACCCTCCCCTTCAATGTCAGGTTGTGCGGCCGGAGTCCGCACCTTTGGGGGGGGGGGGGGGGGGGGGGGGGTACTGTCACGCCCTGGCCTTAGTATTCTTTGTTTTCTTTATTATTTTAGTTAGGTCAGGGTGTGACATGGGGAATGTATGTGTTTTTGTATTGTCTAGGGGTTTTGTATGGTAAAGGGATCAGTGTCTTGTCTAGGTGTTTGTATGTCTATGGCTGCCTAGATTGGTTCTCAATTAGAGGCAGCTGTGGTTCATTGTCTCTAATTGGGAGCCATATTTAAGGCAGTCATAGGCATTGGGGTTTTGTGGGTAATTGTCTATGTTCTATGTTGCATGTTTGCACTTAGTCTTTGATAGCTTCACGTTCGTCTGTTTGTTGTTTTGTTTCGTTTGTTCTTCTTCTAATAAAGAGAAGATGTAGTTTTCACACGCTGCGCCTTGGTCCTCTCTTTCACCCATAGACGATCGTGACAGTCAGATCTGTGGCTCCCATAATCTCCTCACTAATAATGTGGAACCCAAGTGGTCTGGCTCTGTGCATGATTCCCACAGAATCTACCCTGTACCAGGGATTTCCGCAAGGTACAGTGCCTTCGGAAAGTATTCAGACCCCTTGACTTTTCCCACATTTTGTTACATTACATCCTTATTCTAAAATGGATTCAACAAAAAAAATATCCTCAGCAATGTACACACAATACACCACAATGAAAAAGCAAAAACAGGTCTTTAGACATTTTTGCGAATGTATTAAATATAAAAACATAAATACCTTATTTACATAATATTCAGACCCTTTGCTAGGAGACTCAAAATTGAGCTCAGGTGCATCCGGTTTCCATTTAGATGTTTCTACAACTTTATTGGAGTCCACCTGTGGTAAATTCAATTGATTTGAAAAGGAAAACACACCAGTCTATATAAGGCCCCACGGTGCACAAAAAACAAGCCATGAGGTCAGGATTGTGTCGAGGTACAGATCTGGGGAAGGGTACCAAAAAACGTCTGCAACATCGAAGGTAGTCAAGAACACAATGGCCTCCATCATTCTTCAGTGGGAGACGTTTGGAACCACCAAGACTCTTCCTAGAGCTGGCCACCTGGCCAAACTGAGCAATCGGGGGAGAAGAGCCTTGGTCAGGGAGGTGACCAAGAACCCAATGGTCACTCTGACAGTGCTCTAAAGTTCCTCTGTGGAGGTGTGAGAACCTTCCAGAAGGACAACCATCTCTGCAGTACTCCACCAATCAGGCCTTTAGGGTAGAGTGACCAGACGGAAGCCACTCCTCAGTAAAAGGCAAGCCAGCCCGCTTGGAGTTTGCCAAAAGGCAATGAAGACTCTCAGACCATGAGAAACAACATTCTTTGGTTTGATGAAACCAAGATTGAACTCTTTGGCATGAATGCCAAGTGTCTGGAGGAAACCGGGCAGCATCCCTACAGTGAAGCATGGTGGTGGCAGCATCATGCTGTGGGGATGTTTTTCAGCGGCAGGGACTGGGAGACTAGTGAGGATGGAGGGATAGATCAACGGAGCAAAGTACAAAGAGATCCTTGATGAAAACCAGCTCCAGAACACTCAGGACCTCAGACTGGGGCGAAGGTTCACCTTCCAACAGGTTAACGACCCTAGCACACAGCCAAGACAATACTGGATTGGCTTCAGGACAAGTCTCAATGTCCTTGAGTAGGCCAGCCAGATCCCGGACTTGAACCTGATCGAACGTCTCTGGAGAGACCTGAAAATAGAGGTGCAGCGACGCTCCACATCCAACCTGACAGAACTTTAAAGGATTTGCAGAGAAGAATGGGAGAAACTCCCCAAATAAAGGTGTGCCAAGCTTGTAGCGTCACACCCAAGAAGACTCAAGGCTGTAATCGCTGCCAAAGGTGCTTCAACAAAGTACTGAGTAAAGGGTCTGAATACTTTTGTAAATGTGATATTTCCATTTAAATTTTTATTACATTTGCAAACATTTCTAAAGACCTGTTTTTATTTTGTCATATATGTGTAGATTAATGAGGGGAAAAAGCTATTTAATCCATTTTACAAAAACTGGCTGTAATAGGTATAGGGGGCGACATTTTCACTTTTGGATGAATTTGTGCCCAAATTAAACGGCCTCGTACTCTGTCCTAGATCATATGATATGCATATTATTATTACTATTGAATAGAAAACACTCTGAAGTTTCTAAAACTGTTTGATATTATTATTATATCTGTGAGTAAAACAGAACTCATATGGCAGCCAAACTTCCAAACAGGAAGTGAAAATTCTGAAATGGGTCGCTGTGAAAGGCATCGCCTATTCAATTGCCTTATATTTATGGATCTGTATGCACTTCATACGCCTTCCACTAGATGTCAACAGGCAGTAGAACGTGGAATGAAGCATATAGCTTCATGTGGGACCGGATGAGTTCTTGGCCATGCGCAGAGGACATGTGATGTCTTTGTCTGCACTGCGTTAGATAGACATGAAGAAATGCTCCGTTTGGGACGTTATTGGATATATATGAGAAAAACATCCTGAAGATTGATTCTCAACTGAGTTTGACCAGTTTATTCGATTTGTAATATAACTTTGTGAAGTTTTCGTTCATTAGCGTAAAGGTCTTTGGACACGTGAGCTACACATGCTAGCCAAAGTTGCTAATTCGACAGAAGTAATGGACATTATAAAACAAAACAATGATTTATTGTGGAACTAGGATTCCTGGCACTGCATTCTGATGAAAGTTCATCAAAGGTAAGGGAATATTTATGATGTTATTTCGTATTTCTGTTGACTCTGTTGACTCCAACATGGCGGAGAATGGCTGAGCGCTGTCTCAGATTATTGCATGCTGTGCTTTTTACTAAAGTAATTTAAAAAAAATCTAACACAGCGGTTGCATTAAGAACCAGTGTATCTTTAATTATATGTTAAACTTTGATGAAGGATACATGCTTATGATGAGTATTTCTGTATTTCACGTTGCTATCTGTAATTACTTTCGCTATTTTGGAGCCATTTCTGAACATGGCGCCAATATAAAACCACGATTTCTGGCTATAAATATGCAGATAATCGAACAAAACATAAATGTATTGTATAACATGATGTCATATGACTGTCATCTGATGAAGTTGTTCAAAGGTTAGTGATTAATTTTATCTCTATTTGTGGGTTTTGTGAAAGCTATCTTTGCGGTGAAAAAATGGCTGTGTTTTTTGGGATATGGTGGTGAGCTAACATAAATATATGTTGTGTTTTCGCTGTAAAACATTTTAAAAATCGGACATGTTGGCTGGATTCACAAGATGTTTATCTTTCATTTGCTGTATTGGACTTGTGATTTCATGAAATTATATTATATTATATCCTTGTGGCACTAGGCTAGGCTATGCTAGTCAGCGTTTCTGATGACAGTTATCCCGGATCCGGGATGGGTGTTCTAGAGTTAACAAAATGTGGAAATGTACTGTAACTTGGCAAAACCACCGGAATTAGACATCTTTCATGCCAAAAAGGTAGTTCAATATTCAAAAGGCACTCGCACATCTGAGCAGTCTTTTTTGCAGGTGCATGGTAACAGCTGAACAAGATGAAGGAAAAAGGAAACCGCACACTGCTCTTGATAGTATCACTGATCTTTAATAATTTTACGTATCTGCCTCACAGCCTTCGTCAGAGCTTTTGTGACTTTTCTAAAATGCTGAAAATGTAGGAAATCTTTTGTATGCTAACGGCATTCTGTTCGGGGAGGGAGCAGGGAGGATGAGGTAGTGGAGAGGATGATGAGGGAATAGGGAAGTGGGTGAGATAGTCAATATAATTGCGTAATGGAACTGTATTTGATTTGTGTGTGAATTGTATGTCCAATTACAAAACACTGTTCAGTAATCATCTCACGTGTTAGCTGGCGGTGAACTACTGGCCATTGAGACAAGCAGTGTCGATCAGATGGAAAAATGTTTTATACCACTTGTTGGTTTTCCGAGTGCATGCCACAAAGTTATTTATCATGTCTGCTGTATCCACTGCCCCCATTTTGCAGTTATAGTCAAGCACACAGTCAGGTTTGATCTCTCTCTCACTCACTCACTCACTCACTCACTCACTCACTCACTCACTCACTCACTCACTCACTCACTCACTCACTCACTCAACTCACTCAACTCACTCAACTCACTCACATCCGGTGGTCCACCTTCCCTATGGCTCTCTCCTCTCCTGTAGCTCCAATCCATAGCGATTTGGTCTCCTCCCCTATGTCTCCCACCAGCTCCTCTGTCAGAAACAGCTTGAAGTACTCTGCCTAAGAGGGAGATGGCAAGGGGCTTTGCACTCCAAAATAGGACTCATTAAAGCCAACAGCAGGGCCAGGAGGGGTGAAATGGCTGGAGGCCTTCCAGCTACCGCAGACCTCCCATACTTCACCCAGTGTTGGTGTGCCTCTATCACCACCAGCATCTTCAAAGGGATCTGGGACTTCAAAAGGGGGGCAAGGAGCCCTCAGATTCAGGGTTCTCAATGACCACAAGATTGGGGGGCAGCTCCTCACTTTCATAATCTGATTCCTCACTTTCATACTCAGAATTATTGTCAGAATTGACAAAAATCGCCAAGATGTCTCCTTTTGAAAGACATTGCTAGTACTACAGCTTCGCCCACTTGCTGCATACATACAAAACAACACTGAATGGCTCCAAGTAAGTGTCAGGGGTGATGTGATTGGCTGCCGGTGTGGTGATACTTATGATTTGTCTCCACAGATGGTTTGCTTACATAGCAGGTTAGGATAATTTACATGGCAGGTTAGGAGATCTAACGCAGCAGGTTAGGTGAATTAACGTAGGAGGTTAAGATAATGAGGTTAAGGTTAGGAAAAGGGTTAGGCTTAGCTACAGTTGCCAAAAGCGGCTGTCCCCGACGGGACCGCTAGATAGAGCTGTTGCAAGCCTAGCTACTCCATCTAGCCACAATAGTAGAAATGTAAACAAGCCATCTGTGGCAACAAATAATCAGTATCATAAACACCCGCAAACCATCAGAAAATGGTTTGTGTGGTACTAATTTCTTTATTTACATCTTTATTCAAATGTTCTCAAGTACTGGTAAGAAATGATGCATTCTGATTTGTGCATAGATTATAATGGACACATATATGATTGTGAAGGATCAGCTAGTTCGAAATACCCTAACACAGGCGGGAGGCATAAAATGAACAGACCAGAGGCAGTGGTTGTGGTTCCTTTTATTTTGTATTGTCACTAAACGGGTTTTCTTTTGCCCAACAAAATAATTTCAGTACAAGGTAGCATCCAACGCTGAAACAACCGCGTAAAAATAATAAATAGAAACTAAGTGGCTGACCAAAAGGCCGTGGCCAAAAAGGGAACACAAAACAACAAATGGCTCCCCTTGTCTTTAGACTATCGTCTACACATCACATTAACTTCTTGAGAATACAGGGGGTGCTATTTCGCATTAGCATAATTGCCTCTACAGACTAAACTGCCTCTTATTCAATTATTGCTGTTACTATATGCATATAACCATATAGCATTGGATAGAAAACAAGCTATGGTTTCTAAAAACGTTCCAATTGAGTCTCTGAGTCAAACACAGGTCATTTCACAGCACTTTCCCTGAGCCTGAAAAAGATTGCAAGATGTGTATGCTCGCTTCAAAGCTCTGCCTATATATGGTCACGCCACCTATGACCCGAATGACACTTCCTACTTCTTCCTATGGGTGTTTGGAAGACGTCAGAGGAGAAATTTTTTGTTTATCTTGTACTGACGTGAAATAAGACTTATTTCTTTAGCGTGACCGACAACTTCCGGTTTCTGAGATGCGCGTTTTCAGAGGTGGCATTGTCTTTTGTTATGCTGACGTTATGGATGAAAACTATCTCCGTGTCGAAGTTTGTTTGCTACATGTGACCATATCACCGTAATGTATGTTTTTTCAATATAGTTTAATCAGATTATTAGAATTTTTTCGGGAGTTTTGCCGTGTTCCGTTCTTTGAGTTTTTTAACTTTGGGAATTGACCGTGCCAGTCGACCAGTACCCAGGCTGAATGAAGAGGGGAGGTTGCCATTGTGAATGGATTGAACGACTCATCAGGACTAAGGACACCTTGATCAACATTCTGATGAAAGACCAGCAATAGTAAGACCCAATTTACGATGTTATTTCATATATCTGTCGTGCATGTGAACTGGTCGCGCGCGTCCAGCTGGTTTTGGCTGGCCTGGTTATGCTAATTAGCGATACATTTTGTTTTCGCTATAAAACATTTAAAAAATCTGAAATATTGTTTGGATTCACCAGATGTTGGGCTTTCAATGTCTGTACGCTGTGTATTTTTTCTGAAATGTTTTAAGACAAGTAATTAGTTATATAACGTTGGTCTCTGTAATTGTTCTAGCTGCATCAGCACTATATCAGATTGCAGCTGCAATGTAGAACTGTGATTTATACCTGAAAAATGCACATTTAAAAAAAAAAAACTATGCTATACCATAAATATGTTATCAGACTGTCATCTTATAAATTTGTTTGTTGGTTTGTGGCTATCAATATCTTAGTTTAGCCGAATTGGTGATAGCACCTGATGGAGTAAGAAACTGTTGGAGTAAGAAAATGGTGTCTTTTGCTAACGTGTTTAGCTAATAGATTTACATATTTTGTCTTCCCTGTAAAACATTTAAAAAATCTGAAATGGTGGTTTTATTCACAAGATCTGTGTCTTTCATTGGGTGTCTTGGACTTGTGATTTAATGATATTTAGATGCTACTATTTAATTGTGACGCTATGCTAGCGATGCTAATCAGTGTGTGGGGGGGGGGGTGCTCCCGGATCCGGGTTAGGTACTCTGTAGAGGTTAACAGGGGGAACACTTCCCTCTATCTATAGCCATAGAGCCAAGTTGCATCAGAAGAAGCTTTCTCTGAGGTAGGAGAGTCCGACGTCCTCACAGGTCCCCGTGTCTGCTCCCAATCCACCTCGAGCTCATCTCCTGGCACACCTATATAGAAGGAGACACCAAGCCAATTAGTAGGCTCAGGTGTGTACTAATTGGCTTTACACAGAGTACCTATCCCCGAGGAGGGTGCTGCCATTTCGTCTTCCCCCGGCTGGTCACTGAACCTTCACGTTTATAAAATACTGTTTTGAAGGTTGCACTGATTATGATTAGCTAATGCTAAGCTATTTGTTGTGCCATGTTTGTTAATTTCATTCAATGCATTCTGGGTGTCACGTAAACATGTCAGACCAAAGACTTTCTAGCAAAACGAGGTGAATCGATGGTTTACACGTCTTTACAGAAGTGAATGATGGGAAGTGAATGATGGTAGACGACAGACCCCCTTCGCGTTCAACATGCATACTGCAAACAGACCCAACTCATATTGTCACCTTTTTGGATTTTCTGAACATATCCGGCTAATAACGACACAGGGTGAGACCCAGATGCAGACACCGGAGGCAGATGGTTCGAGTCTCTGAAATATATTGAAATACAAGGGGCAGGCAATGGGCAGGTCAGGGACGGCAGAAGTTAATAAACCAGGTCAGAGTCCGAAAGGTACTGTGGGGGCAGGCAGGCTCGAGGTCAAGGCAGGCTGAATGGTCAGGCAGGCGGGCTCAGTGACAGGGCAGGCAGAACGGGTCAGAACCGGGAAGGCTAGAAAAACAGACTAGGAAAACAGGAGCACGGAAAAACACGCTGGTAAGCTTGACAAGATAAACTGGCAACAGACACAGAGAACACAGGTATACATGCATTGGGGATAATGAGGAAGATGGGCGACACCTGGAGGGGGGTGGAGACAAGCACAAGTGCTACAGGTGTAACAGACCAGGCTGTGACACGCTTGTCTTAACCAGATGTGGGAGTCAAGGATTTCTATGGTTCCCGAATGGCTGCTTCTCATTTAACCTCTAACGCCTCACAAACCCGGATCCGGGAGCACCCCCATCAAAAAAGCTGACTAGCATAGCCTAGCCTAAAGCCACAGGGATATCATATAATAAAATGTTCATGAAATCACAAGTCCAAGACACCAAATGAAAGATACACATCTTGTGAATCCAGCCATCATTTCTGATTTTTAAAATGTTTTACAGGGAAGACAATATGTAAATCTATTAGCTAACCACGTTAGCAAAAGACACCACTTATTTACTCCACCATTTTTTTAATCCATCAGTAGCTATCACAAATTCGACCAAATAAAGATATAAATAGCCACTAACCAAGAAACAACTTCATCAGATGACAGTCTGATAACATATTTATTGTATAGCATATGTTTTGATAGAAAAATTTGCATATTTCAGGTATAAATCATAGTTTACCATTGCAGCCACTATCACAACTCTCACCAAAGCGACTAGAATAACTACAGAGACCATCGTGTATTAGCTAATTACTCATCATAAAACATTTCTTAAAAATACACAGCGTACAGCAGATGAAAGACACAGATCTTGTGAATCCAGCCAATATTTCAGATTTTCTAAGTGTTTTACAGCGAAAACACAATATAGCGTTATATTAGCTTCCCACAATAGCAAACATCACAACAGCATTGATTCAAGGCAAAAATAGCGATAACGTATAAACCACCAAAATATATACATTTTTTCACTAACCTTCTTAAAATGCTCTTCAGACAAGCTCTTTTTCCTTCATGTAACCTTGCAAGGGTTTCACTGTTGAGGAACATTCTCACTTTTGGATGGGTTACATTGGTGCAAATATTTATTTATTAAGACATCAAGTCAACATCTACCCATCTGCAAAAACATGCTCGAAATTACAATGACCTTGAATAGGCCTGTCATGCCAAATAATGTCTCCCGGCCAAATAGTGTCCCCCTCTGCGTCACAGTGGGATTCGATAAACTATTAGCGTGTGTTGCTATATCAACGGTGTGATGCCCTAATGATTCAAATTTTGGAGATCATTACAACCTCAATGACATTCTTTTCATCATCGCTATATGCAAACAAGGCTGATTTCCATGACAACTTTACTGTTTCAACAAGTTTTGTTTATCTAATAAAATGAAAACATGAATTCAAACTACTTTTGGGTACCTTGTTTTTTTATTTTAATTTTATTTCACCTTTATTTAACCAGGTAGGCTAGTTGAGAACAAGTTCTCATTTGCAACTTCGACCTGGCCAAGATAAAGCATAGCAGTGTTGTAACGGTTGCTTTCCTCCTCTTCGTCTGAAGAGGAGGAGTAGGGATCGGACCAAAACGCAGCGTTGTATGAAGACATAATGATTTATTAAACGAAGACGAAACACGAAGAACACTTGAATAGATTACAAAATAACAAACGACGTAGACCGACCTGAACATAAGAACTTAACATAAACACGAAGAACGAACGAACAGGTACAGACTAGCACAAACGAAACAGTCCCGTGCGGTGCGACATACACAGACACAGAAACAATCACCCACAAACAAACAGTGAGAACAGCCTACCTTAATATGGTTCTCAATCAGAGGAAACGTAAAACACCTGTCCCTGATTGAAAACCATATCAGGCCAATAGACAATGAACCTAAACATAGAAACACATAACATAGAATGCCCACCCCAACTCACGCCCTGACCAACTAAACACATACAAAAACAAGGAAAACAGGTCAGGAACGTGACAAGTGTGAACAGACAACAACACAGAGTTACACATGGAGTAAACAATAAACAAGTCAATAACATAGTAGAAGAAAAAAAAGAAAAAAAAGAGAATCTATATACAATGTGTGCAAAAGGCATGAGGAGGTAAGCAATAAATAGGCCATAGGAGCGAATAATTACAATTTAGCAGATTAATTTCTTGCAACTACAGGGGGTGCTGTTTCTCATTAGCATAATTTGCTCTACAGATTAAACTGCCTAGTACTCAATTCTTGCTCGTACAATATGCATATTATTGTTATTATTGGATAGAAAACACTCTCCAGTTTCTATAGCCGTTTGAATTATGTCTCTGAGTGGAACAGAACTCATTCTACAGCACTTTTCCTCCCAGTGAGTGAGTTTTCAGAACTCTTGGCCTCTGGTTCCAGATCAGTTTTAAAGCCACTGTAAATCCTATGAGGATACAAACACTGCCCACACCTTCCTCTAGATGTCAATAAATGGTGACAATTTGAATGGAGTCGATTGCGCAATCATGGGCTCTATAAATCACCAAATACCGGAAGTAGCGTTCCTTTGGACTCTGCGCTCAACGCAAGAAGGATATCTGACTGGCCTTTTTCCAAGCCTTGGTTTAGCCAGTAATATAGCGTCGGTCATCTTTTTACTCATTATAGGTGTTAGAAACATCATAAGGTAGTTAATTTAAACCGTTTTATAGCAATTTATATCCGTTTAGTGCGATTTTGAGGCATTGCTTTGTAATACACTTTGAAGCTCCGGGCACGTTTCGGGGTCCCGGTCGTACGTTAGTGGGCATTTCGACGGACAAGTGGACATCTTTCGACCAAAAGAAGATTAGACCCAAGAAAGGATTCATTGCCCAAGATTCTGATGGGAGAACAGCTCATAGTAAGAACAATTTATGATGATAAATCGTGTTTCTGTCGAAAAATGTTAAACGCTTATACCGCCATTTTGTTTGCTATAGCTTCGCTTGGCGCAACCTGTATTGAAAAGTAAGGATAATTTAAAAAATGTAATTCCGCGATTGTATTAAGAATTAAATTGTCTATCAATCGCTGTCCACCCTGTATTTATGAGTATTTATGTATAAGACTAGATCACTGTCTAATATGGTGCACGACATTTTCTGACCAGCTGTGCTACTTTTGTCATTGTCTAACCATGTTTTGGTGGCTAAATATGCACATTTTCGAACAAACTCTATATGTATGTTGTAATATGATGTTACAGGAGTGTCATCTGAAGAATTCTGAGAAGGTTAGTGAAAAAAATAATATATTTTGGCAATGATAACGATATCGCTCTCTTTGGCTTGAAACAGTGCTCGGGTAACGTTTGCATATGTGGTATGCTAATATAACGATTTATTGTGTTTTCGCCGTAAAACACTTAATCTGAAATGTTGTCTGAATTCACAAGATCTGTGTCTTTCCATTGCTATGTGCTGTGTATTTTTAAGACATGGTTTATGATGAGTAAATTGGTAATACACGTTGCTCTCTGTAGTAATTCTAGTCGCTTTGGTGAGATTTGTGATGGTGGCTGCAATGGCAAACTATGATTTATACCTGAAATATGCACATTCTTCTAACAAAACCTATCCTATACCATACATATGTTATCAGACTGTCATCTGATGAGGTTTTTTCTTGGTTAGTGGCTATCAATATCTTAGTTTAGCCGAATTGGTGATAGCTACTGGTGTTGAGTAAAAATGGTGGACAAAGAAAAATGGTGATTTTTGCTAACGTGTTTAGCTAATAGATTTACATATTGTGTCTTCCCTGTAAAACATTTTAAAAATCTGAAATGGTGGCTTTATTCACAGGATCTGTATCTTTCATTAGGTGTCTTGGACTTGTGATTTAATGATATTTAGATGCTACTATTTAATTGTGCTCCCGGACCCGGGGTAGAGGCTCGTGAAAGGTTTTAACATTGGAGTGATAAATCATCAGAGGTCATGTGCAAGTAGAGATACTGGTTTGCAAAAGAGCAGAAAAGTAAATAAATAAAAACAGTATGGGGGTGAGGTAGGTAAATTGGGTGGGCTATATACCGATGGACTATGTACAGCTGCAGCGATCGGTTAGCTGCTCAGATAGCAGATGTTTAAAGTTGTTGAGGGAGATAAAAGTCTCCAGCTTCAGAGATTTTTGCAATTCGTTCCAGTCGCAGGCAGCAGAGAACTGGAAGGAAAGGCGGCCAAATTAGGTTTTGGCTGTAGGGATGATCAGTGAGATACACCTGCTGGAGCGCGTGCTACGGGTGGGTGTAGCCATCGTGACCAGTGAACTGAGATAAGGCGGCGCTTTACCTAGCATAGCCTTGTAGATGACCTGGAGCCAGTGGGTCTGACAACGAACATGTAGCGAGGGCCAGCCGACTAGAGCATACAGGTCGCAGTGGTGGGTGGTATAAGTTGCTTTAGTAACAAAACGGATGGCACTGTGATAAACTGCATCCAGTTTGCTGAGTAGAGTATTGGAAGCTATTTTGTAGATGACATCGCCGAAGTCGAGGTTCGGTAGGATAGTCAGTTTTACTAGGGTAAGTTTGGCGGCGTCAGTGAAGGTTGCGAAATAGAAAGCCGACTCTAGATTTGATTTTGGATTGGAGATGTTTGATATGAGTCTGGGAGGAGAGTTTGCAATCTAGCCAGACACCTAGGTACTTATAGATGTACACATATTCTTTTTTTTTTTTTTCTTTTTTTTTTTAAATACATTTTATCCCCTTTTCTCCCCAATTTTCGTCGTATCCAATCGCTAGTAATTACTATCTTGTCTCATCGCTACAACTCCCGTACGGGCTCGGGAGAGACGAAGGTCGAAAGCCACGCGTCCTCCGAAGCACAACCCAACCAAGCCGCACTGCTTCTTAACACAGGGCGCCTCGCATTGATGTGCCATCCTGGATGAACTGCACTACCTGAGCCACTTGTGTGGGTTGTAGACTCCGTCTCATGCTACCACTAGAGTGAGAGCACCGCCAGCATTCAAAAGTGACCAAAACATTAGCCAGGAAGCATAGGAACTGAGAAGTGGTCTGTGGTCACCACCTGCAGAATCACTCCTTTTTTGGGGGTGTCTTGCTAATTGCCTATAATTTCCACCTTTTGTCTATTCCATTTGCACAACAGCATGTGAAATTTATTGTCAATCAGTGTTGCTTCCTAAGTGGACAGTTTGATTTCACAGAAGTGTGATTGACTTGGAGTTACATTGTGTTGTTTAAGTGTTCCCTTTATTTTTTTGAGCAGTGTACTTCGTTTATTGGGATTCACTGAAGTGTAGGGCGTCTGTGCTTCTAGTGGTCGACCGTCCAACCGCTCCAACTGTAGAAGATTGTTGGCTTCCACTGAAGTAACCCTAGGAAGACAAAGCGAAAAATGTCAGTGTTAGGGAAACTAACACTAGCTGCAGGTTATTTTGTGAGCAAATGCCAATAGTTATTATCTGCGATTTAAAAATATATATATATTCACTTTAACAGATGGTGACCTCAATCATGTGCTTCACTCCAAAATAGTCAGCATGCATCTCGGTCAACACGGCCTCCTCCTCCTTAGTAAAAATCACCCTCCTGTGTGGCTGGCCATTCTTCCCCCGTAGGTTGATATGATTGCCTAACAAGTTGGAAGAGAAGAGTTGTTGAAATACACAACTTGATCAGGTTTAACTAGACACCTCAATATGACAGACGTATAACTATATCAGCGGAGGCTGCTGAGGGGAGGACGGTTCATAATAATGTCTAGAATGGAGTCAATTGGTATGGAAACCTCGTGCTTGACACCATTCCGTTTACTCCATTCCAGACATTATTATGAGCCATCCTCCCCACAGCAGCCTCCACTGAACTATGTGTATAGCTAGCAACTAGCTAACGTTAGATGGAAAATGGTTGTTGAAAAATGGTTGTACATAGCTAAATCCGTCCAGTTATCTAATAAAAGTTAACTGCTTAACGTTACCCTGAATTGTGAATTTCTCTGAATGTTGCGCCTCTTGTCGAGATCAGTGCTCTCTTCATAATACTTTGCCTGGTTGGAAAGATAATAGAAAATCTCCTCGAGGGATGCCATTGAAGTGCAAGCTACATAAAAACAGAAAACTGCAGTAACAGCTACAGTAGCTTGCTAGCTAGCTAGCTAATGCTAGCTAAATAAAACTGTCTGGATGGCTAGTACTTGTGTGTACTATACTTGTGTGTTTATCCTCCCACTTGAGGATGACATTGAGGATGACACCCGTATGGTAGACCCCAGTCAGTGATGTTGACCTACATATTATCTGTTTTTATAAACTCAACCAAGTTAACTCAGATGTTATACTTTTGGGAGGCAAGTGCTAGCAACATTGAGTGGAAATAGTGAGTGTGGATTCACGGGTAGGTAATTCAAGCATATGTAATCTCGGGACATCCAGAGCATCTGTACACAAGAAATTAGAACTTTGTGCTAGTTATTACTTAATAGGATGCAGATGAGAAGAAACAAAACACTCCATTTTTGAATTTAGTGGAAAATTGCCCAATTGTAACAAGCATAGTAACAAGCATTTGTTGTTACACCTCTGTAAATAGACTGCAATTACCACCAGTCACCTTTTTTTACAGTGTAACTATGAGTTATTACAGTGAACTACAATTCTTACACTGTCATGACCCCTTAAAATTAAGTGTTACGACCTGCTCTTGTGGCAACAGGTCACATATTTTGTTGCTGGGATTGCACACCGTGATATTTTGCCTAACAGATAAGACAGTTTGTCAAAATTTGATTTGTGTTCAAAATCTTTGTGGGTTTGTGTAATTTCAGCGAAATATGCGTCTCTTATATGGTCCTACATTTGTCAGGAGGTTAGAAAGTGTAGCTCGGTTTCCATCTCTAACTATCTTACTGCTATCTCTCTGTCTCTATGTCTCTCTCTCTTTCCCATACACATTTTTAATACTAATCGTTTAGTCTTAGACACAGGCCTAGGCTAGTGATCCACCCTAATGTCTCTGGCGCACGTAAAAATGGTCAATTAGTTTCAGACGTGGTTTTTTAAACATTGTTTTTGCTCTCTCGTGTTATGTAGCCTAATGCAGTGGTCCAGACACTGAGGGGATGCTGATGGTTATAGGGAGTGGTAATACACACAAGGGGTTTCCATTTGAAAAAGCAGGGCGTGCACTTACCATAGTGAAGACTGGAGACCCGGGTGGAACTAGAGATACATCAATTTCATCACGCGTACATTGGACATATTGGCAAGATTCAATTGCTTGTTTTTTTTAGTGTACCATTCAATAACTTTGTATTGATATTAGATATGTTATTTTATCATATCTAATCAAATGAATGTGTTCAAACGACTGTTAATGCTGATGACGACCGCCCAAATGAGAGTTACTCATCTGACACCCTGATTTCATCAAAGAAAAGCTCCTACAACGTTTAATTCAGAAAGTGATTTCCGACGCTTGTCTTGTCTAGAAATTTGTATCTATAGAATGGCTATCAACACGGATGCCGCGTTTGGTAAAAGGGCCATGGGGGAGAGGGAAGTCTCACATCCCACCGACTTCCAAGACACAGAGAAACTCCTGAGCGCCGTGACCACCGGGGAAAGCAACCTCAAACCGTGTGACACATCTCTCAACTTGAGAAGCAGCATCCATTCCCTGAATACCGAGCAGAACGGACACCAATCGCCAGTAAGGTCATGCTCCGCGCCCGTGTCCCAGCTGAGCTTCGGACCCCCCCTCCTGCTCCGCCGCTCCCAGGTGCCACCCGGTTCAGAGCCGCCGAGCTACCTGTGGCTTGCGGTGTTGTCGTGCTTTTGTCTTGCTGTGCCGGTGAACATGTTCGCGCTGTGGTATGCTCACATGGTAAGTTTTCTTGCTTTGGTCTGTGGTATGGTAACAACATGACCTAATCATCTTCTCTAGTGCTTTGTATCTGGAAAATCACCAATCTTGTAGGCTGACCCAATAACATCACCATATATTAGTGCATTTGGGGATATTTTGAGAGATGGTGCGGTGCATTCTCTAAGATTGTTTGCTTTCAACCCATGGTAATATGTATGTGTGGGAAGGGCCAGCCCTAAACGTTTGGGGGCCCTGAACGAGATTTTGTGGGCAAATGCTGGAGAGACATTTCTTAGTTTTTAAGTTAATTTCCTGCAATTCCAAACCAAGGGGAGTAGAGACACATTTTGCCATTTTAAAGCAAACTTTCTGTAATTCTACACATTTTGCCATGCGGCAGAGAAGTTTAGCAATTTTATAACAAATTTCATCCAATTCTACTCAGTTTGCTATGGGGCAGCTAATTTCCTGCAATTCTACCCATTTTGCAATGGGGTGAAGTGGCATTTTTGCAGTTGTAAAACAAATTTCCTGTAATTCTACAAATTTTGCCAAGTCTTATGCCATGTTAATTATATTTGAGTTAGAGTGACAAACTAAATCAATGTGGGCCTCCTGGAAGTCAGGGCCCCTGGGCACATGCCCTGCGTGTCCGGATGGTATTCGGGCATGAGTACTAAGAGTTTACATAGCTGGCTAGACTAACTTACCAATCCAAAAATGGTTTGCTGCCATGGCTAAGGGAGTGACTGTCAGTGACTGACATAACAAGTGAAAAATTGATGATGCTCAACCAAATGCACAACCCCAACTGTGTTTCTGGGGGTTGGGGGCCCACTAGCATCCGGGGGCCTGTCATGCCAAATATTGTCCCCCTGTACATCACAATGGAATTCGTTAAACTATTAGCGTCCATTGCTATATCAACCGTGTGATGACCTAATGATTAGAATTTTGGAGATCATTTCACCATAAATTATGTTCTTGTCATCATCGCTATGCAAACAAGGCTGATTTCCGCAACAATTTCGCTGTTTCAACAAGTTTTGTTTAGCTAATAAAATGAAAACATGAATTTGAACTACTTTTTGGAACCTTGTTAACATTACAACACGAAATCCATGGCTTAAACATTGCTACGTTTTGGAAATGGCAAAGAGAACGTTTAATCTCCTTGACACATGAAAGTTAATTACCTTACGAGGTCAGCTAATTCCCACTGCATTCTTTTGCGAATCCGTTTGATTCATACACTGGTTTGTCTGGCTGTCACATTTCCCTTATCTACAGTGAAGTAATATAATTTCAGTTGTCTATTATGATTCATTTTTTTCTATCTAGCACAGCTCATTAGTACACCCTTGTGGTTGAATATATATGTATCTATTATAGGTCCTGGGATACAACAATGAATCATGTGGAACAAATGAACACCATCAAAGGATAACTTACAACTTACAACCATGAACACCTTGTGAAACAGCTGTGAAAACCAAGCAACCTGGCAATATTTAAGATTTTAATACATAAACTTTGTTTGTTGGTACAGTTGTGTCCATTAATTTATTTTAACAGATTATTTCTTTGGACACTCACATGGCAATCAGACTGAAATACTTCATTCTGGTGTGTGGAATAAAGAGGTGGGTGCTGTGTGGTTGGGAGGTTCTGCCTGTCACTTGTTCTCAACAGACAGTCTCGGAAGTGGGACTTGAAGAAGGAGACTGCGAAGTCCAGGCACTGCTGCTCTCTTTGTTCTGAGTGTTTGCATTACTAGTGTTTTTGGTTAATCTGTGTATCTCACATATTAAATGCCCAGTATGATACAGCTTGGAAACTTTATTAGCATATAACGATAACATGACAATAACAGTAGCTTTAGATTACGGAGGGGATGTGATGAGTGGGCAGATTGTTGGGCAATCAGAAGTCACTAGATGCAGAATTTTGTCTGGAGGGAGAGGAGAGAAAGAGTTAAAGGACGAGGAGAGAGGAAAGAGGCAGAATCAAGAGATGCTTGATAGGTGCTGCGGCTAGTTCTTCCTGTCACTTGTCCTCGACAGGCAGCCAGTCGCAGTCAGGGGTTCAATAACACGGGCCTGGTTTAGTTGGTAGCCCTCTCACCACGTCAAGGTACAGGCCAATGCTTTTTTATTTTACCCAGTTTGATTAAGGCCTTTAACCTCCTACTCTATCTTCGTAGTGTTTGACCTGATGGGGTGTAACGAGCTCGCTGAGAGTCAGAAAGCAAGTTCAGGGAGTGAGTGTTTAAATAAATAAAAGAAACAATGAACCCAAAACAACAAACAAACGCACCAACATGAAAACAGAGTCAAGAACACCTGAGGAAAAAACCAAGGGGAGTGACAGATATAGGGAAGGTAATCAAGGAAGTGATGGAGTCCAGGGGAGTGTCATGAGGCGCAGCTGCGCGAGACGATGGTGACAGGTGTGTGGGATAATCAGCAGCCTGATGACCTAGAGACCAGAGGGGGAGTATACATGACATGGGGCTTGGATAGGTGTAGCAATATGGTGAAGACCCAACCCTACTGTGTAATGGACTCTCTGTAAACTGGAAACCACACACCCTGAGGCTGCATTCATCGTAGCTGGGGATTTTAACAAGGCTAATCTAAAAACAAAACTCCCTAAATTCTATCAGCACATCGATTGTCCGACCAGGGCTGGCAGAACTCTGGACCATTGTTATACTAACTTCCGCGACGCATATAAGGCCCTCCCCCGCCCTCCTTTCGGAAAAGCTGACCACGACTCCATTTTGTTGATTCCAGCCTACAAACAGAAATTAAAACTACAAGCTCCCGCGCTCAGGTCTGTTCAACGCTGGTCCGACCAATCTGAATCCACGCTTCAAGACTGCTTTGATCACGCGGATTGGAATATGTTCCGCACGGCGTCCAACAACAACAATGATGAATATGCAGATTCGGTGAGCGAGTTCATTAGGAAGTGCATTGACGATGTCGTACCCAGAGCAACGATTAAAACATTCCCAAACCAGAAACCGTGGATTAACGGCAGCATTCGCGTGAAACTGAAAGCGCGAACCACTGCTTTTAACCAGGGCAAGGTGACCGGAAACATGACCGAATACACACAGTGTAGCTATTCTCTCCGCAAGGCTATCAAACAGGCTAAGTCCCAGTACAGAGACAAAATTGAATCGCAATTCAACAGCTCAGACACAAGGGGTATGTGGCAGGGTCTACAGTCTATCACGGATTACAAAAAGAAAAGCAGCCCCGTCGCGGATCAGGATGTCTTGCTCCCAGACAGGCTAAATACCTTTTTGCCCGCTTTGAGGATAATACAGTGCCACTGACACGGCCCACTACCAAAACCTGCGGGCTCTCCTTCACTGCAGCCGAGGTGAGTAAAACATTTAAACGTGTTAACCCTCGCAAGGCTGCAGGCCCAGACGGCATTCCCAGCCGCGTCCTCAGAGCATGCGCAGACCAGCTGGCTGGTGTGTTTACGGACATATTCAATCAATCCTTAGCCCAGTCTGCTGTTCCCACATGCTTCAAGAGGGCCACCATTGTTCCTGTTCCCAAGAAAGCTAAGGTAACTGAGCTAAACGACTACCGCCCCGTAGCACTCACTTCCGTCATCATGAAGTGCTTTGAGAGACTAGTCAAGGACCATATCACCTCCACCCTACCGGACACCCTAGACCCACTCCAATTTGCTTACCGACCCAATAGGTCCACAGACGACGCAATCGCAACCACACTGCACACTGCCCTAACCCATCTGGACAAGAGGAATACCTATGTGAGAATGCTGTTCATCGACTACAGCTCAGCATTTAACACCATAGTACCCTCCAAACTCGTCATCAAGCTCGAGACCCTGGGCCTCGACCCCGCCCTGTGCAACTGGGTCCTGGACTTCCTGACGGGCCGCCCCCAGGTGGTGAGGGTAGGTAACAACATCTCCACCCCGCTGATCCTCAACACTGGGGCCCCACAAGGGTGCGTTCTGAGCCCTCTCCTGTACTCCCTGTTCACCCACGACTGCGTGGCCATGCACGCCTCCAACTCAATCATCAAGTTTGCGGACGACACTACAGTGGTAGGCTTGATTACCAACAACGACGAGACGGCCTACAGGGAGGAGGTGAGGGCCCTCGGAGTGTGGTGTCAGGAAAATAACCTCACACTCAACGTCAACAAAACAAAGGAGATGATTGTGGACTTCAGGAAACAGCAGAGGGAGCTCCCCCCTATCCACATCGACGGGTCAGTAGTGGAGAAGGTGGAAAGTTTTAAGTTCCTCGGTGTACACATCACGGACAAACTGAATTGGTCCACCCACACAGACAGCGTTGTGAAGAAGGCGCAGCAGCGCCTCTTCAACCTCAGGAGGCTGAAGAAATTCGGCTTGTCACCAAAAGCACTCACAAACTTCTACAGATGCACAATCGAGAGCATCCTGTCGGGCTGTATCACCGCCTGGTACGGCAACTGCTCCGCACACAACCGTAAGGCTCTCCAGAGGGTAGTGAGGTCGGCAGAACGCATCACCCGGGGCAAACTACCTGCCCTCCAGGACACCTACACCACCCGATGTCACAGGAAGGCCATAAAGATCATCAAGGACAACAACCACCCAAGCCACTACCTGTTCACCCCGCTATCATCCAGAAGGCGAGGTCAGTACAGGTGCATCCAAGCAGGGACCGAGAGACTGAAAAACAGCTTCTATCTCAAGGCCATCAGACTGTTAAACAGCCACCACTAACATTTAGCGGCCGCTGCCAACAAACTGACTCAGCTCCAGCCACCTTAAAAATGGGAATTGATGGAAATGTATGTAAAAATGTACCACCAGCCACTTTAAACAATGCCACCTAATATAATGTTTACATACCCTACATTACACATCTCTTATGTATATGTATATACTGTACTCTATATCATCTACTGCATCTTGCCATCTTATGTAATACATGGACCACTAGCCACTTTAAACTATGCCACTTTATGTTTACATACCCTACAGTACTCATCTCATAGGTATATACCGTACTCTATACCATCTACTGCACCTTGCCTATGCCGTCTGTACCATCACTCATTCATATATCTTTATGTACATATTCTTTATCCCTTTACACTTGCGTGTATAAGGTAGTAGTTGCGGAATTGTTAGGTTAGATTACTTGTTGTTATTACTGCATTGTCGGAACTAGAAGCACAAGCATTTCGCTACACTCGCATTAACATCTGCTAACCATGTGTATGTGACTAATAAATTTGATTTGATTTGATTTGATTTGACTCTGGGAGACTTTTGCCATATTACGTACACAAATCTAGAACCTCCAGATATGCAAACACTACCTAGAAACCAATGTCCAATTCCATACCAACCCCGGCCTAAAATATGATTTGGAATTGGACACAAAAGATGAATGGCTAGGGAGAAGGGGTTTAAGGACCAGTAAGAAACTGGGCAACTGAACAGTCAATTTCAGTCAATAGAACATTTTACCTGCAATGAATACATTTAATATGCAAATATATACATTTACAGCCAATTCGAGCAAGTTTCAAATATTTACCAGCAAACACATGGAAAAATATACAAATATTTACATGCTTGTAAACGTTACTTGAAATACAAGACAGATACATATGCTATATACATACATACCAAACAACTTACCAACTTCACTGCCAATGTCTACAGGAAAACACATCTTTATACAAATTTAATGAAAAATGGTTGTTAAATGGTTGTACATAAATCCTTCCAGTTATGTAACAGTAATAGAAACTAAATGCTTGTGTTACCCTGAATTGTGAATTTCTCTGCCCCCCTACGAATGTTGCGCCTCTTGTCGAGATCATTGGTGCCTTCATAGTACTTCGCCTGGTTGGAAAGATAAAAGAAAATCTCCTTGAGGGATGCCATTAAAGTGCAAGCTACATAAAAACAGAAAGCTGCTACAATAACAGTTAGCTAGCTATAGAAACAGAAAGCAGCTACAATTAGCTAGCTCACTTAGATAACGTTAGCTAAATAAAACTGAGGTAAATAAGTCCATTAGCTAGCAACGTTAATATAAAAACAATGTAAAACAACTTCAATTATTTATTCCTATTTAACAATATTTTCTTACATAAAGACAAATATATCAAATCAAATTTTATTGGTCACATAGACATGGGTAGCAGATGTTAATGCGAGTGTAGCGAAATGCTTGTGCTTCTAGTACCGACCATGCAGTAATATCTAACAACTAATCTAACAACTTCCCAACAATTAACTTATACACACAAGTGTAAAGGAATTAATAGAATATGTACATAGAAATATATGGATGAGCGATGGCCGAACGGCATAGGCAAGATGCAGTAGATGGTATAGAGTACAGTATATATGTCACGCCCTGGCCTTAGTATTCTTTGTTTGCTTTATTATTTTAGTTAGGTCAGGGTGTGACATGGGGAATGTTTGTGTTTTGTCGGTTTTGGGTGGTTATATGGTAAAGGGGGTGTTGGGTGTAGTGTATGGGTTTGTGTTGAGTGAATGTGTCCAGCTGTGTCTATGTTGTGTTTAGTTGTCTAGGAAAGTCTATGGTTGCCTGAATGGGTTCCCAATTAGAGACAGCTGGTTTCTGTTGTCTCTGATTGGGAGCCATATTTAAGGTAGCCATAGGCTTTAGTTTGTTGTGGGTAATTGTCTATGTTATACGTTTGTAGCCTGTGTGTGCACTACGTTCATAGCTTCACGGTCGTTTGTTTGTTTTGTTAGTTTTTTGTAAGAGTGTTTCTTTTCGTGTTACGTCTTCGTCTATATTAAAAGGAAGATGTATTTCTCACACGCTGCGCCTTGGTCATCTCTCTCTCCTATTGACGATCGTGACAGAATTACCCACCAATCTACGACCAAGCGGCGTGTAAAGCGGCAACAGGATCCACCTTCACAGGATTCATGGACATGGGAGGAAATATTGGATGGTAAGGGGCCTTGGGCACAACCGGGAGAATATCGCCTCCCTCGTGAAGAGCTGGAGGCAGCTAAAGCCGAGAGGAGGCGATATGAGGAGGCAGCACGGAAGCAAGGCTGGAAGCCCGTGAGTACAACCCAAAAATTTCTTGGGGGGGCCTTAAAGGGAGTGTGGCGAAGTCAGGTAGGAGACCTGCGCCTACTCCCTGTACTTACCGTGGAGAGCGAGAGTACGGGCAGACACCGTGTTACGCAGTAGAGCGCATGGTGTCTCCTGTACGCGTGCATAGCCCGGTTAGGTACATTCCAGCTCCACGTATCGGCCGGGCTAGATTGAGCGTTGAGCCGGATGTCATGAAGCCGGCCCAACGCATCTGGTCACCAGTGCGTCTCCTCGGGCCGGCTTACATGGCACCAGCCTTACGCATGGTGTCCCCGGTTCGCCTACATAGCCCGGTGCGGGTTATTCCACCTCCCCGCACTGGTCGGGCGATGGGGAGCATACAACCAGGTAAGGTTGGGCAGGCTCAGTGCTCAAGGGAGCCAGTACGCCTGCACGGTCCGGTATTTCCGGCGCCACCTCCCCGCCCCAACCCAGTACCACCAGTGCCTCCTCCACGCACTAGCCCTATGGTGCGTGTCTCCAGCCTTTTACCACCAGTGCCTAAACCACGCACCAAGCCTCCTGTGCCTGTGTGTCCCCAGAGTCCTGTGCGTCCTGTTGCTGCTCCCCGCACTAGCCCTGAGATGCGTGTCCCCAGTCCGGTACCACCAGTTCCGGCACCACGCACTAGGTCTAATGTGCGCTCCTAGGGTCCAGTATGCCCTGTTCCTTATCCCCGCACTAGCCCTGAGATGCGTGTCCCCAGCCCGGTACCACCAGTTCCGGCACCACGCACCAGGCCTACAGTGCGCCTCAGCCGGCCACAGTCTGCCGTCTGCACAGCGATGCCTGAACTGCCTGTCTGCCAAGCGCCATCTGAGCCATCCGTCTACCCAGCGCCATCTGAGCCATCCGTCTACCCAGCGCCATCTGAGCCATCCGTCTACCCAGCGCCATCTGAGCCATCCGTCTACCCAGCGCCATCTGAGCCATCCGTCTACCCAGCGCCATCTGAGCCATCCGTCTGCCCCGAGCCATTAGAGCCGCCCGTCTGTCCCGAGCCGTCAGAGCCGTTCGTCAGTCAGGAGCCGCTAGAGCCATTCGTCAGACAGGATCTGCCAGAGCCGCCAACCAGACAGGATCTGCCAGAGCCGCCAACCAGACAGGATCTGCCAGATCCGCCAACCAGCCAGGATCTGCCAGGTCCGCCAGCCAGCCATGAGCAGCCAGATCCGTCAGCCAGCCATGAGCAGCCAGATCCGTCAGCCAGCCATGAGCAGCCAGATCCGTCAGCCAGCCATGAGCAGCCAGATCCGTCAGCCAGCCATGGGCCGTCCCTCAGTCCGGAGCTGCCGTCCCTCAGTCCGGAGCTGCCGTCCCTCAGTCCGGAGCTGCCGTCCCTCAGTCCGGAGCTGCCGTCCCTCAGTCCGGAGCTGCCGTCCCTCAGTCCGGAGCTGCCGTCCCTCAGTCCGGAGCTGCCGTCCCTCAGTCCGGAGCTGCCGTCCCTCAGTCCGGAGCTGCCGTCCCTCAGTCCGGAGCTGCCGTCCCTCAGTCCGGAGCTGCCGTTCCTCAGTCCGGAGCTGCCCCTTATCCTGGTGCTCTCCCTTATCCTGGTGCTCTCCCTTATCCTGGTGCTGCCCCTTATCCTGGTACTGCCCCTTAGTCCGGAGCTGCCCCTTAGTCCGGAGCTGCCCCTTAGTCCGGAACTGCCCCTTAATCCAGTGGGGTTAATGTGGAGGGTGGCCATTTGGAGAAAGCTACGGAGGCGGTTAGTGACTGTGGTGGGGTGGGGACCACGACCAGTGCCGGAGCCGCGACCGTGGAAGGAAGCCCACCCAGACCCTCCCCTTGACTGTGTGCTGGTGCGCCCGGAGTTCGCACCTTAAGGGGGGGGGGGTTATGTCACGCCCTGGCCTTAGTATTCTTTGTTTTCTTTATTATTTTAGTTAGGTCAGGGTGTGACATGGGGAATGTTTGTGTTTTGTCGGTTTTGGGTGGTTATATGGTAAAGGGGGTGTTTGGTGTAGTGTATGGGTTTGTGTTGAGTGAATGTGTCTAGCTGTGTCTATGTTGTGTTTAGTTGTCTAGGAAAGTCTATGGTTGCCTGAATGGGTTCCCAATTAAACACAGCTGGTTTCTGTTGTCTCTGATTGGGAGCCATATTTAAGGTAGCCATAGGCTTTAGTTTGTTGTGGGTAATTGTCTATGTTATACGTTTGTAGCCTGTGTGTGCACTACGTTCATAGCTTCACGGTCGTTTGTTTGTTTTGTTAGTTTTTTGTAAGAGTGTTTCTTTTCGTGTTACGTCTTCGTCTTTATTAAAAGGAAGATGTATTTCTCACACGCTGCGCCTTGGTCATCTCTCTCTCCTATTGACGATCGTGACAATATACATATGATATGAGGAATATAGGGTATGTAAACATTATATAAAGTGTCATTGTTTAAAGTGACTAGTGATACATTTATTACATCCAATTTTTAATTATTAAAGTGGCTAGAGATTTGAGTCAGTATGTTGGCAGCAGCCACTCAATGTTAGTGATGGCTGTTAAACAGTCTGATGGCCTTGAGAGAGCTGTTTTTCAGTCTCTTGGTCAAATCTTTGATGCACCTGTACTGACCTCGCCTTCTGGATGATAGCGGGGTGAACAGGCAGTGGCTCGGGTAGTTGTTGTCCTTGATTATCTTTTTGGCCTTCCTGTGACATTGGGTGGTGTAGGTGTCCTGGAGGGCAGGTAGCTTGCCCCCGGTGATGCGTTGTGCCGACCTCACTACACTCTGGAGAGCCTTACGGTTGTGGGAGGAGCAGTTGCCGTACCTGGCGGTGATACAGCCCGACAGGATGGTCTCGATTGTGCATCTGTAGAAGTTTGTAAATGTGTTTTTGGTGATAAGCCAAATTTCTTCAGCCTCCTGAGGTTGAAGAAGCGCTATTGCGCCTTCTTCACCACGCTGTCTGTGTGGGTGGACCAATTAAATTTGTCCGTGATGTGTACGCCGAGGAACTTAAAACTTACTACCCTCTCCACTACTGTCCCGTCGATGTGGATAGGAGGGTGCTCCCTCTGCTGTTTCCTGAAGTCCACGATCATCTCCTTTGTTTTGATGACGTTGAGTGTGAGGTTATTTTCCTGGTAAAGAAATAGTGTTCTCTTTCCAGTGTTCTCGGTCCTCTGAAGCAGCAGGTAGTCAGCAGGTTGTCACCATCAAAAACACAGTCCTTGGAGAGCAATTCTGAGGTAATAATTCTGCGTGGACTGAGCGAGGGCCTCTGAGGTGAACTAGAACTGCTGGTGTCCTGGTTCCTTTCCGACCGCTACGAGGTAACCAAGCAACCAGCATAGCAACGGACACTTTGGTTCAATACATAATCCGCAACAGCTCCAGCAACAGAAGTTAGAACTTATCGAATCCCAATGTGACAGTGAGGGGGACACTATTTGGCAAGGGGATATTATTTGGCATGACAGGCCCTAAGCAACCACTGATGTCGCTTATGCTTGGAGCCGGCCCTACATGTGTCACTTCTACATAAATCAGTTTAATGGATGTTTTGGGATTTTGGCAATAAGTATGCTAACAGATACCCATAGACTTTCAGTCATTGCACTAATGCTAGTTAGCATTGGCTTGCGAAACTCCCTCGAACTTCCTTCATACTGAACACAGAGACATAAAAATAATATCCACGAGTTCATCTCACTCTGGGGAAGTGCCAAAATCCCAAAGTATCCTTTTAAATAAATGCTTTAGTTACCCTCTCTTATTGCCCCTCATTCCCTCTACTCTGTCTCTCTCACCCCACTCCCATCTCTGTCTCTTGCTCGCTCTCTAGTCGCAGTCTGTTCTCCAGACCGGGGATGTAGACGGAGCTAAGAGGCTGGGTCGTGTCTCTCTGCTGCTCAGCTGTATCTCCATGTTCCTGGGTGTGGCCGTCATCATCTTCATAGTGGTCACGGGTAGGTTAACCACACACACACACACACACACACACACACACACACACACACACCAACCACTTGTGATACGGTATCTAGTATCATCTAGATCTACTGTATTCTAACTCTCTCTCTTTCTCTCTCTCTCTCTCTCTCTCAGGAGACATCCTCAGATTAAAATAAATGAGCATTGAGTAGAGGTGGAACGAGCTTAATACCAAAGAAAAACAACACTGAAAACAGAAGTCATGAATGAATTCAAGGCAAACCAAAGAATAGAAGCCATCACTTACATTTTGCGAGAATCTGCTCTGTTATGAACCAAAACCCAAAGGGAGGAAAGTAGAATGAGTGAAATATCTTTGACTCTAAGCAAGGCTACTCTGGAACAACAGGAAGAACTCTATGATCAAAAAATGTAACAGTACTACCGTAATCTATTCACACGCATTACAAATGTATTTCATAACCTAGGTACCATATACCAGTGTGCTTCCATGTACTTTTTCTAAAGAGTATAAAAAAGTCTCAACTGCTGCTGAGGTTCACAATGGACTGTCATGGCCGTCATTCCTCCAGTGTCTCTTAGGCTGCATCTCAAATGGCACCCTATTCCCTATAAAGTGCACTACTTTAGACCTGGGCCCATCAAGCCCATAGAGCTCTGGTCAAAATTAGTGTACACAGTGCCTTGCAAAAGTATTCATTCCCCTTGGCATTTTTCCTATATAGTTGCATTACAACCTGTAGTTTAAATGTATTTTTATTTGGATTTCATGTAATGGACATACACAAAATAGTCCAAATTGGTGAAGTAAAATGAAAAAAAGTACCTGTTTAAAAAAATTCAAAAACAAACGGAAAAGTGGTGCGTGCATATGTATTCACCCCATTTGCTATGAAGCCCCTAAATAAGATCTGGTGCAACCAATTACCTTCAGAGGTCACATAATTAGTAAAATAAAGTCCACCTGTGTGCAATCTAAGTGTCACATGATCTGTCACATGATCTCAGTATATATACACCTGTTCTAAAAGTCCCCAGAATCTGCAACACCACCAAGCAAGTGGCATCATGAAGACCAAGGAGCTCTCCAAACATATCAGGGACAAAGTTGTGAAGAAGTACAGATCAGGGTTGGGTTAAAAAAAAATATTTGAAACTTTGAACATCCCACAGAGCACCGTTAAATCCATTATAAAAAAATGGAAAGAATTTGGCACCACAACAAACCTGCCAAAAGAGGGCCACCCACGAAAACTCACGGACCAGGGAACGAGGGCATTAATCAGAGAGGCAACCAAAGAGCTGCAAAGCTCCACAGCAGAGATTGGAGTATCTGTCCATAGGATTACTTTAAGCAGTACACTCCACAGAGCTGGGCTTTATGAAAAAGTGTCCAGAAAAAAACTATCAAACACATTTGGTGTTCGCCAAAAGGCATGTGGGAGACTCACCAATCATATGGAAGAAGTCTCAGATGAGACTAAAAGTGTGCTTTTTGGCTATCATGGAAAACGCTATGTCTGGCGCAAACCCAACACCTTTCATTACCCCGAGAACACCATCCCCACAGTGAAGCATGGTGGTGGCAGCATCATGCTGTGGAGATGTTTTTCATTGGCAGGGACTGGGAAACTGGTCAGAATTTTAAGGAATGATGGATGGCGCTAAATACAGGGAAATTCTTGAGGGAAACCTGTTTCAGTCTTCCAGAGATTTGAGACTGGGATTGAGGTTCACCTTCCAGCAGGACAATGACCCTAAGCATATTGCTAAAGCAGCACTCTAGTGGTTTAAGGGGAAACATTTAAATGTCTTGGAATAGCCTAGTCAAAGCCCAGACCTCAATCCAATTGAGAATCTGTTGTATGACTTAAAAATTGCTGTACACCAGCGGAACCCATCCAACTTGAAATCCGAGTGGCTAGATGTGCCAAGCTTAAAGAGACTTGCAGTTGTAATTGCTGCAAAAGGTGTCTCAACAAATTTACTTTGGGTGGGTGAATAGTTATGCACGCTCAAGTTCAGGTTTTTTGTCTTCTTCTTGTTTGTTTCAACCCAAAAATATTTTGCATCTTCAAAGTGGTAGGCATGTTGTGTAAATCAAATGAACCAACCCCCCCCAAAAAATACATTTTAATTCCAGGTTGTAAGGCAACAAAATAGGAAAAATGCCAAGGGGGATGAATACTTTCGCAAGCCACTGTATAGGGAATAAGGTGACATTAGGAAAGCATCCGTCGAGGACTAGCTATGACTGATGGCATGAGAATAGATGGGGCAGTTTTGTTAAGTGTGTTTTCATTTATTTGTTTGATTCCTGTGGTGTTTCCCAGAACTAAGAATATATAAATAGCTTTTCTAACTCTTCATGGTGAGGATTGCTGGGTTGTTATTGTTCAGTAAAAAAAATATCCAGTCATCTTGCACTACTATGCTTGCATATCACAATACCTTTCCTTTAGTCCTAGATCCAGGACCAAGCTATGATAATCTTAAGGCTAGGTGTCCTGCTAGCGGGACAACTTCCTGTGAAACTGGAGGGAGCGCAATTCAAATAAATAATCATAAAAATTGTGGATATTAAACATTTAGGTAAATATAAGTGTCTTATATCGGTTGAAAGCTTAAATTCTTGTTAATCTAACTGCACCGTTGGATTTACATGAGCTATTCCAGCGAAAACATGCCATGCAATTGTTTGTGGATGGCGCCACACATCAAAATATTTTACCACCGGCACAGGTTTCATAAATTCACAAATAGCGATTAAATATTCACTTACTTTTTGAAAATAATCCTCTGGTTTGTCATCCAAAGGGTCCCAGCTATAACATGTAGTGTCGTTATATCCCAAAAAGTCCGTTTAGTTGGCGCCATCGATTTGCGTAATCCACTCGTTCAACTTGCACAGAAAGGAAACCGAAAATCTACCCCTAAACTTGGTTTCAACAAGTCAAAATACATTTCTATTTACTCCTCAGATACCATAAAATGTAATCAAGCGATAAAGAAGCATGTTCAATAGGAAACCGATTTTAGCACGTGCGCCCTGTCTTCATGGGCGAGCGCCAACACAAATTTCCAAGACTGTGTCCCCGTAATAAAACTGATATTTCTTGTAAGTTTTGGAAGTTACAAGCCTGAAACCTTGAACATAGACTGCTGACACCCTGTGGAAACCATAGGAATCGCATCCTGGGATCTAATTTCCAGTATGTCCTTATACTTGCAATTGTAAGAGCATGGTCGCTCTCTCAAAAAAGGGTTTTCTTTGGATTTTCGCCTACCATATCTATTGTGTTATATTCTCCTACATTATTTCTTTCCAATTTACCAATTATATAAATATCCTGGCTTTAGAGCCTGAGCAACAGGCAGTTTGTTTACTTTGGGCACATCATTCAAGCGGAAATTGAGAACAAAGGGGCCTAGCCCTAAGTTAAAGGCCCAGTGCAGTTAAAATTAAGTTTTCCCTGTGTTTTGTATAATACTGTACAACAACTGAAGAAACTAACACTGTAAAAGTGTGCAAAATTTTGATAAGTGTTATTCATAATAGTTGCTGGTTGAAAATACAATTTTCACAGGGCCTTCTAATCAAAAGGTTTGAATTGGCTGGAATTTCGGCTTACCATGGTGACATCACCATGTGGTAAATTTGTTAAGACCAAAAACAAAAAGAGTTCCAAACCTCTCTGCCAAAACCAGCTAGTTTTCACTTTTCCCTTCCCCACTCAGACCTCTCGTAACAGTCCTATAATTTGTGTTCTCCCATAAAAAGCAATTAACGCCAAATTGAATGGAAATCTATTACAGTAAGGCACTTAATTGTTACCCAGAAATGATTTGATTTTGATATAGAAACAGCTGCACTGGGCCTTTAAAACACCTTAAGAGTTGAAATCTCTGTTGTATTGAGACAATGATACTAAATATGTAACGGCTACCATGTTTAATACTACTACACCATTCCTCTGTATCCACTCTGCACTCTGTCTAGACATTTATTTGAATGGTTTTCTATGCCATATTTTTGCACGTCTGAAATAAACTTGAATAAGCATGGGGAACTGGTGTGTGAGCTTGTCAACGGAAAACCTCCCTCCACACACATTAACACGTGTGTTCCAATGAGGCCCAAAAATACATTTTTACAATTAGATTTTTCAATTTTTACATTCAATATTCAAAATGAATATTGAACTCAACTTAAACAGTATTCCAGATAAAATGATGATTATCATAGTTATCATGTCATTTAAGCTTTGCTCTCTTTGGAGTGGTACCAACATGGCAGATCGAGAGCTTGGGACCATAAGGTTATATCTGCATAAATATGATTCTGAGACAATTGGTGTCAACGATTTTTATCTTGTATTATTTTGAACTTAATAGCATGAATTGGGTATTTAAGGTACTATAAAGGTTAAATACATTATTTTTTTTTTTTAAAACAAGGCTATTTCAATAACTCCATTTTGACAGAAAATTCTAGATACAGTGCCTTCAGAAAGTATTCACACCCCTTGACGTTTTCTAAAATAAAAATCACAGCCTTAATTTGAAATGTATTGAATGTAGATTGTTTTGGACACAGGCCTACAAACAATAATCCCTCATGTAAAATTGAATAATGTTTTTTTATTTTGACAAATTAATTAAAAATTAAGTTTAAATGTCTGAGTCAATAAGTATTCAACCACTTTGTCATGGAAAGCCTAAAGAAGTTCAAGAGTAAACATTTGCTAAAAAAGTCACATAACAAGTTGCATGTACTCACTCTGTGTGCAATAATAGTGTTTAACATGATTGTTGAATTACTACCTCATCTCTGTATCCCACACAATTATCTATACGGTCCCTCAGTCGAGCAGTGAATTTCAAACACAGATTCAATCACAAACCCAAGGAGGTTTTCCAATGCCTCACAAAGAAGGGCACCTATTAGTGTGTGTGTGTAAAAAAAAAAGCAGAACTTGAATATCCCTTTGAGCATATCGAAGTCATTAATTACACTTTGGATGGTGTATCAATACACCCAGTCACTACAAAGACACAGGCGTCCTTCCTAACTCACTTGCCGGACAGGAAGAAAACGCTCAGGGATTTCACCATGTGAACAATGGTGACTTTAAAACCGTTACAGAGTTTAATGGCTGTGATAGATGAGGATGGATTATTAACAATATTGTGGTTACTCCACAACCTAATTGACAGAGTGAAAAGAAGGAAGCTTGTACAGAATGAATAATATTCCAAAACATTCATCCTGTTTGCAACAAGGCACGAAAGTAATACTGCAAAACAATTCACTTTTTGACCTGAATACAAAGTGGTTTGGCTGGGGAAAATCCAATACAAAACATTGCTGAGTACCACTCTTCATATTTTCAAGCATAATGGTGGCTTGCATAATGGTGGCTTGCGTGTATTTGTTTTTATGAAGGATATTAGTACATACTACAGTACTAGTATTACTACAGTACTCTTCTTCTTCATCTTGGCACTCTCACCCACCTCTCCGTCTGTCTCTACACCTCTCCGTCGGAGCCGGTGTGGTATTAAGGATCTCCATTAGCTGCTGCAAAGGCAGTAGTTACTCAAATAAAATAAAATAAAATGTGCTTCACGGTTGGGATGGTGTTCTTTGGCTTGCAAGCCTCCCCCTTTTTCCTCCAAACATGACAATGGTCAATATGGCCAAACAGTTCTATTTTTCTTTCATCAGACCAGAGGATATTTCTCCAAAAAGTACGATCTTTGTCCCCATGTGCAGTAACAAACCGTAGTCTGGCTTTTTTATGGCGGTTTTGGAGCAGTGGCTTCTTCCTTGCTGAGTGGCCTTTCAGGTTATGTCGATGTATGTCGATGACTTGTTTTACTGTGGATATAGATACTTTTGTACCTGTTTCCTCCAGCATCTTCACAAGGTACATGAACGTGGTACCTTCAGGCGTTTGGAAATTGCTCCCAAGGATGAACCAGACTTGTGGAGGTCTACATTTTTTTCTGAGGTCTTGGCTGATATCTTTTGATTTTCCCATGACGTCAAACAGAGGCACTGAATTTGAAGGTAGGCCTTGAAATACATCCACAGGTGCACATCTAATTGACTCAAATTATGTCAATTAGCCTATCAGAAGCTTCTGGCTTCGAGTGTCTGGAGTAAACCCCTCTCGTCCTACTGATTTGAGGAAAAATCTTTGTGCAATTCAAGGTGAGTAATCGCTGTTCTGATGTCCAGAAGCTCTTTTCGGTCATAAGAGACGGTAGTAGCAACATTATGTACTAAATAAGTTACAAACAATGCGAAAAGCAAACAAAATAGCACGGTTGGTTAAGAGTCAATAAAACGTCAGCCTGGCGCCATCTGGCGCCATTGCAAACATTAAGACAGTTATATACAATTAAAAATATTACATTTCAGAACACTTTTCACAACAAATTAAGTGTGTGCCCTCAGGCCACTACACTACTACCACATATCCATGTCTCAAAATCCATGTGTACTTGTGTGTAGAGTGTGTGTCTTATCATGTGTATATGTAAGCGTGTGTCTGTTCATGTCTGTGTGTCTCTTCTCCATCCCCACTGTTCCATAAAGTGTATTTTTATCTGTTTTTAAATCTGAATCTACTTCTTGCATCAGTTATCTAAGGTGGAATAGAGTTCCATGTAGCCATGGCTCTATGTAGTACTCTGCGCCTCCCATAGTCTGCTATGGACTTGGGGATTGTGAAGAGACCTCTGGTGGCATGTCTTGTGGGATATACATGGGTGTCCGAGCTGTGTGCTAGTCGTTTAAAAAGACAGCACGGTGCATGTCATTACCTCTCATAAATACAATTAGTGATGGAGTCAATCTTCCTCCACTTTGAGCAAGGAGAGATTGATATGCATATTATTAATATTAGCTCTCTGTGTACATCCAAGGGCCAGCAGTGCTGCCCTGTTCTGAGCCAATTGGAAGTCCCTCTTTTTCACCTGACCACACGACTGGGCAGTAGTCCAGGTGCGACAAAAGTAAGGCCTGTATGACCTGCCTTGTTGATAGTGTTGTTAAGGCAGAGCAGTGCTATAATAAGGACAGACTTCTCCCCATTTTAGCTACTGTTGCATCAACATGTTTTGACCATGGCAGGGTTACTCCAAGTATTTTAGTCTCCTCAACTTGCTCAATTTCCACATTATTCACTACAAGACTTAGTTAAGGTTTAGGGTTTGGTGAACGATTTGTCCCAGATACAATGCTTTGAGTTTTTAAAATTTTTAGGACTATCTTATTTTTTTGCCACCCATTATGAAACTGACTGCAGCTCTTTGTTAAGTTTTGCAGTGATTTCACTCAATGTAGTAGATGACTTGTATAGTGTTGAGTCATCCGCATACATAGACACACAGGCCAGTGGCAGGTCATTAGTAAATATTGAACAAATAAGGGGCCTAGACAGCTGCCCTGGGTAATTCGTGATTGTACCTGCTTTAAGTTGGAGAGGCTTCCATTAAAGAACACACTCTGTGTTCTGTTAGACAGGTTACTCTTTATCCACAATATACTGTAGCAGAGGGTGTAAAGCCATAACACATTTTTTTCCAGCAGCAAACACTGACAGATAATGTCAAAAGCTGCACTGAAGTCTAACAAAACAGCTCCCATAATTTATTTATCATCAATTTCTCTCAGTCAATAATCAGTCAGTTGTGTTTGGTCGGTTATTTGAGCCAGCAAAGCGGCCTTTACTATTCTTGGGTAGCGGAATGACATTTGCTTCCCTCCAGGTCTGAGGGCACACACTTTCTTGTGGGCTTAGATTGAAGATATTGTTACACTCAATGAGGACAAAGGTAAGGAGTCAGGCGCAGAGAGCAAAGGTAACGGGGAAAACCACTTTTTAATGTCCAACCAGAATAACAACTGGTAACGTCAAAAACATTGGCGTAAAACTCCGACTTGAATAAAGTCCAAAACTGGAAAGTAAATCCAGACTGTGGAAAAACCCCAATGAAAATAACAACCTCATATACAAACAGAGAGACAAGCCCGCACAAACATAAACGGGCTAAACGAACTTAAATAACACCACCCTAACAACCAAACAATAAACAGGTGAAATCAATTAGACAAAACCAAACGAAAAGGAAAAAGGGATCGGTGGCAGCTAGTAGACCGGCGACGACGACCGCCGAGCGCCACTCGAACAGGAAGGAAGGCCACCTTCGGTAATACTCGTTACAGTACCCCCCTCCTGACGCGCAGCTCCCGCAGCGCCGACGCCGGCCTCGAGGACGACCCGGGGGCCGAGGCGCAGGGCGATCCGGATGGAGGCGATGGAACTCTCTCAGCATAGATGGATCCAATATATCCCCCACCGGGACCCAGCACCTCTCCTCCGGACCGTACCCCTCCCAGTCCACGAGGTACTGCAGGCCCCCCACCCGGCGTCTGGAATCCAGAATGGACCTTATCCTGTACGCCGGGGACCCCTCTATATCCAGAGGGGGTGGAGGGACCTCCGGCACCTCACCTTCCTGCATGGGACCAGCTACCACCGGCCTGAGGAGAGACACATGAAATGAGGGGTTAATACGATAATAAGAAGGAAGTAACAATCGGTAACACACCTCATTTATTCTCCTCAGGACTTTAAATGGCCCTACACACTGCGGACCCAGCTTCCGGCAGGGCAAGCGGAGGGGCAGGTTTCGGGTCGAGAGCCAGACCCTATCCCCCGGTGCAAACACGGGGGCCTCACTGCGGTGACGGTCAGCGCTCTTCTTCTGCCGTCTACTCGCCTGACGCAGAGACTCCTGGACGGCTCTCCAAGTCTCCTTAGAGCGCTGTACCCACTCCTCCACCGCAGGAGCCTCGGTCTGACTCTGATGCCATGGTGCCAGAACCGGCTGATACCCCAACACACACTCAAATGGTGACATGTTGGTAGAGGAGTGGCTTAGTGAGTTCTGAGCAATTTCTGCCCAGGGGATGTATCTTGACCACTCCCCTGGCCGGTCCTGGCAATACGACCGCAGAAACCTACCCACCTCCTGGTTCACTCTCTCCACCTGCCCATTACTCTCCGGGTGATACCCCGATGTAAGGCTGACCGAGACCCCCAAATGCTCCATAAACGCCTTCCATACTCTGGAAGTGAACTGGGGACCCCGATCAGAAACAATATCCTCGGGCACCCCGTAGTGCCGGAAGACATGGGTAAATAATGCCTCCGCAGTCTGCAGGGCCGTAGGGAGACCGGGCAACGGGATAAGACGGCAGGACTTAGAGAACCGATCCACAACGACCAGGATCGTAGTGTTCCCCTGAGATGGAGGTAAGTCAGTCAGAAAATCTACCGATAGATGGGACCACGGCCGTTGTGGAACGGGGAGGGGTTGTAACTTCCCTCGAGGCAGGTGCCTAGGAGCCTTACTCTGAGCGCACACCGAACAGGAAGAGACATAGAATCGCACATCCCTCTCCAAGGTGGGCCACCAGTACTTCCCCCTAAGACCTCGCACTGTCCTCGAAATACCCGGGTGACCTGACGAGAGTATACCATGAGCCTATCGAATCAATTGATCACGAACAGCGAGCGGTACATACCTACGCCCCTCCGGGCACTGTGGAGGCGCAGGTTCCTCCCTTAACGCCCGCTCGATGTCCGCGTCCACCTCCCATACTATCGGTGCCACCAACTTGGCCGCCGGAATGATGGGAGTAGGATCGATGGACCGCTCCTCTGAGTCATAGAGGCGAGACAGCGCGTCGGCCTTAGTGTTAAGGGAACCTGGTCGATACGAGATCGTAAAACGAAATCTGGTGAAATACATGGCCCACCTTGCCTGACGCGGATTCAGTCTCTTAGCTGATCGGATATACTCCAGGTTACGGTGGTCAGTCCAGATGAGGAAAGGGTGCTTAGCCCCCTCAAGCCAGTGTCTCCACACCTTCAGGGCTTTAACCATAGCCAACAACTCCCTATCCCCCACATCATAATTCCGCTCCGCTGGCCCAAGTTTTTTCGAAAAAAAAGCACAAGGGCGGAGTTTTGGTGGCACACCCGAGCGCTGTGAGAGCACCGCTCCAACCCCAGCCTCGGATGCGTCCACCTCTACTATAAACGCCAAAGAAGGGTCCGGATGCGCCAACACTGGCGCCTCGGTAAACAGCACCTTCAACCTACAGAAGGCCCTGTCTGCCTCTGCCGACCACTGCAAACGCACCGGCCCCCCCTTCAGGAGTGAGGTAATAGGGGCTGCTACCTGACCAAAACCCCGGATAAACCTCCGGTAGTAATTGGAAAACCCTAAGAACCGCTGCACCTCTTTTACCGTGGTCGGAGTCGGCCAATTACGCACGGCTTTTACGCGGTCACCCCCTATATCCACCCTCGAGCTGGAAATGCGGTAACCCAGGAAGGAAACGGCTTGTTTAGAAAACTCACATTTCTCCGCCTTCACGTACAAGTCATTCTCCAGCAGTCGCCCAAGAACCCTGCGCACCAGAGACACATGCGCGGCGCGTGTAGCGGAGTAGATCAAAATATCGTCAATATACACCACCACACCCTGTCCGTGCAGGTCTCTGAGAATCTCGTCAACAAAGGATTGAAAGACAGCTGGAGCATTCTTTCACCCGTACGGCATGACGAGGTACTCATAATGGCCCGATGTAGTACTAAACGCGGTTTTCCACTCATCTCCCTCCCGAATACGCACCAGATTATACGCGCTCCTAAGATCCAGTTTCGTGAAGAACCGTGCTCCGTGGAATGATTCCATCGCCGTAGCGATGAGAGGTTGTGGGTAACTAAAACCCACCGTGATGGAATTTAGACCTCGATAATCAATACACGGACGCAACCCACCATCCTTTTTCTTCACAAAAAAGAAACTCGAGGAGACGGGTGACATGGAGGGCCGAATGAATCCCTGTCCCAGAGCTTCCGTAACATATGTCTCCATAGCCAACGTCTCCTCCTGGGACAAAGGATACACATGACTCCTGGGAAGTGCAGCGTTTACCTGGAGGTTTATCACGCAATCCCCCTGTCGATGGGGAGGTAATTGGGTCGCCTTCTTTTTACTGAAAGCGATAGCCAAATCGGCATACTCAGCGGGAATGCGCACGGTGGAAACCTGGTCTGGACTCTCCACCGTTGTCGCACCGATGGAAACTCCTACACACCTGCCTGAACACTCATCAGACCACCCCTGTAGAGCTCCCTGTTTCCACGAAATCGTCGGATTGTGAATAGCCAGCCAAGGAATCCCCAGCACCACCGGAAACGCAGGTGAATCGATAAGAAACAGACTAATCCGTTCCTTATGATTCCCCTGCGTAATCATCTCCAAAGGAATTGTGGCCTCCCTGACCAGCCCTGACCCTAACGGTCGACTATCTAAGGAGTGCACAGGAAAAGGGGGGTCTACCTTAACTAACGGAATCCTCAACCTCTGAGCGAGTCCGCGATCTATAAAATTCCCAGCTGCGCCTGAATCGACTAGCGCCTTATGCTGGAGAGAGGGAAAAAATTTAAGGAAACATATTAACAAAAACATGTGACCAACAGGAAGCTCTGGGAGAGTGTGGTGCTGACTCACCTGAGGTGACCGAGGAGTGTTCTGCCTGCCCTCTCGATTCCCAGATGAACTCCTCCAGCACCGACCGGAAGTGTGCCCTCTTCGGCCACAACTGGTACAGGAGGAGCCTCCTCCGATCTCCCTAGATGCTGCCCCTCCTAGCTCCATCGGGATGGGAGCAGGAGGGTCAGGAGATGGAACGGACAGGACCCTTTCAGAACGTCCGCGAGCAGCTAGCAGATGGTCTAATCGGATAGACATGTCTATTAGTTCATCCAAACTTAGCGTAGTGTCCCGACAAGCCAGCTCTCTGCGGACGTCCTCTCTCAGGCTACACCTGTAATGGTCTATCAGGGTCCTGTCGTTCCACCCTGCTCCAGCGGCCAAGGTCCGGAAATCCAGCGCGAAGTCCTGCGCGCTCCTCGTCCCCTGTCGTAGATAGAACAATCTCTCACCCGCCGCTCGGCCATCTGGAGGGTGATCGAACACGGCCCGAAAACGGCGGGTGAACTCCGGGTAGTGGCCCCTCGCTGAGTCGGCCCCGTTCCAGACCGCATTGGCCCACTCTAGGGCTCTACCCGTCAGGCAGGAGACGAGGACACTCACGCTCTCTTCATCCGAGGGAGCTGGTCGGACGGTGGCCAGGTACAGGTCTAATTGTAGCAAGAATCTCTGGCACCCCGCCGCCGCTCCATCGTACTGGCTTGGAGGCGTAATACGCAAAGCGCTGGTACCGGGTCCCGCTGGAGGAGATGGTATAGTTGCTGGAGGGAGGGTAGGTGGGTTAGTAGGGAGACCACTCCTCTCCCAACGATCCATCCTCTCCATCATAAGATCCATAGCTGATCCGATGCAATGAAGGATGGACGTGGGATGAAGGACTCTCTCCTCCATCGTGGGGAGAGGGGTGGTCGCTGCTCCTGCTGGCTCCATAGTGGTGCGGGCTTCTGTTACACTCAATGAGGACAAAGGTAAGGAGTCAGGCGCAGAGAGCAAAGGTAACGGGGAAAACCACTTTTTAATGTCCAACCAGAATAACAACTGGTAACGTCAAAAACATTGGCGTAAAACTCCGACTTGAATAAAGTCCAAAACTGGAAAATAAATCCAGACTGTGGAAAAACCCCAATGAAAATAACAACCTCATATACAAACAGAGAAACATGCCCGCACAAACATAAACGGGCTAAACGAACTTAAATAACACCACCCTAACAACCAAACAATAAACAGGTGAAATCAATTAGACAAAACCAAACGAAAAGGAAAAAGGGATCGGTGGCAGCTAGTAGACCGGCGACGACGACCGCCGAGCGCCACTTGAACAGGAAGGAAGGCCACCTTCGGTAATACTCGTTACAGATATGGCAATATCGTCTGCTATTATGCTCAGTAATTTTACATCCAAGTTGTCAGACCCAGGTGGCTTGTCATTGTTGATAGACAACAAAAATTCTTTCACCTCCTCACTCACTTTTCAGAAATCAAAATTACAGTGTTGTCTTTCATCATTTGGTCAGATATACTTGGATGTGTAGTGTTGGTGTTTATTTTTGGCACGTCATACCTAAAAAGTAGTTTGCAATATCCGTGGGTTTTGTCATGAATGAGCCATCTGATTCAAGGAATGATGGACAGAATTGGCCTTTTTCCCAAAATGTAATTTGATGTGCTCCAAAGCTTTTTACTATCATAATATAATTTATCTTAGTTTCATAGTATAGTTCCTTGTTTTTATTCAGTTTAGTTTATTGTGTTTTCGGACCTTCCCTTGGTCGTATTCTCGCAGGGCAGAAATCTCAGAGATCAATTGTTAAACTTTGATTTACCACCCCAAGATATCCCTGCACAACGTCTATTTGCGCCCCTACTGGATGGAAAGTGTAATGGCTGTGCTCAATGCAATGGCACGTAGATCCTTCAAACACCCCCAAACAGGGAAACAGATCCCGATCAAAGGTGTTATCACTTGCTCCACTAAGGCAGTTATTAATCGTATAACTTGTCCTTCTGGTAAAAATGATGTGGGTAAAACAAAGCGTGAATTAACTTCTTATGAGCAGGTGGGACGGTAGCGTCCCACCTGGCCAACATCCGGTGAAATTGCAAAGCGCGAAATTCAAACAAGAGAATTATAAATATTTAACTTTTTTAAAATCACAAGTGTAATACATCAAAATAAAGCTTAACTTCTTGTTAATCCAGCCGCTGTGTCAGATTTCAAAAAGGCTTTATGGCGAAAGCACACCATGCGATTATCTGAGGACAGCGCCCCACATACAAAAGCATGAAAAACATATTTCAACCAGACAGGTGCGCCACGAAAGTCAGAAATAGCGATACAATAAATGCCTTACCTTTGATGATCTTCTTCTGTTGGCACTCCAAAAGGTCCCAGCTACATCACAAATTGTCCTTTTGTTCAATAATGTCCTTCTTTATATCCATAAAAACTCAGTTTAGCTGGCGCGCTTCAGTCAATAATCCACCCAGTTTCCCTCCTTCAAAATGCATACAAATGAATACCAAACGTTACTAATAAACTTTTCCAAACAAGTAAAATAACATTTATAATCAAACCTTAGGTACCCAAATACGTAAATAAACAATACAATTTAAGACGGAGAATCGTTATTGTCTTTACCGGAGAAAAATACCAAAGAACACGCTCTCTTCCACCCGCTTGGAAACACTACAGCCAAAATGGGAGCCACCTAGAAAAACTACAATTTCTGGATAATTTTTCCAAAAACCAGCATGAAACTCTTTCTAAAGACTGTTGACATCTAGTGGAAGCACTAGGAAGTGCAATCTGGGAGGACTTTGCCCCATAATAAACATGAGAGCCATTGGAAAAAATGGTAGACTGAATTATACATTTTTTGGATAGTTTGTTGTCAGGGTTTTGCCTGCCATATCAGTTATGTTATACTCACAGACATTATCGTAACAGTTTTAGAAACTGTAGAGTGTTTTCTATCCAAATCGACCAATTATATGCATATCCTAGCTTCTGGGCCTGAGTAACAGGCAGTTTACTTTGGGCACGCTTTTCATTCGGACGTGAAAATACTGCCCCCTACCGAATCTCGGAGCATGGTAGCACCATTAGGTGCAAAAACTCGACTTACCCAGTTGCGGCCCACTTTTTGGAAGCAAACCACTTGATTTCATCTCTATGTTATATTGGCATCGAACATGCCGTCCCTGGGAGGGGACGGCATCTTCCTGCTTGGGTTGTGCCGTGACGGAGATCTTTGAGGGCTATACTCTGCCTTGTCTCAGGATGGTAAGTTGGTGTGGGGGCTGTGCTTTGGCAAAGTGGGTGGGGTTATATCCAGCCTGTTTGGCCCTGCCCGGGGGTATCGTCGGACGGGGCCACAGTGTCTTCCGACCCCTCCTGTCTCAACCTCCAGTATTTATGCTGCAGTAGTTTATGTGTCCCGGGGCTAGGGCCAGTCTGTTATATCTGGAGTATTTCTCCTGTCTTATCTGGTGTCCTGTGTGAATTTAGGTTTCTCTCTCTCTCCCTCTCTCTCTCTCTCTTACCATAAGAGTAGGGCTGTTAATCCTGGTGTCCTGGCTAAATTACCAATCTGGCTCTCATACTACCATGGCCACCTAATCATTTGTCATGTGTCCCCAGATCCTCAAAAAGTTGGAAGCAGCATTTTTTTTTCAATGTAATGTTTTACTAAGTTTGATTGTTTTTCAATCGACCAACAAAGCACATTCCAGATTCACAGATGTGGCAGACATAAATGATAAAATAAAATAAAATGTCAAACAAAACAAACAAACTTGCAGCAGCACTATCAGTGTTCCTGTTAGCTATTTCCAGCCTTACCTGAGACAACAAGCAAATAATTCGTTTTTTATAGCACCTTACACAACATATATACTGTATACACTCATTATGCTAATCACCCCCCTCACTCTGTCCAATTTGAAATATAGTTGAGTAGAGTCTATCAAACTTGGGCTGTCTCTTGCAGAGGTCATAAGTGAGCTTTTCACGAGGGAGAAAGTCAACAATCTGGTCAATCCACATTTTAAATGTAGGAGAATAATTAGAAGCCCACAGTAAGGAACTACATTTCCTAGCAAAGTATGTGACAGTCATGAACACATTTTCTCTTTCTGGATCAAGAACAAAGTCCTGTCATATCAAACTGTACATCTAATATTTTCTATGCAGCAGTATGTATAGATTGCCAAAATCTGGAAATCTCTCTACAACTCCAAAATACATGCATATAGGTACATGTATTCATTCTATGTAGTGTGGGGTGTAATGAAATGTGTACAAAAATGCATAATTCGATTCTTTCATTTTTACATTAGTAGAGGAGCAATATACCCTGTCGCAAACATCCGCCCATAACTCATTACTGATAGTCAGATAAATGTCCCTTTCCTAGATTATTTTTAAAGAAGTAAAGGTCCACATTCTCAGAAAGGAGTCTATAGATATAGGAGATTGTGCTGTAGCAAGAAAGGTCTGAACTTCATTCAGCTGAGCTCTAAGCCTCTCCTTGGAAGTGAATGAGGAAATTCCGTGTCTAGTTTGAAGATATATATTTTTTTTTAATAGATCTTGGCGCATTGAATTCACTGCAGAGCTCTTGAAAGGATTTCAGTGTAGTTGTTTTCTGATGAAACAGGTGTGAATAGGTCCTGATCCCTAGAGTATGCCAAAGATTAAAGTTGGAATCATTCAGGGCTTTTGGCAAGTCTGGGTTGCATACTATAGGCGAGTGAGAGCATATTTGGGAGGAAAAGCCAAGGTATTTCTTACAGTCCTTCCATGCTAGTAGGGTGCTGTAAATCACAAAGGTTTTGGCTATGTTTCCCACTTCACTGAGCTTAGGGGCAATGAACCACAGGATTGGGCCTCTCTCTGAATCCACATTGAGTCTAGTCTGTGATCCATGTTAGCATGTTGCGGATTTGGGCAGACCAGTAGTACAATTGAAGGCAGGGAAGAGCAAAACCAGCCTCAGATGCAGGTTTCGATAGAGTGGAGAACTTGATCCTAGGTTTTTGTATTGCCCAAAAAACATTTGGTGATGCTTTGGTTGGTTGTTTTGAAAAAAGAAACTGGGAGATAGCATGGGAGCATCTGAATTAAATAGTTCAATCTAGGGAGGATTTTCATACGTATAAGCTGATTGGGAGGGAGATCCAGGTTCAGAGATCATTCTTGATTCGATCCAGGAGTGGGAGATCATTTTCCTTGAATAGGCAATTCAGACCTGGTGTGACAAAGATCCCAAGGTATTGAAGGGGTCTTCTGTGCGTTTACTTGATCTATAATATCAAAAAGACGGACAATGTTATCAGAAGAGTAACTGTCTCTAAAAAAAATCCAGTTTGGTCTGCTTTTATTATTTTGGGAAGAAGAGTGTTTAGTCTTTTGGAGAGCAATATGGTAATTATTTTGTAGTAGAAATCCAACAAGCTTATTGGCTGGAAGGACGAGCAGGATAGAGGGTCCTTGTCTTTTTTGAGCAACACTGTAATGCGAGCTGTGTACATAGAGTCTGGGAGAGCTCCGTTTTAACAACACTGTAATGCAGGTTGTTTACATAGAGTCTGGGGGAGCTCAGTGTTTGCAAAAATCAGCCAGCATTGGCATGAAAGTAGGGCTGAGCTGGGGCCAAAAAGCTTTGTAGAACTCTCTGGGGAATCCATCTGGGCCTGGGGACTTGTTAGGTGGCATGGAGATAATTGCCTCCAGGACCTCCTCAGGAGTGAAGGGGGAGTTGAGATCTTCTTGGTCGATCTCTGATAGTTTAGGTAGCGAGATTCCCTCTAGGAAGGAACGGAGTTCTGCCTCCGTATGTTTTCACTCAGAAGTATATCGTTTGCAGTAAAAATCATGAAAAGTTATATTTATTTTATTTGGATCATATGTGACATTGTCATCTGCTGTTCGGATGGCCATGATTGTACACTCTGACTGCTCTTTTTTAAATTGGTAAGCAAGCAATCTACTAGGCCTACTGCTATTTTCATTTTTTATCTCCCGAGTGAAGTCCAAGTTTAGTTTGGCTTTGGCTGCTTTAAGTTGACTCCAGGAGGCGCTGTCCGGGGATTGTTTATGTGCTTTTTCACAACGTTCCAGCTCCCTCTCAAGATCTATCCTGTGTGCTTCCATTGCTTTTTTCTTAGAGGAAGCATATGCAATTAGATGACCTCTTAGTGTGGCTTTGGCAGCATCCCACATTGTGGCCAGAGAAACAGGAGAGTCTTTGTTGTCTTGTGTGTAGTTGTCTATCCATGTAGTAACCAATGTATGGAATGCTTAATTACATAACATGGAGGTATTGAATTTGCAGCTCTTTGACCTCGGGATGTTTAACAGAGTTCAAAGCGAAGTTGGACAAAGGCGTGATCTGAAAGTGCTATGAGTCCGATTGTGCAAGTGGCATAGTTTATGAATATCTTTGGGATAAAAATGTAAACTATATGAGAGTAGGTGTTATGGATATAGGGTTTGTGGTGGGGACTTGAGATGATTTGTCCAGGGTTTGGTTGAGGGTACAATTAAAATCTCCAGCCAGCACTTCAAAGGAAACACAATGCTCATTGAACAGGGTTATCATTTTCAACATGAAAGCAGGAGTATCTGTGTTAGGGGCATATATGTTTAAGATAGTAATTGGTTGCCCATACAGTGACCCAGTTATCAAAATAAATCTCCCCTCCGGATCAGATATGTTTTTCAATTATGAATGGAACATGCTTATGACTGTGCCTCTACTGTTTGATTTGAAAAATAGAAATACACCTGTCCCACCCAAGCTCTGCGGGGTTTAGCATGTTCGGCATCACAGAGGTGTGTCTCTTGTAATAGCCCTAGGTCTGCTTTTTTTAATTTTTTTATTTTTTATCCCATTTTCTCCCCAATTTTCGTGGTATCCAATCGCTAGTAATTACTACCTTGTCTCATCGCTACAACTCCCGTACGGGCTCGGGAGAGACGAAGGTCGAAAGCCATGCGTCCTCCGAAGCACAACCCAACCAGCCGTACTGCTTCTTAACACAGCGCGCCTCCAACCCGGAAGCCAGCCGCACCAATGTGTCGGAGGAAACACCGTGTACCTGGTCCCCTTGGCTGGCGTGCACTGCGCCCGGCCCGCCACAGCAGTCGCTGGAGCGCGATGAGACAAGGATATCCCTACCGGCCAAACCCTCCCTACCCCGGACGACGCTATGCCAATTGTGCGTCGCCCCACGGACCTCCCGGTCGCGGCCGGCTGCGACAGAGCCTGGGCGCGAACCCAGAGACTCTGGTGGCGCAGTTAGCACTAGACCACTGCGCCACCCGGGAGGCCCTGCTTTTTCTTTTTTGAGAGCACGTAGTATCTTTTTCCGTTTATTGCATGACCTAGCCCATGGCAGTAGATTTAAGGTACTAGTCAACGTCATCGAACAGTAATCGAACTCTAGTGCAAGTCATCTCTGGGTATAGGTGGATAATAGTTACAGCTGCGATCATATAAAAGAAAAATAAACTGTGTACGTAAAAGAACAATCTCTGAACACCCCAGCCGAGTTCCCAAACAATTCGACACATCCTGTTGGATCTGTAAACCCCACGCTCAGTCCCAATTCTGTGTTCCGAAAAACGGGACGCACGACGTCTCCCCCCACAAAAGAAAAAAATGTAAACGATCATCCTCTCCGCCCCGCATTAAGTAAGTGAAAACGTAGCGCCGGTGCCGAGAACACAGGAAAAAATAGGGATAAAATATAATCAATAGCCCAGCCTACAAATACATCGCCCAAAGGACATAGGCCTAATCGTTTGGACTAAATAAAACAGAAATGATGGAGGGAATCCCTAAGAGGGATCTATAGGATAAGTTGTTTGTTATTATTAAAACAGAATATCAACAGGAATAAGCGGTCATAACCATAGACATAGAATTGACACTGAGGCTCTTGTTAGGTCTGTAAATGTGTCTTAATCGACAGGCTACAGTTGAAGTTGGAAGTTTACATTCACTTAGGTTGGAGTCATTAAAACTCGTTTTTCAACCACTCCACAAATTTCTTGTTAACAAACTATAGTTTTGGCAAGTCGGTTGGGACGTCTACTTTGTGCGTGACACAAGACATTTTTCCAACAATTGTTTACAGACAGATTATTTAACTTATAATTCACTGTATCACAATTCCAGTGGGTCAGAAGTTTACATACACTAAGTTGACTGTGCCTTTAAACAGCTTCGAAAATTATGTCATGGCTTTAGAAGCTTCTGATAGGCTAATTGACATAATTTGAGTCAATTGGAGGTTTACCTGTGGATGTATGTCAAGGCCTACCTTCAAACTCAGCGCCTCTTTGCTTGACATCATGGGAAAATCAAAAGAAATCAGCCAAGACCTTACAAAAAAATTGTAGTCCTCCACAAGTCTGGTTCATCCTTGGGAGCAACTTCCAAATGCCTGAAGGTACCACGTTCATCTGTACAAACAATAGTACGCAAGTATAAACACTGTGGGATCACGCAGCCGTCATACCGCTCAGGAAGGAGATGCGTTCTGTCTCCTAGAGATGAACGTACTTTGGTGCGAAAAGTGCAAATCAATCCCAGAACAACAGCAAAGAACCTTGTGAAGATGCTGGAAGAAAACAGGTACAAAAGTATCTATATCCACAGTAAAACGAGTCCTATGTCGGCATAACCTGAAATGCAGCGAAGCAAGGAAGAAACCACTACTCCAAAACCGCCATAAAAAAGCCAGACTATGGTTTGCAATTGCACATGGGGACAAAGATTGCACTTTTTGGAGAAATGTCCTCTGGTCTGATGAAATAAAAATAGAACTGTTTGGCCATAATGACCATCGTTATGTTTAGAGGAAAAAGGGGGAGGCTTGCAAGCCAACGAACACCATCCCAACCGTGAAGCACGGGGGTGGCAGCATCATGTTGTGGGAGTGCTTAGATGCAGGAGGAACTGGTGCACTTCACAAAATAGATTACATCATGAGAATGGAAATAATGTGGATATATTGAAGCAACATCTCAAGACATCAATCAGGAAGTTAAAGCTTGGTTGCAAATGGGTCTTCCACATGGACAATGACCCCAAGCATACTTTCAAAGTTGTGGCAAAATGACTGAAGGACAACAAAGTCAAGGTATTGGAGTGGCCATCATGAATCCCTGATCTCAATCCTATAGAAAATGTGAGGTCAGAACTGAAAAAGCGTGTGCGAGCAAGGAGGCCTTCAAACCTGACTCAGTTACACCAGCTCTGTCAGGAGGAATGGGCCAAAATTCACCCAACCTATTGTGGGAAGCTTGTGGAAGGCTACCCGAAACGTTTGACCCAAGATAAACCATTTAAAGGCAATGCTACCAAATACTAATTGAGTGTATGTAAACTTCTGACCCACTGGGAATGTGATAAAAAAAATAAAACCTGAAATAAATCATTCTCTCCACTATTATTCTGACATTTCACATTCTTAAAATAAAGAGGTGATCCTAAATGACTTAAGACTGGGGATTTTTACTAGGATTAAATGTCAGGAATATTGAAAAACTGAGTTTAAATGCATTTGGCTAAGGTGTATGTAAACTTCCGACTTCAACTGTACATATGAGATGAGTAATGCAAGATATGTAAACATTATTAAAGTGACATTATTAAAGTGACCAGTGTTCCATTTATTATAGTGGCCAACTATTTAAAGTCTGTGTATGTAGGCTGCAGCCTCTTTGTATTAGTGATGGCTATTTAACAGTCTGATCCTTGAGATAGAAGCTGTTTTTTAGTCTCTCAGGCCCAGCTTTGATGCACCTGTACTGACCTCGCCTTCTGGATGATAGTGGGGTGAACAGGCAGTGGCTTGGGTGGTTGTTGTCCTTGATGATCTTTTTTGCCTTCCTGTGACATCGGGTGCTGTAGGTGTCCTGGAGGGCAGGTAGTTTACCCCTGGTGATGCGTTGCGCAGACCGCACCACCCTCTGGAGAGCCCTGCGGTTGTGGGCGGTGCAGTTGCCGTACCAGGCGGTCACACAGCCCGACAGGATGCTCTCAATTGTGCATCTATAAAAGTTTGAGGGTTTTAGGTGACAAGCCAAAGTTTGTTGGTGATGTGTATGCTAAGGAACTTAAAACTTTCCACATACTCCACTGGTGTCCCATCAATGTGGATCGGGGGGTGCTCCCTATGCTGTTTCCTGAAGTCCATGATCATGTCCTTTGTTTTGTTGACGTTGAGTGAGAGGTTATTTTCCTGGCACCACACTCCCAGAACCCTCACCTCCTCCCTGTAGGCTGTCTCATCGTTGTTGGTAATGAAACCTACTATTGTTGTGTTGTCTGTAAACTTGATGATTGTGTTATTCGCAAGGCCACGCAGTCATGGGTGAACATAGAGTACAGGAGAGGCTGAGAACACACCGTTGTGGGGCCCCAGTATTGAGGATCAGCAAAGTGTAGGTATTGTTTCCTAACTTCACCATCTGGGGGCGGCCGTCAGGAAGTCCAGGACCCAATTGCACAGGGCAGGGTTCAGACCCAGGGCCTCAAGCTTAATGATGAGCCCGAAGGGTACTATGGTGTTGAATGCTGAGCTACAGTCAATGAACAGCATTCTTTCATAGGTATTCCTCTTGTCCAGATGGAATAGGGCATTGTGCAGTGTGATGGCGATTGCATCGTCTGTGAACGTATTGGGGCAGTAAGCAAATTGGAGTGGGTCTAGGGTGGCAGATAAGGTGGAGGTGATATGATCCTTGACTCGTCTGTCAAAGCACTTCAGGATGACAGAAGTGAGTACTACGGGGCGATAATCATTTTGTTCAGTTACCTTTGCGTTCTTGGGAACATGGACAATGGTGGCTATCTTGAAGCATGTGGGGACAGCAGACTGGGACAGGAAGAGATTGAATATGTCTATAAACACACCAGCAAGCTGGTCTGCCAATGCTTTGAAGACGTGGCTAGGGATGACGAGTCCTCCAAGCAGCCTTGCGAGGGTTAACACGTTTAAATGTCCTTGGTAGCTGGCCGCGTTGGTGGCACTGTGATATTCTCAAGAATTGGTCAGACAAGTGTTGATTAGTCTTTAACACGGGTTGTGGTCAGAGTTGCCGAAAGGAGGGTGGGAGCAATGGTTTAGTGTTTTTCCAGCGCGAGTGTTACATTTGATATGCTGATAGAATTTAGGAAGCTGATAGAATTTTCCTCAAATTTGGATTGTTAAAATCTCTCGCTACAACATATGCAGCCTCAGGATATATGGTTTCCAGTTTGCGGGAAGTTCCTTGAGGGCTGTCGTGATATCGGCTTGAGGGGGGATTTACACAGCTGTGACAATAACAGAAGAGAATTCCCTTAGGAGATAATGCGTTCTGCATTTGATTGGGAGATATTCTAGTTCGGGTGAACAAAAGGACTTGAGTTCCTGTATGTTATTACAATCACCCCAAGAGTCGTTAATCATGAAACATACACCCCCGCCCTTCTTCTTCCCAGAGAGATGTTTATTCCTGTCGGCGCGATGGACTGAGAATCCAGATGGCTGGACCGACTCCGACAGTATATCCCGAGAGAGCCATGTTTCCGTGAAACAGAGTATGTTACAATCTCTGATGTTTCTTTGAAAAGAAACCCTTACCCTGAACTCGTCCACCTTGTTATCCAGGGACTGAACATTAGCGAGTAATATACTCGGAAGAGGTGGGTGTTGTAAGCGCCTCCTAAGTCTGACTAGAAGACCGCTCCGACTACCTCTTCTCTGCCGGCGTTGTTTTGGGTCGGCCTCTAGAGTCAGTTCAATTGCCCTGGGTGGTGCGAACAAAGGATCCGCTTTGGGGAAGTCGTATTCCTGTCGTAATGCTGGTAATACTGTTGAGTTACCGCTGTTCTGATGCCCAATAGTGTCACACCCTGATCTGTCTCACCTGTCTTTGTGCTTGTCTCCACCCCCCTCCAGGTGTCGCCCATCTTCCCATTATCCCCTGTGTATTTATACCTGTGTTCTCTGATTGTCTGTTGACAGTTCGCCTTGTCTTACCAGCGATCTTTTCCGCCTTCCTGTTTCTCTAGTTATGTTTCCTAGTTTTTCCCGGTTCTGACTATTCTGCCTGCCCTGACCCCGAGCCTGCCTGCCGTCCTGTACCTGCCTGACTCTGATGTGATCACGAACCTCTGCCTGCCCTCGACCGGTCCTTTGCCTGCCCCGTGTCTCTAATAAATAATCTGAGAACTGTACTATCCGCATCTAGGTCATATCCTGAGTCGTGATTGTACGAACTGGCCATGACTGACATAGCAGATTCAGAACAGCTCCGCAAAGCCGTCTCCTCCCAGGGAGCCACCATTGGAAGACACAAGGAGTTACTTCAAGGTCTTATGGAAGGATTCCAGACCTTGCCAGAACGCCAGGACCGTGCTTTCAACAAATTATTGGTGCAATTCCGTGGATTGTCTGTGAGGCAGCTAGCCGCTACAGTAACCCCCCTGACTGTTAATTATCCCACTACCAGCGGCATTTCTCCCCAATCTACCCCGGCTTCCCAAAAACCCTGCTTACCTCCTCCAGAGCGCTACACTGGAGATCCTGGATCCTGCCGGCGTTCCTCTCCCAGTGTTCTCTCATCTTTGAGCTGCAGCCCTCTTAATTTCCCTCGGCTCGCTCAAAGACAGCGCACGTGATAATGCTGATGTCCGGTAGGGCTCTTGCCTGGGCTATGGCGGTGTGGGAGCAACAATCCACCATTTGCCTCAGATTGGAAGAGTTTGTGGTGGAGGTACGGAAAGTGTTCGATTCTCCGTTGTCCAGGAGAGAGGCTGCTTGTAAGCTGCTCCATCTACGTCAGGATTCCCGTAGTGTGGCTGACTATGCGGTGGATTTTGCACGTTGGCGGCTGAGTGCCTGGAACCCAGAAGCCCTGTTCGACGTGTTCCTTCACGGGTTGTCGGAGGGGATTAAAGATGAGCTCGCAGCCGGGGAGCTGCCCCTGGACCTCGACTCCCTCATAATCTTGACCATCTGGATAAATGGGAGGCTACGTTCGTCCTCGAATTCCACTTCGCGTCCAAGGAATCCCAGGTATCCCTGAAGCCTATATTTCCAAGTGGATCTGATGTTGGCCAAAGTCTCTTAGGTCATGCAACTGGGCAGGGCTAGATTGTCTCCTGCTGAGCGCTTACGCTGACTTAACACCCAGAGCTGTCTGTATTGTGGAGCTATGGGACATTTTGTATTCTACCTGCCCATTAAAGAACCAGGATCATCAAGTAGGTACTAGTACGAGTACGCTGGTGAGCCATACGGGGAGTTTCCCATCTTCCATTGCTCATACCCCTCTCCATGCTACCCTTTTGTGGTGTGACCGGCCCGAATCTCTCCGGTTAGTCATAGACTGTGGGGCCGGCGAGAGCTTTATGGACGCTACCCTGGTGTCAAAGCTGGGAATCCCCATACAACCCCTCTCCATTCCCATGAATGGCAAAGCGTTGGATTGGCGCTTTATTGGCAGAGTCACCCACACCACTTATCCCATTAACCTGAGAGTGTCGGGTAATCACAGTGAGTATATGTAGTTCCTGCCCATCGCATCCCCTCATGCACCCTTGGTTTTGGGGTTTTCCTGGCTCCAGAGGCACAATCCCCTGATCGACTGGGCTACTGGTTCTATCCTGGGGTGGAGCCCGTTTTGCCATGGGCATTGCCTGAAGTTGGCGCTGCCTGCCCCGGAACGTCTTCCTGCAGGCTTGGGAAAAGCCCCGGACTTCTACGCCGTAATACTATGACCTCTGGGAGGTTTTCAGCATGGCCCATGCCATCGCACTTCCTCCGCATCAGCCTTTTAACTGCGCCATCAACCTTCTCCCGTGCACTACACCAGGCTCGGGGGTGGCTTTATTCCCTGTCACTCATTGCCTCGGCATTCAAGCATCTCCAGGGGCTACCATCTTCACCAAGTTGGACCCATGGAACGCCTATCTTATGGTACAGATCCGGTAAAGGGATGAGTGGAAGACCGCCTTTAATATAGCTAGCGGGCACTACGAATACCTGGTGATGCCGTTCGGACTGACTAATGCTCCTGCTGTGTTCCAGACCCTGGTAAACAACGTTCTCTGGGACATGTTGAACCGGTTCATATTCGTCTACCTTGATGATATCTTCGTGTTTTCCCACTCGGCACAAGAACATGTCCTCCATGACAGGCAAGTCCTCCAGCGTCTTCTGGAGAACCAGCTGTATGTCAAAGCGGAAAAATGCGATATCCATCGCTCCACAATCTCCTTCCTGGGGTACATCATAGCTGCAGACAACATCCAGATGGATCTTGAAAAACTGAGAGCGGTGGTGGATTGGCCGCAACCCACCTCCAGAGTGCAATGCTTCCTGGGGATCGCCAATTTTTACCGCCGGTTCAACCGGGGCTACAGCACCTGGGATTCCTCCCTGTCAGCACTACCTCTTCCAAGGTGAGTGCTTTTCATCAAGGACCTTTCTGTACTTTCCTCCGTTCATCTTTCCCTCTATCCTGACTAGTCTTCCAGTCCTTGCCGATGAAGAACATCTCCACAGCATGAAGCTGCCACCACCATGCTTCACCGTAGGGATGGTGCCAGGTTTCCTCCAGATCTGACGCTTGGCATTCAGGCCAAAAAGTTCAATCTTGATTTCATCAGAACAGAGAAGCTTGTTTCTCATGGTCTGATAGTCTTGAGATGCATTTTGACAATCTCCAAGCGGGCTGTCATGTACCTTTTCCTGAGCAGTGGCTTCCTTCTGGCTACTCTACCATAAAGGCCTGATTGTTGGATTGCTGCAGAGATGGTTGTCTTTCTGGAAGATTCTCCCATCTCCACAGAGGAACTCTATAAGAGTGACCATCGGGTTCTTGGTCTCCTCCCTGACCAAGGCTCTTCTCACCGGATTGCTCAGTTTGGCTCTAGAAAGAGTCTTGGTGGTTCCATACTTCTTCCATTTAAGAATGATGGAGTCCACTGTATTCTTGTGGACCTTCTATATGGCAAAATAATGTTGGTACCATTCCCCAGATCTGTGCCTTGACACAATCCTGTCTCGGAGCTCTAAGGACAATTCCTTCGACCTCATGGCTTGGTTTTTGCTCTGATATGCACTGTCAACTGTGGGACCTTATATAGACAGGCATGTGACTTTCCAAGTCCAATCAACTGAACATACCATAGGTGGACTGCAGTCAAGTTGTAGAAACATCTCAAGGATGATCAATGGAAACAGGATGCACCTGAGCTCAATTTTGAGTTTCATAGCAAAGGGTCTGAATACTTATGTTAATAAGGTATTTCTGTTTTTTATGTTTAATAAATTATCAAAACATTTAAAAAACTGTTTTGGCTAAGTCATTATGGGGTATTGTGTGTCGATTGATGAGGGATTTTATTTTATTTTATACATTTTAGAATAAGGCTATAATGTAGCAAAATGTGGAAAAAGTCAATGGGTCTGAATACTTCAGAATGGAATGTACAGTATATATTTTTTTCAAGATTTTTGAAATTTTCCTATGATCCCATTTTATTTTTAGGCGACTCCACATGGAGTCGCAACCCCTAGTTTGAGCACCGCTAGGCTATTCTTAAAATGGTACTGGCTGAGACTAAAACTGGTGAGTGTCGAGATTAGAGGGATATTGTCATCCACGTTGGCACCAACGAAGTTAGGATGAAACTGTCACGGCCGTCGTCGAAAGGAGACCAAGGTGCAGCGTGGTCAGCGTACATTTTCTTTTATTTGAGTAAATGTCGCCAACAAAACAAGAAAACAAAGAAAAAGCCTGTGAAGCTAAACAGAGCTATAGTGCCACTAACAATGTTAACTTCCCACACAGAAAGGAGGGAAAAGGGCTACCTAGGTATGGTTCCCAATCAGAGACAACAATAGACAGCTGTCCCTGATTGAGAACCATACCTGGCCAAAACATAGAAATACAAAATCATAGAAAACAAAAACATAGATTGCCCACCCCAAATCACACCCTGACCAAATCAAATAGAGACATAACAAGGCTCTCTAAGGTCAGGGCGTGACAGAAACAGTCAGAGGTCACCAAGGGCACCATTGCTTCAGTTGAGTTACTGTTCATTTACAGAAATTAATCAATTTAAATAAATTCATTAAATATAATCAAATCAAATGTTATTTGTCACATGCACCGAATACAACAGGTGTACACCTTACAGTGAAATGCTTACTTACAACCCTTAACCAACAATGCAGTTTTAAGAAAATACCAAAAAAGTAAGAGATAAGAATAACAAATAATTAAAGAGCAGCAGTAAATATCAATAGTGGGGCTATATACAGGGGGTACCGATACAGAGTCAATGTGCGGGGGCACCGGTGTCGAGGTAATATGTACACGTAGGTAGTGTTATTAAAAGGACTATGAATAGATAATGACAGAGAGTAGCAGCAGCGTAGAAGATACAAATAGTCTGGGTAGCCATTTAACTAGCTGTTGAGGAGTCTTTTGGTTTGGGGGTAGAAGCTGTTTCGAAGCCTCTTGGACCTAGACTTGGCGCTCCAGTTGAAGAAGGTGTGGACCAAAGCGCAGCATGGTAAGTGTTCATGCTTTTATTTCAACTGAACACTAATAACAAAGAGAAAATGAACAAAAACCGAAACAGTCCTGTCAGGTGCAGAAACACAAAACAGAAAATAACTACCCACAAATATAATCAGACACAACGATAGACAGCTGCCTCTGATTGAGAACCACACCAAACACACAGAAATACAAATACAGAAATACAAATCATAGAAAAAGGAACATAGAATGCCCACCCAAATCACACCCTGACCAAACCTATAACACACATTTGAAAATAAGCTTTTTTCCACCTTCATGACATTGCAAAAATCAGAAACGTTTTGTCAAAATATTATGCAGAGAAACGAATACATGCTTTTGTCACTTCAAGATTAGACTACTGCAATGCTGTACTCTCCAGACTTGGGCTGATTTCAAGGTTTTACTTCTAACCTACAAGGCATTACATGGACCTGCTTCTACCTATCTCTCCGATTTGGTCCTGCCATACATACCTACACGTATGCTACGGTCACATGCAAGCCTCCTTATGGTTCCTAGAATTTCTAAGTAAATAGCTGGAGGCAGAACTTTCTGCTAAATGTTTATGGAATGGTCTGCCGATCCATGTCAGAGATGTGGACTCGGTCTCAACTTTTCAGTCTTTACTGAAGACTCATCCTCTCAGTAGATCCTATGATTGAGTGTAGTCTGGCCCAGGGGTGCAAATGTGAACGGCGAGGCACTGGAGTGATGAACCACCTGTCTCTGCCTGGCCGGCTCGCCTCTCTCTACTGGGACTGTCATTCTCCGATGCTGTCCCTCTTTCTCTCTCTTTCTCTGTCTTTTGCACCTGCTGTCTCAACCTCTGAATGCTTAGCTTTGAAAAGCCAACTGACATGTACTCCTGAGGTGCTGACCTGTTGCACCCTCTACAACCACTGGTATTATTATTTGACCCTGATGGTCATTTAGGAATGTTTGAACATCTTGAAGAACGATATGGGCTTAATGGCCATGTACTATTATAATCTCTACCCGACACAGCTTGAAGAGGACTGGCTACCCCTCGGATCCTGGTTCCTTTAGGTTATTTCCTATGTTCCTACCTGTCTAGGGAGTTTTTACTAGCCACTGTGCTTCTACATCTGCATTTACTGCTCTTTGTTTTTTGTTGTTGCAGGGCTTCTATCGAAGCACTTTGTGACAACTGCTGATGTAAAAGGGGCTTTCTAAATACATTTGATTGATTGATTGACTAACACTGGAGACCTAAACTGAGAGAGATACATTTAAAAGTGACTGGTTCGGGTTCCTATGCATTTAGGGCTATGACTCACTAGTAGCTCTTGGAATTTTCCTGTGAACCACCATATAAACAAAATACATGTACATAATCTCTAGACCCATCCCAGCCTGGGGGCCAGTCTGTTTCTGCTCTCTTACTAGCCTGCGGGCCAGTTTCTGCTCACGAGCCAAACTGATTGAGTGGTTGTGGTTCAGGATAGACAGACAGGCAAACAGATAGGAGATGCCTTCAGTCAGGAGGCTGAGCTGAGATGTATCCCAAATGGGAACACATTCCCTATATAGTGCACTGCTTTTGACCAGGACCCATAGGGAATAGGGTGCCATATGGGATGCACATTCATTGAGAAGGAGGGATCCTACAGGCCCATACACAAATCAATACTACTTCACTCTGCTCTTAATCTTCCTCACTTTAGCTCTCTCTCTTATTCCTCTTTTGTCTTACCATTTCTATCCCGGTCTCACTCCCACTTTACCTTCCTCTCTCTCATTCTCTCCCTCCCCTCCTCCCTCTTTTTCCTCATTTTACTGGAAGCTGACACCGATGGACTTCCTGCATTAAGGCTTTTAAGCAATTATCTCAGATTTACATCTCAACTTTCTGTTTCACACCAAGACTCTCCCTTATCCTTCCACCGTCTCTCCTACCATCTGCATCTTTCGCTTTACTCTGGTAATCTCTATCTCTCTCTCTCTCTCTTCCTTTCCCCCATCCATCTCTCTTGTTCATTGTCTCTTGTTCCATCTCCCCATCCATCTCCTCCTCTCTCCCTTTAGCTCCATCTTTCTGTCGGAAGCTCAGCCACAGCCCAGTGAGCAAAACTGATTCAGAAGACGTATTTTCAACCAGTTTTGAAGTTGAAGACGTCAGTCAGCCACTCTCGCTGAATGTACGCTTTGTGGTTTGATTTACTGGAGAAGGCACTTAGGACTGGGATCCCGAGAGAGAGAGAGAGAGAGAGAGAGAGAGAGAGAGAGAGAGAGAGAGAGAGAGATGGAGAGAGAGAGAGAGAGAGAGAGAGAGAGAGAGAGAGAGAGAGAGAGAGAGAGAGAGAGAGAGAGAGAGAGAGAGAGAGAGAGAGAGAGAGAGAGAGAGAGAGAGAGAGAGAGAGAGAGAGAGAGAGAGAGAGAGAGAGAGAGAGAGAGAGAGAGAGAGAGAGAGAGAGAGAGAGAGAGAGAGAGAGAGAGAGAGAGAGATGGAGAGAGAGAGAGAGAGAGAGAGAGAGAGAGAGAGAGAGAGAGAGAGAGAGAGAGAGAGAGAGAGAGAGAGAGAGAGAGAGAGAGAGAGAGAGAGAGAGAGAGAGAGAGAGAGAGAGGCTAGGAGGAAGAAAAACACAGAGAGGAAGACAAAGAGCAAGAGAGAGAAGGACAATTATGTGGACGGAGAGGAAAGGGAGAGAGAAGAGGGAAGAAATGAAATTAATGAGAGATGAAAAATGTCAGGGAGGAGGAGGAGGAGGAAGAGGAGAGCATGCCTCCTATTGGTGTTAAATAAACATGCAGTAGTGGTCTCTGAGACATCACCAATCAGCAACAGTCTGGTGGCCAGACCAACTAATCAGTTATCAGATCAAGTAGTTTACATATAAAAGGCAAAGGTGGCACATCTACCACAGAAAATACATGCCCCTAAAGAAAAAGGAGGGTTAGGACACCGAGATGTAGACATTTACAGTATGGCTTTCGAGCTATCCAGACTGGCTATGCACTGGAGGAGAGAGGAGGGAGAGGAGAGCTTGGTTACGATGGAGAGAAGTTTGGCATATACTTTTGGACCATTACAGGGTCTATTCCAAAAAAGAATCAATGACATATATTTAATGAAGGGCATCAGTATAATTCTACGCCACTCTAGGTCAGTGTGGTTGGTTGTCAATACATAAAAGGATCAAAGAGTCTCCCCATAGACAAAGATGCTTCTGTCTGATATAATCCCACTATTTGGGATGGGAAGAAGTCAATAGTTGGGGGGAATTGGTAAGAGAAAGGGTTTATACCCTGGGGGTCTTGCACAAGAGTAAGGTATTTTGTCATTTGAAGAAATTGGAAATAAGTATAAATTGTGTGATAATGATGTATGGAGATATAGTATGTACACTTTAAAAGCTGTGTGTCAACATTAGGTGGTGCAATGTCAAAGTACAATCAGATTTGTTACGTTTCAAAATGCTGTTAAAAGTGAATAATGATGTGAACATTTTGGAACTGTATGGCTAAGGTATTTATAATGTAAAATAAATAAGAAATCATGCGGTGCTTAATTTGTAAATTGGGAGGTGTCAGAACAGAATGTGAGCCCGAGAGGGGCTCCGAGGTACCGTAACGCATATTTTTTTTTTACTTTTACAATAAAGCATTGCAATCATTATCATTGCTTTTGCATACTGGCATAGAGTAGTAAAGTAGAGAGAGGTGTTTGCAGAAGTTGCACACATGGGGAAATTTGTTTGTAACCTAGGGTTTGGGAATTTTTTTATAAATGCTTTTCATGCAATTGTACATAATTTTAGATGACTGGAGACTTTAGCAGAATCTTTTTTAATAACTCACAAAATATTGAAATGACAGGCTATACTTTGACACTGACAAACGAGAATCTGAGCTCAATAGCCTAAGCCTAAGTGTGTGGAGACACACATATTGTACAATACAGTGTCTTGCGAAAATATTCACCCCCCTTGGCATTTTTCCTATTTGTTGCCTTTACAAACTGGAATTAAAATACATTTTGGGTTTTTTTTTTTCATTTGATTTACACAACATGCCTACCACTTTGAAGATGCAACATATAACAAGAAATAAGACAAAAAAACAGAAAACTTAAACGTGCATAACTATTCATCCCCCAAAGTCAATACTTTGTAGAGCCACCTTTTGCAGCAATTACAGATGCAAGTCTCTTGGGTTATAAGCTTGGCACATCTAGCCATTGGGATTTTTGCCCATTCTTCAAGGCAAAACTAATCCAGCGCCTTCAAGTTGGATGGGTTCCGTTGGTGTACTGCAATCTTTAAGTCATACCACAGATTCTCAATTGGATTGAGGTCTGGGCTTTGACTAGGCCATTCCAAGACATTTAAATGTTTCCCCTTAAATCACTCGAGAGTTGCTTTAGCAATATGCTTAGGGTCATTGTCCTGCTGGAAGGTGAACCTCCGTCCCCGTCTCAAATCTCTGGAAGACTGAAACAGGTTTCCCTCAAGAATTTCCCCAGATTTTCTTTTTTGTAACCCCACCCTGATCTGTACTTCTCCACAACTTTGTCGCTGAACGGTTTGGAGAGCTCCTTGGTCTTCATGGTGTCGCTTGCTTGGTGGTGCCCCTTGCTTAGTGGTGTTGCAGACTCTGGAGCCTTTCAGAACAGGTGTATATATACTGAGATCATGTGACACTTAGATTGCACACAGGTGGACTTAAAAAAACGAATTATGTGACTTCTGAAGGTAATTGGTTGCACCAGATCTTATTTAGGGGCTTCATAGTGGTGAATACATATGCACGCACCACTTTTAATTGTAATTTTTTAATTTTAATTTTTTGAAACAAGTAATTTTTTTCATTTCAATTTACCAATTTGGACTATTTTCTGTATGTCCTTGACATGAAATCCAAATAAAAATCTATTTAAATGACAGGTTGTAATGCAACAAAATAGGAAAACTGCCAATGGGGATGAATACTTTTGCAAGGCACTGTATGAGGAAATTATAGTCCTAAAAAAGCTTTCCAGTTTGACTAACTCACCCAATGATGCGCAGCTCCAGCAATGGCCAATGCGCTCGTGCCAAAAGCTTAACTCTCACAATGCTGTTCGCTCAATGCGTTTATGTGGAAGTTGATAACGTGGCAGCCTAAAGACAGATTAGTCTTCTCTTCTCAGCAGGATTAATTTGCTTTCCAGCCTGTGTTTTCCAGCGACTGTAGTTAAATTATAGGCCTACTCCTGCTGTAGTATTCTGAGTTATTTCATTTATTTCTGAACAGACAGCAGTAATTCTATGACTTTGGAAAATGTATCTGAATTTATCAGGGGTGCTGTGGAATCTTCAGCAACCTTCCCGTGGCTATGAGCCTTTAAGGAAATGTATTATGAAGTGCAACGCTGGAGAGATGAGAGTTGCAGACGCATGTCTATCAGAGTAGAGAGAGGGAGAAAGATAATAGAAAGTGCATCTCATTCTAGTTCTGTGAGATATACAGGCGCGCTTCTCTCAACACAGCAATAGCCACTTGTTGGTCTATATGGGCTACATACAATGTTGTGCAAACCATACACCTGGAACAGCCCGTCACAAATCAATGTTAGAATACCAGGCACTGTTTTCACATTACGTTTTTTAGGGGGCAGCCAGGAGAATTGCAGAGGAGTCGTCTTGAATTAACTCTAATTGCTTTATTAAAATTTTTACATTGCAAACAGTGAATTTTTGGGTGTTGATCGGCTCAAATTAAGCACTGTACTTCGCTGTATATTATTTCAAATATTGGACAAAATGTCAGAGAAGCCCAGGGGAAAAAGTATGCAGTTGAACGTTTTTCAGAGATTTTATTTTACTCACCGTAGGTTACATAGAATGAGTTTTTCACAAGATGATGTGTGTTAGCGATGTAAGGGAGAAACAGGACTTGTCCTAAATGCACTGTGGGAATGCCCGGTAGTGCAATCCCTATGGAAAGCAAAGCCTTACATTGCATGGAGGACGGCTTTGGAGTTCCTCTATCTAGATTATTCTAGACCAGGATTTCCCAAACTCAGTACTGTATAGCACTTTGTGACATCGGCTGATGTAAAAAGGGCTTTACAAATACATTTTATTGATTGATTGATAAAGGTACATCAAGGAGTACCATGGCCATGAAGTATCACTTATCAGAAAAAAACCTCTCCCTATGTTATTCTTTTTTGTTGGTTTGGCATGTTGGTTTGTCTTTGTTTAACCTTTATTTAACTAGGAAAACCAGTTAAGAACAAATTCGTATGTACAATGACAGCCTACCCCAGCCAAACCCATACAACACTGGCCTAATTGTGCACCGCCCAATGGGACTCCCAATCATGGCCAGATGTCATTCGGCCTGGATTTGAACAAGGGACTGTATTGACACCACTTGCACTGAGATGCAGTGCCTTAGACCGCTGTGCCACTAGGGAGCCCAAACTTTAAACAAAAAATATTTTACAGATTACAGATTACTGTATACACTTTATACCCTTACACTACCGGTTTTAGAACACCGACTCATTCAAAAGTTTTTCTTTATTTTTTACTATTTTCTACATTATAGAATAATAGTGAAGACATCAAAACTATGAAATAACACATATGGAATCATGTAGTAACCAAAAAAGTGTTAAAGAAATGGAAATATATTTTATTTTTGAGATTCTTCAAATAGGCACCCTTTGCCTTGATGACAGCTTTGCTCACTCTTCACATTCTCTCAACCAGCTCATGAGGTAGTGACCTGGAATGCATTTCAATTAACAGGTGTGTCTTTTTAACTTCTCTAGGGTAGGGGGCAGTATTTTCAAGTCTGGATGAAAAGCGTGCCCAGAGTAAACTGCCTGCTACTCAGGCCCAGATGCTAGGATGTATAGAAGAATCAATCTTTAGGATGTTTTTAACATAAATCTTCAATAATGTTCCAACCGGAGAATTCCTTTGTCTTCAGAAATGCAATGGAACGCAAGCTAAATATCACTTGAACGCGCATGGTCAGCTCGTGGCTCTCTGGCAGACTTCTGACTCAATCCCCTCTCATTCGCCCCCACTTCACAGTAGAAGCCTCAAACAAGGTTCTAAAGACTGCTGACATCTAGTGGAGGCCTTAGGAAGTGCAATATGACCCCATTTCCACTCTATCTTGGATAGACAAAGAGTTGAAACACTACAAACCTCAGATTTCCCACTTCCTGGTTGGATTTCTTCTCAGGTTTTTGCCTGCCATATGAGCTCTGTTGTACTCACAGACATCATTCAAACAGTTTTAGAAACTTCAGAGTGTTTTCTATCCAAATCTACTAATTATATGCATATTCTAGCTTTTAGGCCTGAGTAGCAGGCAGTTTACTCTGGGCACCTTTTTATCCAAGCTACTCAGTACTGCCCCCCTGTCCCAAAGAAGTTAACTAGGCAAGTAATTTGAGGATAAAAATCTTATTTATAATGACAGCCTTCCTCGGCCAAACCCTAACAACATTGGGCCAATTGTGTGGCACCCTATGGGACTCTCAATCATGGCTGGTTGTGATACAGCCTGGAATCAAACCTGGGTCTGTAGTGACACCTCTAGCACTGAAATGCAGTGCTTTAGACCACTTCACCACTCGGGAGCCCAGTTATTAGTAACTGGGATAAGCAATTTCATAAATGCTCCTCATTACACAACACAGACCAACAAATATTATTTACATCATCAACATGGAAATCACTACGAAACGTATTGTATGACTTCTTATACACTATATTGGAAACACTTATCTCTGGAAACACTTATCTCCCTCACTAGCTTTAAGCACCAGCTGTCAGAGCAGCTCATAGATTACTGCACCTGTACATAGCCCATCTATAATTTAGCCCAAACAACTACCTCTTTACCTACTGTATTTATTTATTTATTTGTTTTGCTCCTTTGCACCCCATTATTTCTATCTCTACTTTTTTCTATCTCTACTATCTCTACTTTTTTTCTTTTTTTTTTACTTGCTATATTGTATTTACTTCGCCACCATGGCCTTTTTATATTTTTTATTTATTTATATATATATTTTGTTTGCCTTCACCTCCCTTATCTCACCTCACTTGCTCATATTGTATATAGACTTATTTTTCACTGTATTATTGACTGTATGTTTGTTTTACTCCATGTGTAACTATGTGTTGTTGTATGTGTCAAACTGCTTTGCTTTATCTTGGCCAGGTCGCAATTGTAAATGAGAACGTGTTCTCAATTTGCCTACCTGGTTAAATAAAGGTGAAATAAATAAATAAATAAATATTAGGTCCAGCCTTTGGAACTTTGGTTTTCCTAGATATGGCTACTAAATTGTGACCACTACATCCGATGGATTTGGATACTGCTTTAACGCAGATCTCTGCAGCATTAGTAAAGATGTGATCAATACATGTTGACCATTCCTGATCAATACATGTTGACCATTCCTGATCAATACATGTTGACCATTCCTGTGTTTTTTGTAAATACCCTGGTAGGTTGACTGATAACCTGAACCAGGTTAATGGCAAAAGATACAGTTTGAAGCTTTCTCTTGAGTGGGCAGCTAGATGAAATCCAGTCAATATTAAGGTCACCCATAAAATATACCTCTCTGTTGACATCACATACATTATCAAACATTTAACACGATAGCCAGATACTGACTGTTTCAACTTGGTGGTGTATTGCAACTTTCCACAAGAATGAGCTTTAGGTGAGGCACGTGAGCCTATGTAGAACAAGAAGGTCCGCACACTGTTAAAGCTCCAAATTCACTGCTTTATTGACAACGTTTCAATCTGAAACGGATCTTATTCAGGTCAGACACACTGACTGTTCACATCCCAAAATATATACAGTATACAATAGCTGTAGGATCAACAGAGGCATTCAGGAGAGTTAGAGGGACATACATTAGATTACTTACATTGTGACTTCCAACGCACCTGGGATAATGTACATTTGCTGCTGCTTTACGACTACTCAGCAACACAATGGTAGGGGTTATTTGAGCTGGGCTTGGGTCATTGATAAGTAATTTTCTCAAAGCAGCCTTGAAATGTGTGGACAATGTCCCGGAGCCAAGATGATTTCGATGGACTCCATCATTCCTGTAGAGCATCTTCTGCTTCCAGAATGTGTCAAAGGTATCTGTAAAAGTTATTTCAACAGAGCTACAGTAATCTTGTAGCCAAGTATGTAATGCCTGTAACCTGCTGAATCTTTCACACTCGCGGACCAACGATGGTACCTGACCGGAAATTTTTGGCATTTTTTTATCTTTCAGAGCTAGAATCAGTTCTTTAAAATCTATTGTCAGCAGTATCGAGCTAGCCTTCCTAATGTCGTTTGACCCCACGTGGACTACGACAGTGTCAGCTAACAGCAACTGTCGTAGAACGGTCCGAAGCAGCCTTGCAATGTCCTGTACTCGTGCTGCAGGATAGAACAGGGTTTATGCTCTGGGAACCAAATGTACTTTGGAAAAAAAGCTACAAGTTATAAACTCAGCAAAAAAAGAAACGTTGTCAACTGTGTAAATATTTGTATGAACATAACAAGATTCAACAACTGAGACAGAAACTGAACAAGTTCCACAGATATGTGACTAACAGAAATTGAATAATGTGTCCCTGAACAAGGGGGAGGGTTAAAATCAAAGTAACAGTCAGTATCTGGTGTGGCCACCAGCTGCATTAAGTACTGCAGTGCATCCGACAGACGTCGGGCGAGGGGCCTTCAGTACCTCGTGGACTGGGAGGGGTATGGTCCGGAGGAGAGATGCTGGGTTCCGGTGGAAGACGTGTTGGATCCTTCTATGCTGCGAGATTTCCACCATCTCCATCCGGATCGCCCTGCGCCTCTCCCTCCGGGTCGTCCCCGAGGTCGGTGGACGACCTGCCGCACATCAGGGGGGGGGGGGGGGGGGGGGGGGGGTACTGTCCCTCTCCTTGTTCGGGCGATGTTTGGCGGTCGACGTCACCGACCTTCTAGCCATCACTGATCCATTTTTCATTTTCCATTGGTTTTGTCTTGTCTTCCTTCACACCTGGTTCCAATCCCATCAATTACATGTTGTGTATATAATCCTCTGTTTCCCCTCATGTCCTTGTCGGAGATTGTTTGATTGTATGTGTTGTGCAAGTTATGTGTTGGTGTGCGACGGGTTTTGAACCCACTTTTGTTATTTTATATATTTTAATTTTTGGAGTTTTGTTAGCACTTATTAAACGACTCCGTTTATACCAAGTTTGTTCTCCTGCGCCTGACTTCCCTGCCACCAACACGCACCCATTACACCCGAGTCCCACCAATGAGTCCGTACCACACCAATTTAGTTGATTATTTATTTACTAGCAAGCTAAAATGATAATATAAGATACACATAAACACAGTCTAGGCCATTGACTAGAACTTGACACGTGTTACCCAAAATGAGGATTCAAAAGAGAGAGAGAGAGAGAAAGTACACGAGAGAAATATACATTTGGGTGCATTTGTCAGCTATGCTTATTTTAACCGTAACCTTGCCCCGAACTGCCGGTCTCTTGTTGGTCAGAATATAATGATGTAATTACGTGTAGAAGGTCTCCGATGGGGGTCTCTGCATGGACCATTTCAGCTTCTCGGATAGCGCACTTCTCTGGTTACAGGGTGTAACGCTCTGGTTGTCCTCACGATGTCAGTGTCCTTTGTCTTAGTGGTCTGTTTCCTCACCCTTGTTCTGAAGTGGGCAGAGCTCAAGGAAGTAGGCCAGTGTTTTTGAGAGATGAGCCCAGATTGCAGAGGGGTCATCTACATAGAAGAGCTCAGTGAGCAAAGGGAAACGGTATCATTTGTGGTATGTCCAACACAGGTGTGGAGGGTCACCTGCATGTGAGAATCACCAAAGTGAACTGCCTGGATTTCACTGGTGTATTTACACAGGTAGTTCTCTCAGTGGCACAACTTTGGTTTTAGAAGTGGGGGGGGGGGGGTAATTATTATAATTTGTTTTATCCGGTCGGATAAACACTCCAGCTCTTTGGTCTTGGCCATAGTGGAGTTTGGAGTGTGACTGTTTGAGGTTGTGGACAGGTGTCTTTTATACTGATAACAAGTTCAAACAGGTGCCATTAATACAGGTACGAGTGGAGGACAGAGGAGCCTCTTAAAGAAGAAGTTACAGGTATGTGAGAGCCAGAAATCTTGCTTGTTTGTAGGTGACCAAATAAATTCATTAAAAATCCTACAATGTGATTTTCTAGATTTTTTTTTCTCATTTTGTCTGTCATAGTTGAAGTGTACCAATGATGAAAATTACAGGCCTCTCTCATATTTTTAAGTGGGAGAACTTGCACAATTGTTGGCTGACTAAATACTTTTTTGCCCCACTGTATATACTGTACTCTATATCATCTACTGCATCTTGCCATCTTTATGTAATACATGTATCACTAGCCACTTTAAACTATGCACTTTTATGTTTACATACCCTACATTACTCATCTCATATGTATATAGTGTACTCGATACCATCTACTGCATCTTGCCTATGCCGTGCTGTACCATCACTCATTCATATACCTTTATGTACATACTCTTTATCCCTTTACACTTGTGTGTATAAGGTAGTAGTTGTGGAATTGTTAGGTTAGATTACTCGTTGGTTATTACTGCATTGTCGGAACTAGAAGCACAAGCATTTCGCTACACTCGCATTAACATCTGCTAACCATGTGTATGTGACAAATAATATTTGATTTGACTGATTTGTCTGGCAACCTGGTCCCTAAACACAGAGGTGAAGTTGCCTCTGCAACTGGACAATGGGGTCAGGTTGAAGCTCGGTATGGTAGCCTATCTCAGCAGTAAAAGGCCTTAAAGTCTGTGTCTCTCCCAGGGCCAGAGAGAGGGTTAAAGGAGAGTGTCACACCCTGATCTGTTTCACCTGTGCTCGTTATTGTCTCCACCCTCTCCAGGTGTCGCTTGTTTTCCATAGTGTATTTATCCCTGTGTTTCCTGTCACTCTGGGCCAGTTTGTCTTGTATGTCCAAGCCTACCAGCGGTTTTCCCATTTTCCTGCTTTGCAGTTTCTCCTTTTTTTTGTCATCCCGGTTTTGATCCTTGCCTGTTCTGGACTCTGTACCCGCCTGCCTGACCATTCTGCCTGCCCTGACCTCGAACCTGCCTGCCACTCTGTACCTCCTGAACTCTGATCTGGTTATGACCTTTTGCCTGTCCACGACCATTTTCTTGATTATTCCCTTTGGATTTATTCAACATCTTGAACTCCAACCATCTGCCTCTTGTGTCTGCATTGGGGTCTCGCCTAGTGTCATGATAGAGAGAGAGTTTTTGACACCTAATCTTGAAGACCAAGTGGTATTTAATTATTTGGAATGACTGGAAATCTGAAAGACATTGGTTTTTAATGTAAATATATTTAGCCTAATCATTGTATTATCTGTATTGAAGTAGAAAGCAAAGGTTTAGAAGCCTACATAACCCTTGAAGTAAAATGCAACATCCATTTATGGCCATATAAACTCTAACATTGATTTATATTGAAATAGATGTCATTCAATTGGTAATATTCATTTTTGTCTTCTAATGCCGCTTAAGGGGAAAGTAATCTGAAAGGAATTAGATGACATTACTGAGTTTGGGTAATTCAAATGTAACGTTACTGACTCCAATTTTGGACAGGTAACTACTAACTGTAACAGATTACATTTAGAAAGTAAACTGCCCAATCCACAGGAGGTTGATGGCACCCTAATTGGTAATGGCTGGAGCGGAATTAGTGGAATGGTATCAAATACATGATGCCATTCCAGCCATTATTATGACTAACCCTCCCCTCAGCAGCTTCTACTGACCGAAACCTGCACTCACACATCTTCAGCGTAAGCCAAGCTACGTTACATATAGCGGTACTCTTCAGCCCTACAGTAAGTGCTCAATACTCTGTCCGTACGTAATTGAACACACATTTCTTCGGGCACTGTCCAAACAGCAATACTCTCAGCTATAACTGCATGCTATATCGAAACAGCAGAGTTTGGCTCCCTGCCACTCCACACAGTGTCCTCGATGCAATGGTTCCCCAAACCAAGAGAACAGGGTTTCCTACCCGGCAAGTGAGTCCTTTCTCACTTGCACCTGCGCAGTTCCCCCCAGTTACCCTCAAGCAGGTGAATGAATAAGTGCTTGGCCATATGGTCTATAAACTCTGTTTATCACGGTACTATATTCCCATGTCCAAGCCTCATCTGTCTCCACCCTCCTTTCCCCCATATCTGTGTGTGTGGGTGGGAAGTGCAGGACACACAAACACAGTTACACAACTACAAGCCAGCCGTTGTCTCGTTTCTCTTTCTTTTGCTTGTTCTCTTTATTCGTCAGTCTCATACAATGTTTTACCATCACAACTACAGTGACAGGCAATAGTGATGATGATGATGATGAAGAAGAAGCTGATGATAATGATGATGTCGTGGACGAAGAGGAGCAAAAAAGGTGTGGCGTTCCAGCCTCCGGGAGGTGTCGAGGATTCATTACTCTTTCTCTCATCTCTGTCATTCCCTCTGTCTTTCAATTCGTTCTTCCTTTGGTTTTTCATGATGGTTTTAAAAAAAAAGTGCCGTGAACATGTGACTTCGCCGGTAAGCACCTGAGGCCCGGCCCGCAATCCTGCCTGGACTAGCTGGACCAGCGGAACCAGGGTGGGCGAGGGAGAGAAGGTGGAGTAGTAGGAGAGGGGAGAGAAGAGAGGGATGAGGAGTAGGAAGTAGAAGAGGAGGAGTGGAGGAGGGATGAAGAAGGTGTTTCCTGCTCAGTGCTGAATCCTCCTGATGGACTGGATCTGAGGGGTCTGGGCGTGGGAGCCAAACTCACGGTAACACTTGTACTCTCCTCCGTGGCAGTCACACTCCATGATGTACTGGTGGCCACGGTAGCCGGGGAACTGGTAGCACACGAAGCTAGAGCGAGAGAAGAGAACAGGTCAATCAGATACACTGTTACTGTGAGGTAAGTCAGAGTGGGCCATGGGAATGAGGATGAGAATCAACTTGGCAATAGGACAGAGTATTGCAGGCAATAAAAGTGTAAAAATTATTACAGTGTAGTGTATTATTGGAGTGGCAGCTTCAGGTTTGAAATGATAGAGTAAAGGTTGGCCAGCTGTAGTAGTGCAGTAGAAGTAGTAGTGGTATTGGTATTAGTGTAGTAGTAGTGCAGAAGTAGTAGTCGTAGTAGTAGTATTGGTATTAGTGGTGTAGTAGTAGTGCAGTAGTAGTGGTAGTAGTAGTAGCATTGGTATTAGTGTTGCAGTAGTAGTAGTGCAGAAGTAGTAGTAGTATTGGTATTAGTGTTGCAGTAGTAGTAGTGCAGAAGTAGTAGTAGCAGTCGTATTGGTATTAATGTAGTAGTAGTAGTAGTATTGGTGTTAGTGTAGTAGTAGTGCAGTAGTAGTAGTAGTAGTAGTAGTATTGGTGTTAGTGTAGTAGTAGTGCAGTAGTAGTAGTAGTAGTATTGGTTTTAGTGTAGTAGTAGTAATAGTAGTGTAGTCAGTAGTAGTGTTGTAGTTGAAGTAGTAGTAGTAGTGTAGCAGTAGTGGTAGTATTAGTAGTGTAGTGGTAGTATTAGTGTAGAAGTATTAGTAGTAGTAGTGTTATCTTATTATTATTATTATTATTATTAGTAGTAGTAGTAGTAGTGTTTTAGTAGTGCTGTAGTAGTAGTTGTAGTGTTGTTGTTGTAGTAGTAGTAGTGTTGTAGTAGTAACAGTTATTATTATTAGTAGAGATTTGTCTGTGTCAGTAGTGTACTAGTAGTAGTAGCAGTAGTAGTAGTAACAGTCAGTATTAGTAGTAGAGGTCGGTCTGTGTCAGTAGTGTACTAGTAGTAGTAGCAGTAGTAGAAGTAACAGTTATTATTATTAGTAGAGATTTGTCTGTGTCAGTAGTGTACAAGTAGTAGTAACAGTAGTAGTAGTAACAGTCATTATTAGTAGTAGAGGTCGGTCTGTGTCAGTAGTGTACTACTAGTAGTAGTAGCATTAGTAGAATCAGTTATTATTAGCAGTAGAGATTGGTCTGTGTCAGTAGTGTACTACTAGTAGTAGCAGTAGTAGTAGTAACAGTCATTATTAGTAGTAGAGGTCGGTCTGTGTCAGTAGTGTACTAGTAGTAGTAACAGTAGTAGTAGTAACAGTCATTATTAGTAGTAGAGGTCGGTCTGTGTCAGTAGTGTACTAGTAGTAGTAACAGTAGTAGTAGTAACAGTCATTATTAGTAGTAGAGGTCGGTCTGTGTCAGTAGTGTACTAGTAGTAGTAACAGCAGTAGTAGTAACAGTCATTATTAGTAGTAGAGGTCGGTCTGTGCCAGTAGTGTACTAGTAGTAGTAGCAGTAGTAGTAACAGTCATTATTAGTAGTAGAGGTTGGTCTGTGTCAGTAGTGTACTAGTAGTAGTAACAGTAGTAGTAGTAACAGTCATTATTAGTAGTAGAGGTCGGTCTGTGTCAGTAGTGTACTAGTAGTAGTAACAGCAGTAGTAGTAACAGTCATTATTAGCAGTAGAGGTCGGTCTGTGTCAGTAGTGTACTACTAGTAGTAGCAGTAGTAGTAACAGTCATTATTAGTAGTAGAGGTCGGTCTGTGTCAGTAGTGTACTACTAGTAGTAGTAGCATTAGTAGAATCAGTTATTATTAGCAGTAGAGATTAGTCTGTGTCAGTAGTGTACTACTAGTAGTAGTAGCAGTAGTAGAATCAGTTATTATTAGCAGTAGAGATTGGTCTGTGTCAGTAGTGTACTACTAGTAGTAGCAGTAGTAGAATCAGTTATTATTAGCAGTAGAGATTGGTCTGTGTCAGTAGTGTACTAGTAGTAGCAGTAGTAGTAACAGTTATTATTAGCAGTAGAGATTGGTCTGTGTCAGTAGTGTACTACTAGTAGTAGTAGCATTAGTAGAATCAGTTATTATTAGCAGTAGAGATTGGTCTGTGTCAGTAGTGTACTACTAGTAGTAGCAGTAGTAGAATCAGTTATTATTAGCAGTAGAGATTGGTCTGTGTCAGTAGTGTACTAGTAGTAGTAGCAGTAGTAGAAGTAACAGTTATTATTAGCAGTAGAGATTGGTCTGTGTCAGTAGTGTACTAGTAGTAGTAGTACAAGTAGTAGTAGTAGTATTTCAGTTGTAGTTAAAGCTGAGTGAATAGATGGTTCAGCTGCAATTGTGCACTTGTAGTAATAGCAGAAGTAGCAGTGGTAGTATATTTAGCGTGAAGTGGCAATGTCCCTGTCATGGCATTAGTACTTACGCTCCGCTCTGGATGTGCATGGATCCAACCTCGTTGTTGAACCAGCCCATGGCCTGCAGGGAGGGGTAGTCATCACACATCTCAAACTGGCGACCAATCATGTTCTCCTTCTCATAGATGGTCATACGGGACTCCTTGTGGCTCTGAGAGAGAGAGAGAGAGAGATAGAGAGAAGGGATGAAGAGAGAAACATTTTAAGCAGCAGTTTACATTATTATAGTATTTCATGTATTGTTGTTGATAATTGAGTGCATCATAAGGTTATACAATATTATGCAATGTGAATAATATGGTAACCTTTGCATGATAATGACATAGAATGTTATGTTGTCTTGAGTTGTTATAGTAAAAGGTAATACAATGTGATTTGATGCATTGTAGATAATGTTGATAATGATAGTAATGTGATGATCCATGATAATGTGGGATGGGACAGTATTGTATGTTGTAATATTCCCTATATAGGCTACTACTTTTGACCAGAGCCCTAAGGGCCCTGGTCAAAAGTAGTGCAGTATATAGGGAATAAGGTGCCATAATGGATGCATTTAAGGGCTCACAGCGGAGCAGATGGGTCTGAACGAGATCATCCTCTCGATACGGTAGGAGTTGCTGCCGCTGTAGGCCTCAAAACGGGGGTAGTCTCCCTTCTCCAGGACAAACTGCTGGCCACAGAAACTGGAGTGCTCATACCCAACCCAGCTAGAGGGAGGCAAAAGGAGGGATACAGGGAGGGAATGATGGAGGGAGAGAAAGGGAGATGGAAAGAGGGAAACAGTGATGGAGAGAGATGTAATGACAGAGAGGGCGATGTAGGGAGAAAGAAAGAAAGAGAGAAATTACAGAAGAGATGACTAAGGAGAGAGAGAGAAAGATTAGTCAGTGCCCACATTGGCTCATGTTAGCCTGCTGGAAAAGCCTCCTAAGTCTTCCATGTTTTGGGAAAAGTTTTGGGACTACTTACGCTCCACACTCGACCTTCAGGGAGCGGATGTTCTCCATGCCACACTCCATGATGTTCTGGCAGCAGGCGGTGAACTCCACACGCTTTCCCTGGAAGTACTCCTGGTCGTACACTGTGATCTTCCATGGGCCCATGGGCATGGGGTTCACAGGGTTCATTGGGTTGGTCAGAGCCATTATGTCCTTCTGTCTCAGTGCTGAAATGGAGAGAGAGATAGGAGAGAGGGATACAGAGGGAGATATTAACTGAACATATAAATAATGAAGTTAATTCTTGACCAAAACATTTTTTATGCCTACACCAAGAAATCCCACCCTGCCTTGAAGCTCCCAGTGAATGGCCCATACTGGTCCCCTGACCAGTAGCTACAGAACAACACAGTTCAGTGAACCTTGTGGTAAAGCCTCAGACAGACATGTGCAGGACGCCTGACCAGCTCTATACACCAGGTTCTCCCTGTTCATCTGCTGCTCTACCAAAGCCCTGGTAAGCTCTTTTAAACAAACAGAGTGATCTATGCATGATGACCAGTCATACCTCTGCACTGAAGCTCTCGGTCCTCAATGGTTCTCAGACTATTCTATACCATTCCACCTAAACTGAAGCCTTTCAAAAAATAGTATTCTAATCCTCCAAACAAGATAAGAGAAAAAAACTTGTCCTGCTACTAACAGTCTAACAACTCCCAGTCACCACTGGTTCCAGACCCATCATTTGGGAAACATTATTTTATAGTCCCCTGTTCTAATAGCCCTGCGAAGCTCTAGCACACAGACAAATAGAAATCTATGGGCCGGTTTCCGGGACCCAGATCAAGCCTTACGTTTTCAAAAAAAACATGCTCAATGGAGAATCTCCAATGAAATAACTTTGTGGTTCATCACTATTTGATAAACATAAAGCTATGTGCCAAGGCCCATCAGATCAGACCTATCCAAACATAGGAGTAAATGAAATCTATTAGATAAACATAAACCTACCTAAAACGTAAGCTGTGTGTTTCGTAGGGTTCCACTAAGCGCTCTGCCAGGGAGGTGTGTGTGTGGGTATATATACACACCTTCGGAGCTAGGGGGTCGGCCACACCTACTTCACTGTCAGCACTTTGCTTTGGGATCCATTGTTACTGGGCCTGAGCCTTCCTGACACACACACACACACACACACACACACACACACCACACACACACACAAAGACTGACAAATAATGAATGCACGTCTTTACATTGGCCCATGTACACATACGCACACACACACACACACACACACATTTGCTCACAGAGAGAAACCTGGTGTTCACACAGGAACACAGACATACAGAGACACACAGACACCAATATAGACACATAAACATAATTCACACCCTGTACATACAGTGAAACAAACACACCTACTGTATAGGATATAATTACGCAATTAGACCCAAAGGGGGTGTTATATATTGGCCATGGCTAAGAGCTGTACTTAGGCACGTGGCTTTGATTTACGTCGTGCCTGGATAAAGCCCTTAGCTGTATGTACCTTATTGATATTATAAACTGGTTACCAAAACACTTGGACAAAACACTCAGTGATGTAACGGCTGGTGCTCTCCTCATCCTCGGATGAGGTGAGGAGAGAAGGATCTTCAGACCAAAACGCAGCTTGCGGGAAATAAGCCATCTTTTTATTTATAACAACGATGAAGATGGCAACACGAAAACAAACACTTTAACAAACTTACAAAATAAGAAAACGACGTAGAACGAAACCTGAACATAAACTTACATAACTAAACATAAACTCACGTACAGGAAACAGACGACATCGAAACGAAACGAAACAAGCAAACGCTACAGTCCCGTGTGGCACGAACATACATACTGACACGGAAGACAATCACCCACAACGAACACTGTGACAACGCCTACCTAAATATGACTCTTAATTAGAGGAACGCCAAACACCTGCCTCTAATTAAGAGCCATACCAGGTAACCCAAAACCAACACAGAAACAGAAAACATAGAATGCCCACCCAACCTCACGTCCTGACCAACTAACACACATAACAACTAACATAAATAGGTCAGGAACGTGACAAGTGGCTAGTTTATTAGGTACACCACCCAGTGATTAGCTCCTACAGACTGTCACATGGCCTTAGCTTGCTATATAAAGCAGGCAGACAGGCATCGAGGCATTCAGTTACTGTTCGATTGAACGTTAGAATGGGCAAAACGAGTGACCTAAGTGAATTTGAGCGTGGTATGACCTAATGTACCAGGCGCGCCGGTGCCAGTATCTCAGAAACGTCTGGCTTCCTGGGCTTTTCACGCACGACAGTGTCTAAGGTTTACAGAGAATGGTGTGACAAACAAAAAACATCCCGTCCTCAGTCCTCTGTGCGATAACAGATCGCTGATGAGAGACGCAAGAATCGTGCAAGCTAAGACGCGGGCCACACATGGGCAAATAACAGAGCAGTACAACAGTGGTTGGCAGAAAGGCATCTCGGAACGCATAACTTGTTTGTCCTTGTCAAGGATGGGCTATTGCAGCAGATGACCACACCGGGTCCCACTCCTTTCAGCTAAAAACAACAAGAAGCGGTTCCAGTGGGCACGTGATCACCAAAACTGGACAATGAGGAGTTGAAAAACATTGCCTGGTCCGACGAATCCCGGTTTCTGTTGCATCACACTGATGATAGAGTCAGATCTATGCATTGGCAAAGACTGGCACTGTTGTGGTATTGGTTGGTTATTTCTGATTGGCAGCATGAACGGACCATGTGAATGGACCATGATTAAATAAAATGTCAGCTGTGGGGGTCGTATAAAAGAGAAAAAGTGATGAAAAAGAAGAACTCTTCGAGCCATGGATACAGATCTGTCCTCCTCTGCAGCAACATTCAGAAGAGTGTTGTCAATTATGTTGCTTACTGTTTACAGAAGCCTTGTTCATTGGTTTGTGATGTAAAATAGTGTACGGTATAGTTAAGTATGTACCTAATGATAGGCCATCAACATTTTAGTTGCAGGCAGCAACTCTTTAGAGATGAAATGACTTGAAATTAAATAATAAAGTCATCAAATAATACAAATATTTGATTCAAGTAAGGAAATGTGAAAAGTGAATAACTTATGGTTAATAAGTGATAGTATTAATTGTTTTATTCAGTGTTGTTACAGCACTCAACCCACATAATGTAGAGTACATTTTAATGTTAAAAATTAAAACGTTAATTTAAAAAAATAATGGAACCAAAACCGAATTGACCTCAAAAAGCACTAATTGTTCAGCACTGCAAGATTCTTCCTAAATATGTTTTGTTCTTGTCTACATGCTTGTGTATGTACATTTGTCTGTCCTTCTAAGTAAATTCACTGATGTGCTATAAGCGATGACGGACTGTGTCTTTAAATAGTTTCTAATATGCCTGAGGCATTTTCCATTTCAGCTCCTTTTCCTTTTGTTTTTACAATGAATTTAAATGAACATGAATTGTGGCGTTGCCATTATTTCCATGTACGTTACAGTATTGCCCGCCCATACATAGGCAGGGCAGGCATGCTCTGTCTGGTACAATGGGAGAGCAGAAAGGACAGTGCTATGGTAGCATGCTAAAGCCTATTCTAACTCTCTATGTATTTAATTGTGCTGCTAAAGCAAATAGGCAGAGACAGAAAAAAACAGCATTGAGAGAGACTGGTAGGGCTGTACAATGCTAAACATCTAACAGAGGCTACGGCATCCATTCACTTCACTCCTCAGCAAATAATGAACATGTAGGGAACGGCTTACTGACGTCAGCACATTGCCCAGGCCCTCTCTCTCTCTGTGTGTGTGTGTGTGTGTGTGTGTGTGTGTGTGTGTGTGTGTGTGTGTGTGTGTGTGTGTGTTTTAGTGAATGTCAGAGTATGCATATGTTTTGGATGTTTTTGTGTGGGGGGCCTCTGCTCCTAGTATGTGTATAAATCAATGTGTGTGTGTGTGTGTTGTTTTGTGTGGATGGCCTCTGCTCCTAGTATGTGTATAAATCAATGTGTGTGTGTGTGTGTGTGTGTGTGTGTGTTGTTTTGTGTGGAGGGCCTCTGCTCCTAGTATGTGAACAAATCAATGTGTGTGTGTGTGTGTGTGTGTGTTGTTTTGTGTGGATGGCCTCTGCTCCTAGTATGTGTATAAATCAATGTGTGTGTGTGTGATGTTTTGTGTGGAGGGCCTCTGCTCCTAGTATGTGTATAAATCAATGTGTGTGTGTGTGTGTGTGATGTATTGTGCGGAGGGCCTCTGCTCCTTGTATGTGTATAAACCAATGTGTGTGTGTGCGTGTGTGTGTGTGATGTTTTGTGTGGAGGGCCTCTTCTCCTAGTATGTGTATAAATCAATGTGTGTGTGTGTATGTGTGTGTGTGTGTGTGTGTAGGGTGTCTGCTCCTAGAGTGTGTATAAATCAATGTGTGTGTGTGTGTGTGTGTGTTGTTTTGTGTGGAGGGTGGGCTACTGCTGATGCTAGCAGTAGCCCAGACGTGACAAAGAGATAAGCACAGTCAGCAAGCCTATGGCAGGAGCTCTCTGTGACCATATATATACTCTACCGTATACAGACATTCAACACACACACACACACAAGCACGCACGCAGGCACACACACACACGTTATGCTCTTCTATCCTCGTGGGAACATAAAATGAATTTCCATTTAAAATACTGTTTTCCCTAACCCCTAATGGTAAACCATACCATAACCCTAACCCATAACATAACCCTAACCTTAGCCTTAACCCTAAACCTTAACCCTAAACTCCTTACCCTAAAACAAACCATTAAGGAAGGAAAGAAATTCCACAAATTAACTTTTAACAAGGCACACCTGTTAATTGAAATGCATTCCAGTGACTACCTCATGAAACTGTTTGAGAGAATGGCAAGAGTGTGCAAAGCTGTCATCAAGGCAAAGGTGGTTACTTTGAAGAATCTCATTCAGAGGGCTTGGATTAAATGCAGAAGACACATTTCAGTTGAAGGCATTCCTTTCATTTCAAATATAGAATAGATTTTGATTTGTTTAACACTATTTTGGTGACTACATGATTCATATGTGTTATTTCATAGTTTTGATGCCTTCAGTATTACTTTAAAATGTACGAAATAGCAAAAATAAAGAAAAACCTTTGAATGAGTAGTGTCCAAACATTTGACTGGTACTATATACACTGCTCAAAAAAATGAAGGGAACACTTAAACAACACAATGTAACTCCAAGTCAATCACACTTCTGTGAAATCAAACTGTCCACTTAGGAAGCAACACTGATTGACAATACATTTCACATGCTGTTGTGCAAATGGAATAGACAAAAGGTGGAAATTATAGGCAATTAGCAAGACACCCCCAAAAAAGGAGTGATTCTGCAGGTTGTGAACACAGACCACTTCTCAGTTCCTATGCTTCCTGGCTGATGTTTTGGTCACTTTTGAATGCTGGCGGTGCTCTCACTCTAGTGGTAGCATGAGACGGAGTCTACAACCCACACAAGTGGCTCAGGTAGTGCAGTTCATCCAGGATGGCACATCAATGCGAGCAGTGGCAAAAAGGTTTGCTGTGTCTGTCAGCGTAGTGTCCAGAGCATGGAGGCGCTACCAGGAGACAGGCCAGTATATCAGGAGACGTGGAGGAGGCCGTAGGAGGGCAACAACCCAGCGGCAGGACCGCTACCTCCGCCTTTGTGCAAGGAGGTGCACTGCCAGAGCCCTGCAAAATGACCTCCACCTCCCCACCTACCCTCCCACCAGCAACTCTACCATCTCCTCTAGCGGGATCCGGTGCCAGCGCCCTGCGCATCACGCCTCCGAGGGAGTACGATGGAGCAGCGGTTGGGTGCCAGGGATTTCTACTCCAACTTGATCTCTACCTGGCCACCATTCGGCCTGCTCCCTCGGACGAGGAGAGCGTGAGTGTCCTCGTTTCCTGCCTGTCAGGTAGGGCCCTGGAGTGGGCCAACGCCATCTGGTATGGGCCCGACTCAGCGAGGGGTCACTACCTGGAGTTCACCCGCCGTTTCCGGGCTGTGTTCGATCATCCCCCGGATTGCCGAGCGGCGGGTGAGAGGTTGTTCCATCTCCGGCAGGGGACGAGGAGCGCACAGGATTTTGCATTGAACTTCCGAACCTTGGCTGCTGGAGCAGGGTGGAACGACAGGGCCCTGATAGACCATTACAGGTGTAGCCTAAGGGAGGACGTCCGCAGAGAGCTGGCTTGTCGGGACACTACGCTCAGCTTGGATGAGCTGATTGACATGTCAATCCGGCTAGACCATCTGCTGGCTGCTCGCGGACGTTCTGAAAGGGTCCTGTCAGTTCCACCTCCTGCCCCTACCCCCCCAGGTCCCATTCCTATGGAGCTAGGAGGGGCTGCGTCTAGAGAGACCGGAGGAGGAGGCTCCTCCTGTACCCATTGTGGCCGGAGAGGGCACACTTCCGGTCGGTGCTGGAGGAGTCCATCTGGGAGTCGAGAGGGCAGGCAGAACACTCCTCGGTCACCCCAGGTGAGTCAGCACCACACTCTCCCAGAGCTTCCTGTTGGTCACATGTTTTTGTTTTTGTTCATCTGTTTTCTAAGGTTTTTCCCATCTCTCCAGCATAAGGCGCTAGTCGATTCAGGCGCAGCGGGGAATTTTATTGATCGCGGACTCGCCCAGAGGTTGAGGATTCCGTTAGTCAAGGTAGACCCCCCTTTCCCCGTGCACTCCTTAGATAGTCGACCATTAGGGTCAGGGCTGGTCAGGGAGGCCACGATACCTCTGGAGATGATGACGCAGGGAAATCATAAGGAGCGGATTAGTCTGTTCCTTATTGATTCACCTGCGTTTCCGGTGGTGTTAGGGATTCCCTGGCTGGCTATTCACAATCCTACTATTTCGTGGAGACAGGGAGCTCTCCAGGGGTGGTCTGATGAGTGTTCAGGCAGGTGTTTAGGAGTTTCCATCGGTGCAACAACGGTGGACAGTCCAGACCAGGTTTCCACCGTGCGCATTCCTGCTGAGTATGCCGATTTGGCTATCGCCTTTAGTAAGAGGAAGGCGACCCTATTACCTCCCCATCGACAGGGGGATTGCGTGATAAACCTCCAGGTAAACGCTGCACTCCCCAGGAGTCACGTGTATCAGTTGTCCCAGGAGGAGACGTTGGCTATGGAGACATACGTCACGGAAGCTCTGGGACAGGGGTACATTCGGCCCTCCATGTCACCCGTCTCCTCGAGTTTCTTTTTTGTGAAGAAAAAGGAGGGTGGTTTGCGTCCGTGTATTGATTATCGAGGTCTAAATTCCATCACTGTGGGTTTTAGTTACCCACTACCTCTCATCGCTACGGCGGTGGAATCATTTCACGGGGTGCGATTCTTCACAAAATTGGACCTCAGGAGCGCATATAATCTGGTGCGTATTCGGGAGGGAGATGAGTGGAAAGCCGCGTTTAGTACCACACCTGGCCATTATGAGTACCTTGTCATGCCGTACGGGTTAAAGAATGCTCCAGCCATCTTTCAATCCTTCGTTGATGAGATTCTCAGAGACCTGCACGGACAGGGTGTAGTGGTGTATATTGACGACATCTTGATCTACTCCGCTACACGCGCCGAGCATGTGTCTCTGGTGCGCAAGGTTCTTGGGTGACTGCTGGAGCATGACCTGTACGTGAAGGCAGAGAAATGTGAGTTTTCCAAACGAGCCGTTTCCTTCCTGGGTTATCGCATTTCCACCTCGGGGATGGTAATGGAGGATGACCGCGTAAAAGCCGTGCGTAATTGGCCGACTCCGACCACAGTAAAGGAGGTGCAGCGGTTCTTAGGGTTTGCCAATTACTACCGGAGGTTTATCCGGGGTTTTGGTCAGGTGGCGGCCCCTATTACCTCACTGCTGAAGGGGGGACCGGTGCGCTTGCAGTGGTCAGCAGAGGCGGACGGAGCTTTCCTTCGTTTGAAGGCGCTGTTCACCGACGCGCCAGTGTTGGCGCATCCTGACCCCTCTTTGGCGTTCATAGTTGAGGTGGACGCATCCAAAGCTGTGGTTGGGGCCGTGCTCTCCCAGCGCTCGGGTACGCCACCGAAGCTCCGCCCCTGTGCCTTTTTTTCGAAGAAGCTAGGAGACGGAATCCTCGTCAGGCAAGGTGGGCCATGTATTTTACCCGATTTTGTTTTACGATTTCGTATCGACCAGGTTCCCTCAATACTAAGGCCGACGCGCTGTCCCGACTATACGACACTGATGACCGGTCCATCGATCCTACTCCCATCATTCCGGCGGGCAAGCTGGTAGCACCGGTAGTATGGGAGGTGGACGCGGACATCGAGCGGGCACTAAGGGCGGAACCTGCGCCTCCACAGTGCCCGGAGGGTCGTAGGTATGTGTCGCTCGCTGTTCGTGATCAATTGATTCGATGGGCTCATAGTCTACCCTCGTCAGGTCACCCGGGTATTTCAAGGACAGTGCGAAGTCTTAGAGGGAAGTACTTGTGGCCTACCTTGGTGAGAGACGTGTGATTCTATGTCTCCTCCTGTTCGGTTTGCGCCCAAAGTAAGGCTCATAGACATTTGCCACGAGGGAAATTACAACCCCTCCCCGTTCCACAACGGTCGTGGTCCCATCTATCGGTGGATTTTCTTACTGATCTTCCCTTGTCTCAGGGGAACACGATGATCCTGGGCGTTGTGGATCGGTTCTCTAAGTCCTGCCGTCTTATCCCGTTGCCCGGTCTCCCTACGGCCCTGCAGACTGCGGAGGCACTATTTACCCATGTCTTCCGGCACTACGGGGTGCCCGAGGATATCGTTTCTGATCGGGGTCCCCAGTTCACGTCCAGAGTATGGAAGGCGTTTATGGAGCATTTGGGGGTCTCGATCAGCCTGACCTCGGGGTATCACCCGGAAAGTAATGGGCAGGTGGAGAGAGTGAACCAGGAGGTGGGTAGGTTTCTGCGGTCGTATTGCCAGGACCGGCCAGGGGACTGGTCAAGATACATCCCCTGGGCAGAGATGGCCCAGAACTCACTAAGCCACTCCTCTACCAACATGTCACCATTTGAGTGTGTGTTGGGGTACCAGCCGGTTCTGGCACCATGGCATCAGACCGAGCCAGACCGAGGCTCCTGCGGTGGAGGAGTGGGTGCAGCGCTCTAAGGAGACCTGGAGAGCCGTCCAGGAGTCATTGCGTCAGGCGAGTGGACGGCAGAAGAAGAGCGCTGACCGTCACCGCAGTGAGGCCCCCGTGTTTGCACCGGGGGACAGGGTCTGGCTCTCGACCCGAAACCTGCCCCTCCGCCTGCCCTGCCGGAAGCTGGGTCCGCAGTGTGTAGGGCCATTTAAAGTCCTGAGGAGAATAAACGAGGTGTGTTATCGATTGTTACTTCCTTCGTATTATCGTATTAACCCCTCGTTTCATGTGTCTCTCCTCAGGCCGGTGGTAGCTGGTCCCATGCAGGAAGGTGAGGTTCCGGAGGTCCCTCCGCCCCCTCTGGACATAGAGGGGGCCCCGGCGTACACGATACGGTCCATTCTGGACTCCAGACGCCGGGTGAGGGGCCTGCAGTACCTCGTGGACTGGGGGGGGGGGGGTGCGGGCCGGAGGAGAGGTGCTGGGTCCCGGTGGGGGATATATTGGATCCAAATCTACTAAGGGAATTCCATCGCCTCCATCCGGATCGCCCTGCACCTCGCCCCCGGGGTCGTCCCCGAGGCCGGTGTCGGCGCGCTGCGGGGGCCGCGCGTCAGGAGGGGGGTACTGTCACGAATACTACCGAAGGTGGCTCCCCTTCCCGTTCGGGTGGCGCTCGGCGGTCGTCGTCGTCGGTCTACTAGCTGCCACCTTTTTCCTTTTCATTTATGTCTGTCTAATTGTTTTCACCTGTTCCTTTTGGGAGGTGTACTATTTAGTTTCGTTTCGCCCGCTAGTGTTTGTGCGGGCGTATTTGCTGTCATTGTACGTAGGAGGTGTATCATTGATTTTGGGTTTTCGCTGTCCGGTTTATTAACAGTGGTCTTTGGGTTGTGTTTGCGCCTGTGTTTTGGTGTCACCTATTTTTGTACCTGTTCCTGTTGACTGTGGACATTAAAGCGTTTGTTCCCGTGAAACTTCTGCTCTCTGCGCCTGACTCCACACCCATCATTCTCCTGACGTTACAGTATGCAAACTTCCGACTTCAACTGTATATATATATATATATATATATCCATGTATATTCCTAATTCTGCCTTTAAATGTACATTACATACAAAAAAAGAAGGCTTGTTCATGAAGGCATAACATTACGAAACGATACAGATGCGTTGTCTTCATCAGACAGCAATATATATCTGCCATAAAGAACAGTAAAGAATCATTGTGTTCTACATTCAATCTTTATATTTTCCATTTAGAATATATCTGTGTTCTAAACCTTGCACCCAATGACTAGGCTTAAAACCCCTTCTGATGCTACTAACCAAATAGATGGTTCTGTTACTAACTATCTGAGGCAGGGTGGAGTGAAATTTTAAAGGCCCAGTGCAGTCAAAAGCTTGATTTGCCTGTGGAATTCTAGTTTGGTGACATCCCCAGGCAGTAAATGAGTTATCAGACCAATAAGAGAGTTCCAAACCTTTGCCAATAACAGCTAGTTTTCAGTTTTTCCCTCACCTTGTATAATTTATAGAGGTCACTGCCACAACTGGAGGTCTGCTTGTTGGATTTTTATTTGTCCTGCGCACAATATTGGATTTTTATTTGACCTACTCACAATATGTTAGCCCTTGGCGCAGTCACAGCTCTAAGGCACCTCACTAACTGAAGGTCAGGCAAGAGAGAGCCCAAAAAGAAATGACCGGTGCTGCGTGCACACATTCAGTGCACAACAACACACAATACAATACAAGTAAAATGATATAAAACATAATTCGGACAAAATAAAAGACATACCTGCGCACGAAGAGAAGGAAGTTAAATATTTATATTGTACATATTCGATGTTAAGTTTTATCGAGCTCGCTAGCTAGGGTACCTATTGTAACTGGTGGTACTTGGGACAGTGTTTGAATGAGTTTCCATAGCACAATATGTTAGCCCTTGGCGCAGTCACAGATCTCAGGCATGTGCACGAGCACATGGAAACTCATTCAAACACTGTCCCAAGTACCACCAGTTACAATAGGTACCCTAGCTAGCGAGCTCGATAAAACTTAACATAGAATATGGACAATATAAATATTTAACTTCTAATGGCTGGGGGCAGTATTGAGTAGCTTGGTTGAATAAGGTGCCCAGAGTAAACTGCCTGCTACCCAGGCCCAGTTGCTAATATATGCATATTATTAGTAGATTTGGATAGAAAGCACTCTGAAGATTCTAAAACTGTTTGAATGATGTCTGTGAGTATAACAGAATTCGGACTTTAATGTGTTTTTATCCTCGATCATTTTTTATGTATGTAATGTTGTCTACGGCTGGAGCAGCCTACTGGATTCCAACAGGTAGCGTTCTCCTGGCATCCTCCAAATCCAGATTGGTCAGTCAGACTGCCAGAACTCATATGGCAGGCAAAAACCTGAAAAAGAATCCAACCAGGAAGTGGGAAATCTGAGGCTGGTCGTTTTTCAACTCATTCCCTACAGAAGATACAGTGGGATATTGGTCATGTTGCACTTCCTAAGGCTTCCACTAGATGTCAACAGTCTTTAGAACCTTGTTTGATGCTTCTACTGTGAAGGGGGGCCGAATGAGAGGGGATTGAGTAAGATCTGCCATGAGCTGACCATGCGCTGACCATGCGCGTTCACGTGAGAGTTATCTTGTGTTCCATTGCATTTCTGAAGACAAAGGATTTCTCCGGTTGGAACATTATTGAATATTTATGCTAAAACTTCTCTAGGATAGGGGGCAGCATTTTGAATTTTGGATGAAAAGCGTGCCCAAATTTAACTGCCTGCTACTCATGCCCAGAAACTAAGATATGCATATTATTAGTAGATTTAGATAGAAAACACTCTGAAGTTTCTAAAACTGTTTGAATCAAGTCTGTGACTATTACAGAACGTCTAACGTCAGCTGGCTAGCTAACAGCAAACTTTAACTAGCAATACAAACAGATTGGTTAACTTTAGCTAGCTATGACAATAGGTTCAATATTAGCTAGTTAGCTAGCTAACATTAGGCTATACCTAACAATGTGAAATGCCATTCTGAGAAAACTACACTAACGTTACCCACACTTCATTCACATAAGTTCCTTTTAGCTAGCAAGCCAGCCACCTAACCTCAGCTGACATTAGCTAGCTAACGGCAAGCTTTAAATTGTTTTTTTTGTTTAGACATGTCACGTTAACTAGCAAGCTAAAATATTAAACATTATCCCTATCCATAGTGTAACGTCACTAGCAATACAAAACTGATTGTCATAGCAAGCTAAAGTTAACCAAATAACGTTAGGTTCATTGTTAATCAGCAAGCCAGCCATCGAACTCCAGCTGGCTAGCTACCAGAAAGCTTTAGCTTGCAGTGAAAAGAACTTTCTGACAACATTAGAAACTTGTAATATCTGAAACTGTAGCTAGACTCTTACCCGTATACATGGATGAAAGCTTCACGACAGACTGCACCTCCTTTCATTAAATAAGACGTCCTGTGTCGTTTCCGTTTTGTTGGTACAGCTTGTTTGGCCGGTTGTGTTCCACTAATCAAAATGTGTTATTTTCAGAGTGAGAGAGTCAGCATTGCATGGCACGATCGTCGCCCAGAAAGTAGCCTATCATCACAACTTTTTCCCACTGACCTTTGATGATAGCGCCTGATAAATTCAGGGCAGCAATGTTATTGAGAGCAGTAGCAACATATTTGCAGTTCTCCATGTCTAAAGTTATATTTTTCAAAATAAACTTTTTAAAGATATAGTAGATTGGACTATCTAGGCATTACGAGCAGCTCATTTTATAGACACAAGATGCAACACTGCAGACCAATCCAAACTCATCTCTCGGCATGTCCAGCCTACTCATTATCTCAGCCAATCATGGCTAGCGGGAAGGTTGCCATCTTTCTCTGTGGCTAAATCAACTAGGCTCATAATTTAACCATTGTATTTACAGATGACATACAAGTTTGATATTAAGGCAAATGAAAGTGCGCATTTTGATTTCAAAAAAATTATGTTCAAAAGGCTCTCCTGTGAAGTCGTGAATTGCGACATACGCCTAGTTTCCTTAATGAGGTCACATATAAAGTAATCTGTTTTTCCCACATACACAAGTCTCTCACCTGAGCCCTACCACTATTCTGTCTGGTCCATTTCTCCCACCAGTACACCAGGAGCATGAGAGAAGTTTGAATGTTATCTCTCTCCATACTCACTCCACATGCGTGGTCTCAGGACTCATGGTGCACTCCTGCCGCCCGTATCCAGGTTACAGATAGGAGTGTGAAAAGTCACTGTCGCATTGAACGCCTTGGTTCTTTCTTCAGCCGGTTAGGGAGGGTTTTTAGGTTCACACACTGTTCGGTCCAATTATCTCTTTCATGCAATAAGATAACATCTGATGTCACATTTGCCAAAACAATCAGTTTAAGACGCTTCTTAATTTGGAAATCCAGACCATCCATTATGATGAATTATTATATTCTCAATTTTATTAATACCATTATCTCTAAGACATGTCAAAGAGTATAACAACACACTGTTACTATTGAAACCATTTTCAAAATTGATTCATACTCCCTTATTTACCTGCCGACGTCTCCGAAGAGTTACCAGATCAGGGAGTTAGTACCCCAACCCAAGGGGGAATCCCAACAATCCAGCAGACCCAAACTGGTGAAATTTGTATCGAAACAAAGACAAAAACGAAATCAGCAATACACATATCACAATCCATTTGGAATAACTGTCATCCCTTATTAGCATATATTTTTCCTTCTATATACAGACTGAACAAAGTACATTTGTATATTTACCCAAAGACCATAACCCCAGGGAACTGGTAATTTTCCCTTCAAACACATGATTCAAAAACAACATGTTAACTTCTTGCAACTATAGGGGGTGCTGTTTAGCATTAGCATAATTTTCTCTACAGATTAAACTGCCTAGTACTCAATTCTTGCTCGTACAATATGCATATTATTGTTATTATTGGATAGAAAACACTCTAGTTTCTATAGCCGTTTGAATTATGTCTCTGAGTGGAACAGAACTCATTCTACAGCACTTTTCCTCCCAGTGAGTGAGTTTTCAGAACTCTTGGCCTCTGGTTCCAGATCAGTTTTAAAGCCACTGTAGATCCTATGAGGATACAAACACTGTCCACGCCTTCCTCTAGATGTCAGTAAGTGGTGACAATTTGAATGGAGTCGATTGCGCAATCATTGGCTCTATAAATCACCAAATACCGGAAGTAGCGTTCCTTTGGACTCTGCGCTCAACGCAAGAAGGATATCTGACTGGCCTTTTTCCAAGCCTTGGTTTAGCCAGTAATACAGCGTCGGTCATCTTTTTACTCGTTATAGGTGTTAGAAACATCATAAGGTAGTTAATTTAAACCGTTTTATAGCAATTCATATCCGTTTAGTGCGATTTTGAGGCATTGCTTTGTAATAGACTTTGAGGCTCCGGGCACGTTTCGGGGTCCTGGTCGTACGTTAGTGGGCATTTCGACGGACAAGTGGACATCTTTCGACCAAAAGAAGATTAGACCCAAGAAAGGATTCATTGCCCAAGATTCTGATGGGAGAACAGCTCATAGTAAGAACAATTTATGATGATAATTCGTGTTTCTGTCGAAAAATGTTAAACGCTTATGCCGCCATTTTATTTGCTATAGCTTCGCTTGGCGCAACCTGTATTGAAGAGTAAGGATAATTTAAAAAATGTAATTCCGCGATTGTATTAAGAATTAAATTGTCTATCAATCGCTGTCCACCCTGTATTTTTTAGTCAAGTTTATGAGTATTTATGTATAAGACTAGATCACTGTCTAATATGGTGCACGACATTTTCTGACCAGCTGTGCTACTTTTGTCATTGTCTAACCATGATTTTGGTGGCTAAATATGCACATTTTCGAACAAACTCTATATGTATGTTGTAATATGATGTTACAGGAGTGTCATCTGAAGAATTCTGAGAAGGTCAGTGAAAAAATTAATATATTTTGGCGATGATAACGATATCGCTCTCTTTGGCTTGAATCAGTGCTCGGGTAACGTTTGCATATGTGGTATGCTAATATAACGTTTTCGCCGTAAAACACTTAGAAAATCTGAAATGTTGTCTGAATTCACAAGATCTGTGTCTTTCCATTGCTATGTGCTGTGTATTTTTAAGAAATGTTTTATGATGAGTAAATTGGTAATACAAGTTGCTCTCTGTAGTAATTCTAGGAGCTTTGGTGAGATTTGTGATGGTAGCTGCAATGGCAAACTATGATTTATACCTGAAATATGCACATTTTTCTAACAAAACGTATCCTATACCATAAATATGTTATCAGACTGTCATCTGATGAGGTTTTTTCTTGGTTAGTGGCTATCAATATCTTAGTTTAGCCGAATTGGTGATAGCTACTGGCGTTGAGAGAAAATGGTGGACAAAGAAAAATGGTGATTTTTGCTAACGTGTTTAGCTAATAGATTTACATATTGTGTCTTCCCTGTAAAACATTTTAAAAATCTGAAATGGTGGCTTTATTCACAGGATCTGTATCTTTCATTAGGTGTCTTGGACTTGTGATTTAATGATATTTAGATGCTACTATTTAATTGTGACGCTATGCTAGCGATGCTAATCAGTGTGGGGGGGGGGGGGTGATCCCGGACCCGGGGTAGAGGCTCGTGAAAGGTTAAATAAAAAATAAAACAGATTCAAATAAGCAATCAACTTAGAATTACAACTCTTGATAACCCATAAGGAAATAATAATATCTCATAAAGTGATGGAAAAATAGAACAGAAACGGGTGTTTCTCATTCATTTTATTATTAAATCCCACCTATTTCGATCATTTCTAGTGAGATTGATCAAGCCTCACCAGAAAGTCAGGATACTGGGCATTCGACACCATTAAATATTTCCTTTCCCTTTTCTTTCCCTGTCCTTCAGAAACCATTTAAAACATGTCCATCTCACTGCCTACCCAATTTTAAACATAATTGAAAAGACCCCACACAATTAACCCCACGGTATTAACACCAATAACAAATATTCATACCTGGTGAGTTGTGTGTGCATGCTGGTGTGGGTGTGGTAAACCGTAGGTCAAAAACACCCAATGAACAGGCCTTACTTATCTGGGAACTGTTTATGGCCTAATCCAGATACATTTATACTTAAAACTGCTGAATATCACTAACTGCTCTCCCCAAGACCACAGTCTCAGGGAACATTGCAACGAGAGATAATGAAACCCCCTCCTCTTCTGGAAAAGAAAGTGTACATTTCATTAGCATTTACTATGCTACATCTTAATCAGCAATCCAAAAGTATTAATTATAAACCAACCATGATAAATCCACTGTCCTTACTCCCATCATTAAATGTTTGAATCCACCCCATGATTTATGTATCCTTTATTTAGCATTTACTACCCTTAGACACGGCAACATTATCTCGCCACCGAGTCTAACTGTTCACTGGTCTCTTTCCCCATGATTGTCCATAACCACCGTACCATAATGTTCTTGAACTAAACATTTTAAAACTTAATTTTAGGTTTTGTAACCCTAATGATAATTTCTCATGAATCCTCCTCCCTATCGTCCACTCTAAAAATCTTTTTCAGAATAAGACAACATAAAATGTCTCATGAGATTAAAACCACCCCAAAGTTTTCTGAGTTTGCAAGGAGTGTTTGGCCAGTGAATTTTACTTTGTTGCCTCTTTAGAATCCATCCCCCTGGCATTTTGCCTAGATTCTTCAACCCAAAATACTTTTTCCTGTAGCAAATTCATTCAGTTTTTCATAAGACATCCGCGATATTTGATCCCAGGCATATATTAAAACGTTTTTTTGAAACGTGGGTTCCTACGTCTCCCTTCACATACAAACTGTATCCTCCATGAACCACTATCGATCGAACCGAGGCCATACACAACTATGTGAATGTTCCCTGTCCCGCTACTTTCAGGAGTGTATGATGCTGTTGTTTTGACAAAGATGCAAAGGCTTGCATGTCAGCATACCCCCGAATGCAGCGGGTGCAGTGGTCAACATTGCAGGTCTACACTCATTCTTCCAATGACCGATAGCCCCACGTCTAAAACAGGGAGCTAACCCCCTGTGCCTTAGCACTGGTTTGCTACCCTTTCCTCTGTTTCTTTTTCCTACCTCAGTCACTTAGACCCCTGTTAATGACTTCCACTGTGGCCGCATTAACCACTCACAGGTCTGCGAAGCGACCGGAGATATATTCCACTCTCACAGCATTCTGCTCTATTTCATCCACTACCCCCGCAATTGCCGTTTTGATCATAGGCTTCAAACCTGCCATCAGAGCCGACGTACAAATTCTATCAATGTACTCACGTACCCAGTCTTTTTCAGCTGAAGACATCTAATTTAGTTTTTATCGGTTATACTCTTCTGTTGATAAAACGTCAACATCAGAACACTTGTATATGGAGCTTGTGACTTCTCATTGATGTCATTGTGCCATACCACAACAGCATCTAAGTTCTTTATTTGATTGGAATTTTCTGTCAGCAGGGAAATGCTGCCCAATTTTATCCAGTTTGCACAATTGTTCCCATATTCAAACCGAATTGGTGGAATGCGCGTGCACTTCTTTCAGCGCAGCCACGCTTTACAGGGAGAATTGGGGCCGTCTGTCACCGTTTCAATAGTTATTATTCTGAAACCTCTCCCGACGGTGTCCAGGGTGTTTTAGATTTCTTCACTCCCGTCTATAATACACAACTTTTTATGAACCATTTTCCAAGGTAACCCTACCCACTTCCCCGGAGAATAGTTAAGATATTTGTGCCTTTTTTTGGTCACGACACTTAATACCTTGTATTAGAATCAATACATAGCATCTGCAAATGCATTACTGGAGAATATGGATGAGCTAATGTCTTATTCCAGTGTTGCGCCTCAAATATCGTTGTTGTTGATAACACACATTACCAAAATTATTCACACTTGTCTTCCTACTTCCACATAATCTGTCATGGTTCCCTTCCCCAACAGGGCATAAAACCAACCTCACTTTATTGCTACGGCTAATGCACCCAAATCAAACGGCGTTCAAATGTCTGATTGCTTTTCTTTTAACCCTGAATGTGGCTCTCCTTCAGAATTTACAGGCAACCTTTTTTCCAAGTACACAAGCAGGACACTTTATCCATCCATCCACACACACACTATACTGCCTCAAAGGCACTGTGTCTGAGACTTTCACCCTCTCGTTACAGGTTTAGCAGGGAACAAACCCCGTCCGGGTCTTATCCCCTAGGACTTACCCTTTGCAGGTACTAACCTGCTCGGGCTTACCTTCCAGGCCTTACCCTATACTTTATGCTACTAGCAGGAACCAACCCACTCAGGATTTACCCCCTAGGACTTACCATCTACAGGTACCAACCTGTTCGGGCTTACCTTCCGGGACTTACCATCTACCACAAAGCTACAACCAGTCGTAATACAATGGGACTACTGAATAAGCTCAGGATTTCTAGGTCCGTATCCTGTAATTGGTTCAGCCTATGACTCTAATCTCCCCAAGATTTCAGAATGAGTGATAACCTGGTTTAGGAACTCTGCCTACCTTGTTTCTGGTGCCCGGCTCCTGTTCACTGATTCAGAATCTCTAGTAAGACTGTAAATCGTGGTGAACCCTGCTCGCAGCGCCAACTGTTAGGCTTTAAATATCAGAGACAGAACTCGACAGGGACACTATGAAAGCTTAAACCAAGTGTATTCATCCCAGAGGGTCTGAACAGACAAAGCCACGAAACAGATGACGCAATCTCAATCACACTCCACACTGCCCTTTCATCACCTGGACAAAAGAAACACCTATGTGAGAGTGCTGTTAATTGACTACAGCTCAGCGTTCAACACCATAGTGCCCACGAAGCTCATCACTAAGCTAAGGACCCTGGGACTAAACACCTCCCTCTGCAACAGGATCCTGGACTTGACGGGCCACCCCCAGGTGGTAAGGGTAGGCAACAACATGTCTCCCACGCTGATCCTCAACACTGGGGTCCCTCAGGGTTGTGTACTTAGTCCCCTCCTGTACTCCCTGTTCAGCCACGATTGCGTGGCCAAAAATGACTCCAACACCATCATTAAGATTACTGACGACACAACAGTGTCAGCAAACTTAATGATGGTGTTGGAGTCATTTTTGGCCACGCAGTCGTGATCACCGAAAACGATGAGACAGCCTATAAGAAGGAGGTCAGAGACCTGGCAGTGTGGTGCCAGGACAGCAACCTCTCCCTCAATGTGAGCAGGACAAAGGAGCTGATTCTGGACTACAGGAAAAAGACAGCCGAACAGCCTCCCATTAACATCGACGGCGATGCAGTGGAGCGGGTCGAGAGTTTCAAGTTCCTTGGTGTCCACATCAACGAACTATCATGTTCCAAACACACCAAGACAGTCGTGAAGAGGGCATCCACATAGTTTTGTAGTATTTACAGTGTGTGTAGTCTTCAGACAGTGTATGTCTGTTTCATTAGATCCTTACACAACTAAAAGCCACACGCTGTCAGTCACCACCGTGAACTGCCGGTCAGTTCACAACTCTGTTTTATGTAATCCTTACCGTGTGTATTTACAGCCGCAACCTGGTTCTTATCCTGAGTGGCTCAGTGGAATAAGACCGAGCCCTCATTGGTCAAAGGCCAGGACAACTTTTGGAGGGTCAGGGTGATGATGTCATCGAAACAGTGGTAGTGAATGGTATCATCATCATCATACTGTCACGGTTCATGAATCCACTGCCTCTCTCTCTCTCTCTCTCTCTCTCTCTCTCTCTCTCTCTCTCTCTCTCTCTCTCTCTCTCTCCTGTGTTTGTGTGGGCGTGGTTCCCAATCTTGGCCTGATTGTCTGCGCCAGCTGGAATTAATTATCTTCCCCTTTTATATGTTCTGTAACCTGTGTTTCTTGTTGTCAGATCGTTGTTTCTTCCCTGAGGTTGTGTCGTGTGTCAGTGCTCTTTCTCTCGCAGCCCTTGTGGGGATTATCTGCTGTGCTCCTTCCTACCCAGCCGGACTCACTCCCTTGGATTTCTCAGCACGCTATCATCAGAGGATGTGCCCTAGGCCCTGGGCTGGATTCTGTCTGAGTATATTCTGTCTGTCCTGTTGATGCTGTAAACCACAGGTGTCAAACTCATTCCACGGGGGGCCGAGTGTCTGCGGGTTTTCGCTCCTCCCTTATACTTGATTGATGAATTAACATCACTAATTAGTTAGGAACTCCCCACACCTGGTTGTCTAGGGCTTTATTGAAAGGAAAAACCAAAAACCTGCAGACACTAGGCCCTCCGTGGAATGAGTTTGACACCCCTGCTGTAAACTATTTCATTAAACCATCGTTGCTTGCATCTTGCATCCGCCTCTGTATTGTGACACATACTCCATTACATCTCCAGGTGCGGGGGGGGGATTTGGGTAGAGAGGTGAGGTGAGCAGAGTGAGCGAGCAAATCGAGGGCAGACAGACAATTCTGTTTCCATGGTAACACTGTTGACAGTGATTAGAAGGCCGTGCATCCCAGAGTCAGTTGGCCTTGTTAGTGCCGTCATGGTGACTAATTATACAGTCGCGCTAACGAGGACTGCGTCAAAGTTACCTACAGTTACGGGTCATGTAGAAGGAATATTTGGGCTGTATGGATAAGTGGGTCTCCTACTCATTCAAGGGTTTTTCTTTATTTTTTACTATTTTCTACATTGTATAATAATAGTGAAGACATCAAAACTGTGAAATAACACATATGGAATCATGTAATATCCCAAAAAGTGTTAAACAAATCAAAAATATATTTTATATTTGAGATTCTTCGAAGTAGCCACCCTTTGACTTGATGACAGCTTTGCACACTCCTGGCATTCTCTCAATCAGATTCACCTGGAATGCTTTTCCAACAGTCATGGGCAGCACCAGCCCTCAATAGCCCTAAACAGGTAATACTCCTTCTCTTCCTCTCTCTTACCTCTTTCCTTACCAGACCCAAATAGACCCATCTTCCTCTCATTTCCCCTCCATCACCTTTTCCCTCTTCTTCTTGCCGCTTCTCCTCTTCATTCTCCTCCTCCCTCTTGATAATGTATCATAACATAAACTATCCTCCATGAGTGCACACACTATGAACAAAAAGTGCACCAAAGCCTCCCCTATTCCTTCACAAACATACCCAAGTCAGTTGTATGGTATAGGAATATTTTCTGAAGACATTTTGAGCTTAACAAACATGAACCCTCTACCTGGACATACAGTCCCAAATGGCACCCTATTCCCTTTATAGTGCACTACTTTTGACCAGGGCTCATAGGCACTATATAGGGAATTTGGTGCCATTTGAGATGCGAACGCAGTCATCAGTCTAATTATTTGTTAAGGACTTTGAATTGTTGTGATCTTATTGCCTGGATAAGAAACTTAAAAATGACAACCATATAGATCCATGCAACACAAAATCATGTACCTTAATGTGTGATGATGCTACCGCATATTACATATTTCTTTTTTTTACCTTTATTTAACTACACTGTAAAAAAAAGTTTGGGGGATTAAGTTAAAATAACTTATTTCATCTATTCAAGTCAACTAAATGTGAAAAATGTGTTGATTTGACAAATCATGTTAAGTTGACTTCAACTCAACAAAAGCAGGTAAAAACAAATTGAGTTCAGTTAGCAAAGAACAATTTGCTCAGTCAACTTTCAAATCAGAACTAATAAGTCAAATAAACTAAAACACGATCCTAGTGGTGTTGACGAAAAATGGCAAGTTATAATTATAATAACTACAAGTCATTACATTGTCTTAACTTACAAAATCAAGTTGAATCAGGTATTAACTATGTGTTCACTCAACTTTCAAATTAGATCCAATTAAGTCAAATTAACTAAATTAAGACAACAGTTGTTTTGACTTTAAATGTCAAGTTAGGATAACTACAAATCTTGACATGAACTTTACTTACAAAATTAAGTTAAATCAGCTAAGACCTGTGTGTTATTTTTTTTATTTTTCAAATCAACTTAACAGTTGTGTTTACTAAATATTTCAAATTATGATAACTACAATTAATTACACTGTCTTAACTTACAAAATCAATTTGAATCCGCTAAGAACAATTTCTTCAGTCAACTTTCAAATCAAAACAAATAAGTAAAATAAACTAAAACAAGATCCCAGTTGTGTTGACAAAAAATGAAATGTTATATTAACTACAAGTCATTACATTGTCTTAGCCGATTCAACTTGATTTTATAAGTCCCTCAACTTTGAAATTAGATCCAATAAGTCAATAAATGTCAAGTCAGGTTAACTACAAATCTGTACATTAACTTAACTTACAAAATGAAGTTGACTTGGCTAAGACCTATGTGCTTATTTAACTTTTAAGTCTGAACCAAGAAGTCAAATCAGTGGTCTGTGCAACTGCCTCCGGTGCACATGTCCTGTGGTGTGGGTTTTAGCCTAGGTTTGAACTTCTTAATTATAGCCCTAATAGTGTACCCATTGTTAAATAGTGGAAGCTATTTTTTTATTTTGAATTTGTGAGTGTTTTTGCCTTTCCACATAGTGATTGATTGAAAAATGCCTTATTTTTATACCCCAATTGAAGGGAGCCATGGAAGGCCACAATACTGTTAATTCTTTCATAAATTATAATCCCTATTGGGTGCCAACAATTGTCATTTTGTGGATGGTTTGTTTTAAATGGAATTTGATTGGTGTAACTTTGCTGGAGTGACTTCCCCCATATTCCTTGAGGGCAAAAGTCACATCCAATATCTAATTTTCTCATTTCTGACACCACTGCAGCACATATTAAAGAATATGGAGCCACATAGCATGTACTGTGCCAATTGTATGGGTTCATATTGAACCCATACAATTGGCACAGGTTTTTACCTCACCGCACACACACCCCAAGGTCTACACATGTGTAACTAAGGCCAAGCTGCTTGCTTACCAAGTAGGCCTATTGCTTATTCCTGTAAGACTAACTGTAAGTCGCTTTGGGTATGAGCGTTGATTGATAGGGGATATGGATCAAACTTAATTTGGTTTAGCACTTTCTCCTTGTAATTCTAGTAATCAATTAATTCTTAAACAAAAGTGTCATACTAGTACAATTTATTTTAGGATTCAGTGGTAATTTATAGGTGGCGGCGCATTTCAGGAAGTGGCTTGATCAAGACCGTGCTTCGGCAATTCCTCTACTGCATTCAACATCTTTCCAAGCAGAAGTGAGTAGCTTGGCAAAATGTGAGTAGCTCCTTTAAAACAATACAGCCACTAGCATGTTATTTACCTACTTGGTAACCTACACGGTATAAACATTTATTGGGTAAGTTAACAAGTTCCCTTTATAAGAATAATGATAACTTTTCAGCACAAGAATAGCAAGGGCATTAGCCACTATGTTACATGCTAGCTAGCTGGCTAGCACCGCACACACACCCCATGTTAAAATTGTAATTTGGTTAAATTAAGAAAGAAAATGAGATGTTTGGCAAATAGTATTTTACTATATCAGTTGAAATCAGATCACTTATGCAATTCTGCTATGTGTACTGTAGTATAATTGTAGCTAAGCTTGCTGTTATCACGCTGTTAAATAGTACCGCTCTAGCTAGCAGCACACACGGCGCCAACTTGCTGACTAACTAACTAACTTGTCATTTGTTTGATAACCTGCATAACAGTAGTTAGCTACAAAAGCCAACTGTTGCTACTGTAGCTATGCTTATAGTTACAATTACTATTAGATCTGTCAGGTTTTGGCCAGGACTGTTCAGGTTTTGGTCACTAGATGTCCCCATTGCACTTTTTTTGTACCTTTTGTTTTTCCTTGCTCTAATTATTGTTTGCACCTGTGTGTCGTTCCCTTGTTAGTATTTAAACCATGTGTGTTCCTCAGTTCCTTGCTCAGTGTTTGTATGTTAGCACACAGCCCCAGCCCAAGCCTTGTTCTGAACATATGATTCTCTTATTGGATTTTCCAGAGGTTCTCTGGTTTAGTTTTTGTGTATTTTTGAGTAGTCTTTTGAGGTTTGTTTTTTCCCTGCTGTTTTTACCACTTTGTGGAGTTTCTTTGTATTTTGGAGGATATCCATTTTTGTGCTTCTTGGCTTTATGTTTGGACATTGTGGATTTAGATTCTTTGCCTGAAGATTTTGTTCTTTAATTAAACCACCATCTCTAGTACTGCTGTGTCTGCCTCATCTTCTGGGTTCTGACGATTATTAGTGACTGTTTCTCGCACCGGGTCCTGACAGAAACACTGAGCCATTATAATGAACCCAGAGGCAGCCAGTACCCAGGATTTTTGTTCCATCCTGTCCCACCACGAGGGGACTGTCCAACGCCACGAAGCTGCTCTGGTTCAGCAAGAGGCCTTAATGGCTAGACATTCTCAACTTCTGTCAGAGATGCTGACTTCCATAAAGCAGATTTCTGATCGACTTTCCCCGGCAACCGCTTCTGCTCCAGTTCATCAGATTCAAGTGCCCCTGGCAGTTAACTCCCTGGCTGAACCTCGTCTGCCGCCTCCCCAACGGTTCTCAGGTGATCCGAGTGTTTGTAAGGGGTTTTTCACCCAATGTTCTCTCTCCTTTGAGCTACAAACATCGTCGTTTCCCACCGACCGGTCCAAGATAGCATATATCATCACCCTGCTGTCGGAAAAAGCCCTAGCATGGGCTACTGCTGTGTGGGATGCCCAAAGTCCCTGCTGTGCCAGCTACTCTACCTTTGCTGAAGAATTGAAGCGAGTGTTTCAAGGTCCTACCAACGGCCCTGACTCAGCCAAACAGCTCCTGACTCTCCGCCAAGGTCTGTGCAGCGTGACGGACTATGCCATCCAGTTTCGCACTGTGGCAGCAGCAAGTGGCTGGAACGACGAGGCGCTCACAGTGTGTTTTTTGAAGGGTCTTTCTGACACCATCCAAGATGAACTGGCCACTCGGGAACCACCGGACAACCTCAAGTCCCTTATCAAGTTGGCTTCGCGCATAGACCTGCGTCTGAGAGAGAGAGAACTCAACCGTAGACCTCTCACCCTAGCTCCTATCGGTTCCAGCTCCGAGTCTCCACCTTTATCCTCGCTGGCTCCACCAGAACCCATGCAGGTTGGATGCATCTCCCAGGCTGAGAGAGACCGCCGGATGAGGGAGCGATGCTGTCTATATTGCGGCAAACCGGGCCATTTCCGCTCCACGTGTCCCGGGCTCCAGGGAAACGCACTCTCCCGTGCAGGCCTGGGAGGACTGTAACGGGAAACATAACCTCCTCCCATCCATCCAACTCCCGCCTGCTCATTCCAGTTACCCTTTCCTGGGACGACCACGAGTTTCCTCTTCAAGCCTTGGTAGACTCTGGAGCCGCAGGTAACTTCATGGATGGGGTCTGGGCGAAGGAGAATGGCGTTCCTTCTGAACCTCTAAGTGACCCCATAAGGGTTACTACGTTGGATAGAAGCCCTTTGGGATCTGGACTTGTCACTCGTGCCACTACCCCCTTGCGACTTTCAGTTTCCCAACACCAGGAAGTGATGAACTTTCATCTGATCTCCTGTTCCGAGTTCCCTCTCGTCCTTGGTTACCCCTGGCTTCACAGCCATAACCCTCACATCGACTGGTCTGTGGGCACTATCAAGCAGTGGGGTTCTACGTGCCAAGCCACTTGTATCTTCCCGAGTTCCCCGAGTTCCCCTCCCGAGTCTCTAGAATCCATCGACCTGTCCCGAGTTCCCGAGTGTTACCATGACCTCAAACCGGTATTTAGCAAACAGAGGGCCACCAAACTACCACCCCATAGACCTTACGATTGCACCATCGACCTGTTTCCAGGGACCTGCCCTCCCAGGGGTCGGATCTTTTCCCGTTCTCCTCCCGAACGAGCTGCTATGGATACCTACATTAAGGACGCTCTGGCAGCAGGCCTCATGCGTCCATTTACCTCGCCGGCGGGAGCAGGGTTTTTCTTTGTGGCCAAGAAAGACGGTGGATTACGACCTTGCATCGACTACCGGGGACTCAATGCCATAACCGTCCGTAACCGCTACCCGCTACACCTTATGGCCACAGCCTTTGAGCTGCTCCAGGAAGCAGTTGTCTTCACTAAGCTTGACCTGCGGAATGCATACCATCTTGTGCGGATCAAACCCGGGGACGAGTGGAAGACCGCTTTCAACACGCCTACTGGTCACTACGAATACTCGGTGATGCCCTTCGGCCTGACCAACGCCCCGGCTGTGTTCCAAGCGCTCATAAACGATGTGCTTAGGGATATGCTTAACATCTTCGTGTTTGTTTACTTGGATGACATCCTCATCTTTCGAGCTCCCTTCAAGAACACACTAAGCATGTCAGACAAGTGCTCAAACGCCTCCTAGACAGCCATTTGTACGTTAAGCCGGAAAAGTGTGAATTCCATTCCTCTCGAGTACAATTCCTGGGATTTATAGTAGAACCCGGTCGAGTCCAGATGGACCCCAAGAAGGTAGGAGCGGTAGCGGATTGGCCCACCCCCAAGTCCGTTAAGGAAGTTCAGCGTTTCCTGGGCTTCACCAACTTTTACCGCAAGTTCATCAAGAACTTCAGCTCGGTGGCAGCCCCTCTCTCAGCTGTAACCAAGGGTGGCAACACAAGGTTTCTGTGGGGAAGAGAAGCTGAGACGGCCTTCCAAGGACTCAAGCAGCGCATCCTCTCTGCTCCCATCCTGACACTACCAACGGCGGATCAACATTTTGTGGTGGAGGTAGACGCATCAGAGGTTGGTGTTGGAGCTGTCCTGTCTCAGAGGGGTGAAGACAAGAAGCTTCATCCTTGCGCCTTCTTCTCTCACCGGCTTACCCCGGCCGAGAGGAATTACGATGTGGGGGATCGTGAACTCCTAGCGGTTAAGATGGCATTGAAGGAATGGAGACACTGGCTCGAGGGGGCTTCTCAACCGTTTCAAGTGCTTACGGACCACAAAAATCTGGAGTATATCCAGCAGGCGAAGCGGTTGAACTCCAGACAAGCTCGATGGTCTCTTTTCTTCAGCCGATTTCAGTTTATCCTCACCTATAGACCCGGGTCGAAGAATCTCAAACCGGACGCCTTGTCACGAATCTACTCTCCTGCCATTCGAGAAGATACTGACATGACTGTCCTTCCTGCCGCTAAGATCGTGGCTCCGATCTCGTGGCAAGTGGAGGATACCGTGAAACAAGCTCAAGCCATCGAACCGGGCCCTGGAGGAGGTCCTGCCAATCGGTTGTTTGTTCCCAAGGCAGCAAGGTCCCAAGTCCTTCTGTGGGGGCACTCCTCTCGCCTCACCTGTCACCCGGGCGTAGGTCGCACCTTGGAGTTCATCCAGCATAAGTTCTGGTGGCCCACCATAAAAGAAGACGTTGCTACTTTCGTCAAGGCCTGTTCCGTGTGCTGCCAGGGCAAATCTTCTCACCTCCGCCCTCAAGGACTCCTTCACCCTTTATCTATTCCCCACCGACCCTGGTCCCATGTCTCGTTGGACTTTATTACTGGCCTTCCTCCGTCCCATGGTAATACTACGATCCTAGTCATCATCGACAGGTTTTCTAAGGCGGCCAGGTTTGTTCCCTTGACCAAATTACCTTCTGCCAAGGAAACAGCTGAGTTGGTGATTAACCATGTGTTCCGAGTCTTTGGCATTCCGCAAGATATGGTTTCCGACAGAGGTCCCCAGTTCGCCTCAAGGTTTTGGAAGGCCTTCTGCCAACTCATAGGGGCCACGGCCAGTTTATCTTCAGGGTACCATCCAGAGTCCAACGGCCAAACTGAGAGGATGAATCAGGAGCTGGAAACCACCCTCAGATGTATGGTTTCCAACAACCCGTCCACATGGTCATCCTTCATTGTTTTGGCCGAGTACGCGCACAACACCTTGTGCTCCTCCTCCACTGGTATATCCCCGCATGAGTGTCAGTTTGGCTATGCTCCTCTATTTTTCCCGGACCAGGAGGCAGAAGTCAGAGTGCCTTCAGCCTCGAGGTTCATCAGACTCTGTCGGCTAACGTGGAAGATCTTCTGCGTTCCTCACAGCAGTACCAACGACAAGCCAACAGACGTCGCCGTCCCGGTCCTACCCTGTACCCCGGGCCAGAGAGTATGGCTCTCAACAAAGAACTTACTGCTACGGGTGGAGTCTCGCAAGCCGTCCCAGAGATTCATCGGTCCCTTTAACCTGTCTAGGATCAGCGTGGCGCTAGCGGCACCCCCCCCCCCCCCCCCCCCACTGAAAAACCAGTGCCGCGAAATTCAAAAAAAATATTTTTTTAAAATATTTTACTTTCACACATTAAAGTCCAATACAGCTAATGAAAGACACAGATCTTGTGAATCCAGTCAACTTGTCCGATTTTTAAAATGTTTTACAGGGAAGACACAATATGTAAAGATGTACATCTATTACCTAAAAACACATTTGCATAATCCACCATCTTTTATTTGTCCACCAACACCAGTAGCCATCACCAATTCGGCTAAACTAAGATATTTATAGCCCCTAACCAACAAAAAAACTCATTAGATGACAGTCTGATAACATATTTATGGTATGGGATAGGTTTTGTTAGAAAAAAGTGCATATTTCAGGTAGATGGCATAGGTTACAATTGCACCCACCGTCACAAATGGAATAGAAAAACTACTTAGAGCAACGTGTTTACCTACTTACTAATCATCAAACATTTCGTAAAAATACACAACATACACGAATCGAAAGACACAGATCCTGTGAATACAGACAATATTTCAGATTTTCTAAGTGTCTTACAGCGAAAACACAATAAATCGTTATATTAGCGTAGCACATAGCAGCCCAGCATTGATTCTAGCCAAAGTGAGCGATAAAAGTCAACATCGCCAAAAGATATTAATTTTTTCACTAACCTTCTCAGAATTCTTCCGATGACACTCCTGTAACATCATATTACACATTCCATATAGAGTTTGATCGCAAATGTTTATATTTAGCCACCAAAATCATGGTTAGACAATGTGAAATGTAGACAAGCTGGTCAGAAAAAGTCCTTGCGCCACTTAGACAGTGATCTACTCTTATACATAAATACTCATAAACGTGACTAAAAAATATAGGGTGGACAGGGATTGATAGACAATTTAATTCTTAATACAATTGCGGAATAACATTTTTTAATTTATCCTTACTTTTCAATACAATTTGCGCCTAGCGAAGCTACGTCATAAAACATGGCGTCCTAAGCCACTAAAATGTTTCGACAGAAACACGATTTATCATAATAAAAATGTCCTACCTTGAGCTGTTCTTCCATCAGTATCTTGGGCAAAGGATCCTTTCTTGAGAGCAATCGTCTTTTGGTGGAAAGCTGTCCTCTTGCCATGTGGAAATGCCTACTGCGTTCGGGATGAACTGAAAAGCGTGCTCAACTATTCACATCGTTGCAAAAATAAATGTCCCAAAATCGCACTAAACGGATATAAATTGCTATAAAACGCTTTAAATTAACTACCTTATGATGTTTTTAACTCCCATAACGAGTAGAAACATGACCCGAGTAATATTACCCCCTTCACTAATGCTTGGAACAGGAGCGGGCCGGTGTCCTCTAGGCGCATGACGCAGCTCCAAAAGAATGACTAGCTTCAGGGTTTTTTCATTTGTGGGGCCTGTGAACGCGCAATCGACCCCATTGGAATCGTCATCACGTAAAGGCATCCAGGGGAAGACGTAAGAAGTGTCCGTATAGTCATAGCAATATCAGTGCTGTTTTAACTGACTTCAGAACAGTGGCCAACATTTCTGAAATCTGAATCCATGTCAGGGAAATTGCTGTAGAATGGGCTCTGTTCCACTTAGAGACAAAATTTCAACTCCTATAGAAACTATAGACTGTTTTCTATCCAATAATAATAATAATATGCATATTGTACGATCAAGGATTTTGTGGGAAGCCGTTTCAAAAATTACCCAATTAGCATAAATAGTCTAAACAGCGCCCCCATCCCCAACAGGTTAAGATTGCCAGGAGAGTCAATCCCAATACTTTTCGCCTGCACTTACCCAGATCCCTTAAGATCAATCCAACATTTCACATTTCTTTATTAAAACCTGTTGTTTTTTTCTCCCCTTATCCCGGCAGGCAGACCTCCCCCTCCGCCCCGTGTCATCGGTGGCCAGTCGGCTTATACCGTCCACCGGATACTGGATTCCCGCCGGGTGCAGCGGTCCTGGCAGTATCTGGTGGACTGGGAAGGCTACGGTCCCGAGGAGCGCTCCTGGGTTCCTGCCAAGGACATACTGGACCCTGACCTCATTCGTCAGTTCAGGACCCTCCACCCTGAGAAGGCTGGTAGGAACGTCAGGAGCCGTTCCTAGGAGGGGGATTCTGTCAGGTTTTGGCCAGGACTGTTCAGGTTTTGGTCACTAGATGTCCCCATTGCACCTTTTTTGTACCTTTTGTTTTTCCTTGCTCTAATTATTGTTTGCACCTGTGTGTCGTTCCCTTGTTAGTATTTAAACCATGTGTGTTCCTCAGTTCCTTGCTCAGTGTTTGTATGTTAGCACCCAGCCCCAGCCTTGTTCTGAACATATGATTCTCTTATTGGATTTTCCAGAGGTTCTCTGGTTTAGTTTTTGTGTATTTTTGAGTAGTCTTTTGAGGTTTTTTTTTTCCCTGCTGTTTTTACCACTTTGTGGAGTTTCTTTGTATTTTGGAGGATATCCATTTTTGTGCTTCTTGGCTTTATGTTTGGACATTGTGGATTTAGATTCTTTGCCTGAAGATTTTGTTCTTTAATTAAACCACCATCTCTAGTACTGCTGTGTCTGCCTCATCTTCTGGGTTCTGACGATTATTAGTGACTGTTTCTCGCACCGGGTCCTGACAAGATCTGGTGGTAATGCACTGTTATCAGTTTATTTTACTATTGTGGTTGTATTCGGGGACTTGCTAGTCAAACATCAGATATCAAACAATAGCATGGTATTCTTTCACTGTAATAGCTACTGTAAATTGGACAGTGCAGTTAGATTAACAAGAATGTAAGCTTTCTGCCAATATCAGATATGTCTATGTCCTGGGAAATGTTCTTGATACTTATAACCTCATGCTAATTGAATTAGCCTACATTAGCTCAATCAACCCGTGAAAGGGACACCGATCCCAAAGAAGATTTATAGGTTTTTTTAACAAGTGTTTGAGTTTTTTAGCAATGTAATTGGCTATTATGCTTGATGGCCTTCATGCCCTGGCATTTTGTTTTGGTCCACTGGCAGATTAGTCACCCCCTTAAGACATCTTGTCCCTAAAATTAATGTCCTGGTATGTTATGCTCTTCAAACAGGTTGCTCTGGAGTTCATGAGACTGGTGCCTGTGGACCTCAAGAAGACATTTTATGAAGGCCTGCACAGTCATCTTACCAAGCTCCTTGAATTCTACTGGGCCAAGAGTGGTGGAGGGTGTAATATTCATATGTGTAAACATACTGAATTATAATTGGATGCATTTTACCTCCGTATCATACTGTGCTATGATTGGTTAAGACCACCCAGATGGTTAGGTGATGGTCAGTTGATCATGGTTGGAGATACGTGAACATGCAAGTTATAGCTAGCTAATAAAGAGCTACATTAAGAAATATCCTGTAGTACTGCATTTTAATTATTTTGTACAAAGCGTGCAAAACAAGACAGAGGGATGGAGCTAAAACACCTTATGGACGGTCTTGACAAAGACGTAGGTTCCATTATATTGACATGAAAGTGTTTTGTACAGTTATTACCTACGTTTTGGTGTATTGATAATTGATACTTTTTTAAATACACATCAATATTCGGGGTGAGACCACCATATTAACAATGTCGTGAAACAGTCAATTATGCTTTTGTTGTTAGAGTTCCAATCAAAGGAAGAGAGAGGCTGTGCTCTGAGGCTTGCCATACTTCTTGCGAGAAGACCCTACCAATTTTTTGAAGACGTGAGGTATACAACCCTACAACATAACCTTATACTTTCTCCCAGGAGTGAAATTTCCTATGAATCATGATGCACTGTAACGTTCAATGGAGTCAAGTTGAACGTCTGTCACCATCTGAAGTGATTGTAGCACACAGGCCAAATCAAATGTGAACCAACTACATTATATAAGGGCATCTCTTTTAGCAATGTTTTAGTTGTTTTACTTTTACTCCTTTGCTAGACATTCAGTTGAGAATAGTGATTTAGCATGCTTTTTGTCCAGAAGAAACTAAGTCTTTATCTTGGACTGCAAAGCAAAAATCAGGACCATACATTAAACACAATACTAGATTTGCGCGATAATACCTTACTACTAATTCATAGCTGTTGTCGACGGTTGTGAAATGTAAGTATGCTCAAGTTTTTGAATATTTTAATGTTTCACACATTCCTGGTGTACGGCAGCACACAATACTGCAGTGCCCTTAGTGATATGTCAAATTCCCTATTGTTAGACAATTAACATAATTAAAGTGGTACTGTGAGGAATTCCAAATTCTATACAAAGCTGGAAAAACAACATTTATTGTTATATAAAAAGTATAAAAAACTATTTTGATAGGACAATTAATCCCTACACCATGCAGTGCTGATTTTGCCATCTGAACAGGAATTGCAATCAGTTTCGCTTCAACATTGTTCGTTAGTGGGCTCACGCCGGTCCATCTTCAATATAAACTTTGCATTTTAGGCTGTGCTTTTGTGTAACAAACTAATTGCTTATTGTAAGGAATCATTGTCCTATTTTTTTAAATTGCTAGAGATATAGTTTTTGCAGCTTTTGTGAGCTGGTCATTTAAAAAGAAAGTAGTAGAGGTGGAATTCTACACAGTGCACCTTTAATATAATGAATGTTGTAGAAAGAGCTGATTGCCAAAACAGCACTGAATGATAGATGAGGCTTTACATGGTTCCCCCCCTCATTTTCAGTGTTGGATGACCATGGGCCTTTGCGGCGCTATAGCGGACAATCAATACTTTTTAGCAAATAGGAAAATAACACTTGTTTTACGTCAATTAAGAACACATACTATCTAGACCTGGGAGCAATCATGGTTGACTGACGTGCTTAAGGACCATGCTTGTTTTCTGGCGCAACGCTCTTGACCACTAGGCTACCTGCCACCCCACTTGCCTGCATCAATATGCAACAGTACGTTTGCAGACATTTTCACCGAAAAATTGTATTGGAGGATGTTTTGTCGTGCAATGCCTTTAATCTTTGCCTATTTTTGTTCTGTTTTTCAGAAGACAACTGATTCTGAGGAAGTCACCCACGCAGTGAAAATATACTTGTCGTTTTGGATGGAGCTGCAGCAGATGACCCAATGCCAGCTGACAATGTGGACGTTGCCCTTGTGATAGAAGAGTAGGTGATCATACATGAGCTTCACAATGTCCAAAATGCCTTTGCCACTTTGATTGGACTTTATTGTCTGAACATGGATTACCCAAAATGTTTGAGGTACACTTTTGAGGTAGTTCAGAAAATATTCTTGAAGTGGTACAGAAAACTGTACAGCAAAAGTGCATGGGCTGAAGAACCGTCTTCTTCGTTAAGACAACTAATTGATGTGTTTTTGTTTTGCTCGCAGTAGTTGAGTTAATTCCCGAGGACAACGATGCTGTTATTTGCCTAAATGTTACAAATCTCAGTTTTGGGGAGACTTAAGTTACCTTATTTTTACGTGTGACCTTCAGTCTACAAACTGCAACCGTCTTTTTGTTAGAGACCATTGATTTGCTATCGTCTCTTCCCATTAACTACAGTGCATTCTGAAAATGATTACTGTATGTTAGAATTTTTTTTCACTCTCAACACCCACTTGTCTTTGAAACCATTCTGAAGGTTGTCTTTGCTCAGTGTTTGAATTTGTATTTACCGTGACATAAAAACATGTTTCAATGGTGCCATTTACAAATGTGTATGGTTTTATTGGACGTGGAATAAAAGAAGTTAGACAAAACTTTTTATATTTAGAAAAAAAAATGATTAGCTGATATTGGTTAAAAGACCAATTAGTGCGGGCAGAATTTGGCTGCCCGTTTAAATGCACCCAAAGACATGCATCTAAAAATATGCATTGTCAGATTTTTTTTTACTGACAATAAATACAAATGTATTTGTTTGTTAAAACATAGTTTAATGCATGTTCTGAAATACATGAAAGGACTATTTTGTCATTACAAGCTAGATAGAATTAATTGATTTCAATGTAAGTTGTTGAATCAATCAATGTACTCTTGACAGTAAAACAATCATTGTAAATATAAAGTCATTTTAAAATGGAGATAAACTTTACTAAATCTGAACTTTGTTCAACTGTACATACTGGGTTATATTAAGTTTACAATTTGTATTAGTCAGTCATTTTGTTGAGTTAGAACAGTGCAGCCGGTGGCAAGCTTGTCTGTTATGTCATTAATAGTATAGTTATTTATTTATGTGTGGCCTGCTTGACTTGCTCGTAGCCACAGTGTAGCAGCACCAGCCAAACAGGTTGAGAACTATGCGTTACAATAACTCAATATGGCGTAGGCTTGACATTTTTAATGTGACATTAAATCAGATAACTCACACTTTAATGTTGTTTCAACGTGTTATTTCCAGTCATCTAATTGCGTGGCCTTTTTCAAGGTCAGGGCACTTAACATGTCACGTTATCCTTGCATATACCATTTTGTTATGTCAACTTTAAATGCAGTTATGATAACTATTACTAGTTACAGTAACTTAATTGAAATTGACTGAACAAAATGTGAAATTAACTCAACAAAAAATGGTTGGTTATACTGACATGATGTGGACTTAAATGTTTTTAATTTGTCAACATAAATGTCGCTTTACGTTGCTATGATAACTCAACATTTGTTGTTAAACGTTTAAACGTTTAAGTTGATTCGAATTAGAATAAATAGTAAGGTACACTGAAATGAAGCAGTGTACTTAACTGTCTTATTTGTCAACAATAATGTAGCTTTAGTTATTAGAATTCCACATTTATTGTTAACATAACGAAGGTTTAAGTTGATTCAAATAACAATCTTAAATGAACAATTAACAAACATCAAATTAAGACTATTGTTAGTCAAAATAAATATAATAAAAGCTAGCATAACGTGAAATGTGAAGTTCTCTGAGCTTGAAAAAGGCCACGAAACTAGATCACTGGAAATAATACATTGAAACAACAATTAATTTTTTACAGTTAGGTAAGTCAGCTAAGAGCAAATTATTATTTACAATGACAGCCTACCCCGGCCAAACCCTCCCCGAACCCAGACAAAGCTGGGCCAATTGTGCGCCTCCATATGGGACTCTCGATCACAGCCGGTTGTGACAAAGCCCGGGTTTGAACCACTGCGCCACTCGGTCCCCATTCCTACTTATATGCTATATTTCAATATATATATATATACATTTACATGCACAATGCTTGCTTTCAAGAAGTAGTCTCGTTTTAAGGATATCTTTGTCTGGAACTGGGACTGACTCAATTCAAAGGACTGCACTGCCGTGTTGAAGCACCATTCAACCCTATTCCGCTTCACCAGATTTACAATTACATGTAATGAACACTAGGGGGCAATGGTACTGTATTGTAATGTATGGCCCAGTCCAGGAACGACTGTTGGACCCTAGTTCCCTAGCCCCTTGCCCTGACCACCTAGGCACTTTTATCAGCAAACTTAGCCTATCAGAGGGCAAGGTAGAGCTGCAACCATATCGTATATGGTATCTTATTTCTAAACTGTCCTAAATTAAGGAGAAGATACTGTAGCTGGTGTACTTGTTCATTGTCACATTCAGCATTATGTGTGCGTGCTTAATCTCCCTTTCCCATTCACTTTATCTCGCTCGTTCTATGTCTGACTTTCTGTTTGCCTGTCAGTCTACATTTACAGTACCAGTCAAAAGTTTGGACACACCTACTCCTTCAAGGGTTTTTCTTAATTTTTTACTATTTTCTACATTGTAGAATAATAGTGAAGACATCAAAAGTATGATATAACATCTATGGAATTTACATTTACATTTTACATTTTAGTCATTTAGCAGACGCTCTTATCCAGAGCGACTTACATTGCGTGCATACATTTTATGACATTTACATACTGAGACAAGGATATCCCTACCGGCCAAACCCTCCCTAAACCGGACGACGCTATGCCAATTGTGCGCCGCCCCACGGACCTCCCGGTTGCGGCCGGCTGCGACAGAGCCTGGGTGTGAACCCAGAGACTCTGGTGGCGCTGCTAGCACTGCGATGCAGTGCCCTAGACCACTGCGCCACCCGGGAGGTATCATGGAATCATGTAGTAACCAAAAAATTATTAAACAAATCAAAATATATTTTATGTTTGAGATTCTTCAAAGTAGCCACTCTTTGCCTTGATGACAGCTTTGCACACTCTTGCCATTCTCTCAACCAGCTTCACCTGGAATGCTTTTCCAACAGTCTTGAAGGAGTTCCCATAAATGCTGAGCACTTGTTGGCTGCTTTTCCTTCATTCTGTGGTCCAACTCATCCCAAACCATCTCAATTGGGTTGAGGTTGGGTGGTTTTGGAGGCCAGGTCATCTGATACAGCACTCCATCACTTTTCTTCTTAGTCAAATAGCCCTTACACAGCCTGGAGGTGTTTTGGGTCATTGACCTGTTGAAAAACCAATGATAGTCCCACTAAGCGCAAACCAGATGGGATGATGTATCGCTGCAGAATGCTGTGGTAGACATGTTGGTTAAGTGTGCCTTGAATTAAGTATCACCAGCAAAGCACCCCCACAGCACACCTCCTCTTCCATGCTTCACGGTGGGAACCACACATGAGCTCATCCATTCACCTACTCTGCGTTTCACAAAGACAATCTCCAAGATTTCCACCAGTCTAATGCCCATTGCTCGTGTTTCTTGAACCAAGCAAGTCTCTTCTTTTTGGTGTCCTTTAGTAGTGATTTCTTTGCAGCAATTTGACCATGAAGGCCTGATTCACATAGTCTCCTCTGAACAGTTGATGTTGAGATGTATCTGTTACTTGAACTCTGTGAAGCATTTATTTGGGCTTCATTGGGCTGCATTTTCTTAGGCTGGTAACTGTAATGAACTTATCCTCTGCAGCAAAGGTAACTCTGGGTCTTCCTTTCCTGTGGCGGTCCTCATGAGATCCAGATTCATCATAGCGCGTGATGATTTTGCGACTGCACTTGAGGAAACTTTCAAAGTTCTTGAAATGTTCCATATTGACTGACCTTCATGTCTTTAAGTAATGACGGACTGTAATTTTTCTTTGCTTATTTGAGCTGTTCTTGCCACAATATGGACTTGGTCTTTTACCAAATAGGGCTATCTTCTGTATGCCCCCACTACCTTGTCACAACACAACTGATTGGCTTAAACGCATTAAGGAAAGAAATTCCACGAAATAACGGCAGATCTGTTAATTTAAGTGCATTCCAGGTGACTACCTCATGAAGCTGGTTGAGAGAATGCCAAGGCAAATGAGAATACCAAGGCAACTGGTGGCTACTTTGAAAAATCTCATAAAAATATATTTTTATTTGTTTAACACTTTTTTGGTTACTACATGATTCCATATGTGTTTTTTCATAGTTTTGATGTCTTCACTATTATTCTACAATGCAGAAAAGAGTAAAAATAAAGAAAAACCTTTGAATGAGTAGGTGTGTCTAAACTTTTGACTGGTACTGTCTGCCTGCCTGCCTCTCGCTTTCTCTCCCTTGCGCTCTTTGGTGCTCATATCAAAATCCTCCCTCCATCCTCCTCCTTCCTCCCGCCTCTTCTCTCCTCCCCCTCTCAGGGCTTGATCCCATGTGTGATGTTGGCCCAGTCAGGGAAGGTGCTGAGCTGGAACATTGCGTCTCCCCAGGTGTTGATGCCCAGGTTGATGGTCAGGATCCCGATCATGTTCAGCATGAAGCCTGCCTTCACCTGGACAACACAACAACACAAATTCAGGTATTCAGTAAACACTGTTGTATCTGAATGTGTAATAACATAAAATATGCCTAATTTTAGCTGACACTTTAATCCAAAGTGATTTACAGTAGTCTGTGCATACATTTCAGTGTATGTGACCCCAGTGGGAATTGAACCTACTATTTTGGTGTTGCAACACTATGCTACCATCTGAGCAACACAAGACCACTACTGTGGTTGTGTGTCTGTGTCTATCCATTCGTGTGTGTGCACTTATGCACCTGTGTGTGTGCATGTGTTGGGTCTCACCATGTCCATGACTTTGAGATTTCCATAGGAGAAGACGATGGCATTGGGAGGTGTTGCCACGGGCAACATGAAAGCCAACGAGGCACAGATGGTGCAGGGCAGCATCACGTACAGAGGATGCAGCCCAATAGCTGTGGCCTGGTGGGACGTACAAAGGAACACACCCAGTCAGTCAACACACTTGGACATGTGTATGAGAGAGACAGACAGAGGGAGTGTGTGTGTTGGTATGCAAATGTGCGTGCATGCGTACGTGCGTTATTGGGTGTGTGCGTTCGTTCGTGCATGAGTGCATCTGTAAGTGTGCATGTGTCTGTTTGTGTGTGTGGTTACCATAGAGGCCAGTATGGGCAGGAACAGTGTGGTAGTAGCTGTGTTGCTGGAGCACTCAGTGAAGGTCCCCACCAACAGACAGAGTAGCAGAGAGATACCGAAGGGAGGAATGGACTGTAGAGGAGCTAGACTCTCACCCAGCCATTGAGACAGACCAGATGCCTAGAGAAACAGATGGGGTGGGCGAGATGAGGGGGGTGAGTGAGATGGGGTGGGTGGAGGTGAGAGGGACAAGATACAGGGCATTATGAAAGAGGCCTGCACACACACCTCGCTACCGCTGGCCAAAGCAAAACCTCCTCCCAGTAATAGGATGATATTCCAGGGCATGCGTTCGTGGACCACTTGCCAGTTCAACAGAGCAGCTGGGGCCTTTTGCTTCTTCTTACCTGGGGAGTTAGAGAAGGAATAAGTGAAATCAACATTAACAATGCACATTCAAGGCCTATCTCTTCATTAGAGAGTGAAACTGAACTTTGTCTCATTGAGTCTTCTTAACTGAACAGAATCTGCAGACAAAGATACAGTTGAAGTCGGAAGTTTACATACACCTTAGCCAAATACATTTAAACTCAGTTTTTCACAATTCCTGACATTTAATCCTAGTAAATATTCCGTCTTACTTTTTTTTAAGAACGTGAAATGTCAGAATAATAGTGTAGAGTGATTTATTTCAGCTTTTATTTCTTTGATCACATTCCCAGGGGGTCAGTAATTTACATACACTCAATTAGTATTTGGTAGCATTGCCTTTAAATTGTTTAACTTGGGTCAAACGTTTCGGGTTGCCTTCCACAAACTTCCCACAATAAGTTGGGTGAATTTTGGTCCATTCCTCCTGACAGAGCTGGTGTAACTGAGTCAGGTTTGTAGGCCTCCTTGCTTGCACAAGCTTTTTCAGTTCTGCCCACAAATTTTCTATGGGATTGAGGTCAGGGCTTTGTGATGGCCAATCCAATACCTTGACTTTGTTGTTCTTAAGCCATTTTGCCACAACTTTGGAAGTGTGCTTGAGGTCATTGTCCATTTGGAAGACCCATTTGTGACCAAGCTTTAACTTCCTGACTGATGTCTTGAGATGTTTCTTCAATATATCCACATTATTTTCCTCCCTCATGATGCCATCTGTCCCTCCTGCAGCAAAGCACCCCCACAACATGATGCTGCCACCCCGTGCTTCACGGTTGGGATGGTGTTCTTCGGCTTGCAAGCCTCCTCCTTCTTACTCCAAACATAACAATGGTCATTATGGCCAAACAATTCTATTTTTGTTTCATCAGACCAGAAGACATTTCTCCAAAAAGTACGATCTTTGTCCCCATGTGCAGTTGCAAACCGTAGTCTGGCTTTTTTATGGCGGTATTGGAGCAGTGGCTTCTTCCTTGCTGAGCGGCCTTTCAGGTTATGTCGATATAGGACTCGTTTTACTGTGGATATAGATACTTTTGTACCTGTTTCCTCCAGCATCTTCACAAGGTCCTTTGCTGTTCTGGGATTGATCTGCACTTTTCGCACCAAAGTACGTTCATCTCTAGGAGACAGATCGCGTCACCTTCCTGAGCGGTATGATGGCTGCATGGTCCCATGGTGTTGATACTTGCGTACTATTGTTTGTGCAGATGAAAGTGGTACCTTCAGGCGTTTGGAAATATCTCCAAAGGATGAACCAGACTTGTGGAGGTCTACAGTTTTTTTTTTTTTTAGGTCTTGGCTCATAATTTCCCATGATGTCAAGCAAAGAGGCACTGAGTTTGAAGGTAGGCCTTGAAATACATCCACAGGTACACCTCCAATTGACTCAAATTATGTCAATTAGCCTATCAGAAGCTTCTAAAGCCATGGCATCATTTTCTGGAATTTTCCAAGCTGTTTAACTGCAGTCAACTTAGTGTATGTAAACTTCTGACCCACTGGAATTGTTATACAGTGAATTATAAGTGAAATAATCTGTCTGTAAACAATTGTTGGAAAAATTACTTGTGTCATGCACAAAGTAGATGTCCTAACCGACTTGCCAAAACTATAGTTTGTTAACAAGAAATTTGTGTGGTTGAAAAACAAGTTTAAATGACTTTTGTAATCTTCAGACTTCAACTGTATTTGTTATTGTCTCTTTCATTGAACCCCCCCTCACCTTCCTCCCCAGCCTCTCCCTCCTCTTCCTCAGCACTCCCACGGCAGAACGGCCTTGAGGGGATAATGAAGAAGAGCGAGGACATGAAGATAGCAACAGTCCCGTCTGTCACAAACCTGAAGGACACACACAGAGAAAGAGTTTAGAATTCAGTTAGAAGAACAGACATTCACATTTTATTGGTGTGTGTTTGTGTGTGCGTGCATGCACCTCACTGCGTGCCTGCCTGCGCCAGCCTGTGTGGATGAATGTATCTGTATGTGTGTGCTACTCACGCTCCATCCTTGTTAAACAGTACAGTGGCCCAGCCTGGCATGAAGCCTGGTTCTCTGGTGAACCACATCACCACCAACAGGACAAAGATGGTCAGCACAGCCCCCTCGGCGAAGGTCATGCTCCCCAGCTTCCTGTACTCCTCCTTCATCACTGCGAACGCCTCCTTGTCTCCCTCGTTCTTCTTCCCGCAGCCAAATGACTTCTTCATGCTGTCAACGACACACACGGACAAGGAGTGAGACCTCAAAGAATCAATTAATATCAAGCGTAATTGAATTAGGAGCTATTAGTTAGAGGTAATGTAGCATGTTCTGCGGCTTCTCTTAAAGTGATATTTCACCGCTGCTCTTTCGATGTATATGTCCATTAATTTGTTATTTAAAAAAAGTAGAGAATTGCCTCACTACACACAAATATCAGTATTTCTGCATCTCATCGGAAGAGAAGGGCCATCTACATTTCCTGGTTGTAAGCAAACCATAATATGTGGAATTCATAGCGATTTCAGGATGTAGTACCGCACCTGTCGAAGTTGATCCAGTTGAGAATTGGTGTCAACAGATAGCTAATGTTACTCACGGGAGCAACCACTCGTTCATAGAACATAAGAGTGTCTCAGGGGAGTCGGGATATGCAAAAAAACACATTTCCATTTCACACCACACACTTGTGTTTACACACCTCACACTTACAGGACAAATAGTACCCCCTATTTGACCTTTTGAGATTGCGAAGAACTTTTTATTTTTGTGTCAACAACAACTGTAAAGTTTAGTCACGTTGTGGTGCTCAATACCTGGATGTGCAAACTACAAGCAAGTGCAGGCTGCTGGGGTACCATTTCATTGGTTACCTGCCGGAAATATTCCTCTGAGCCGATAGTGGCTGGCGGCAGTGCTTAATTTAAGCTGAAGCCTGCCGGAACAGAATCCGGCACTTCTCCGTTTTGTATTGTTTCGTTCCGGAACCCATTTTGGCCGGCTCGGTACCTCTCATGGCATGAAAAATAGTTGTCAAAAATGTGAATAAACGCGGTGAAAGTTCATTCGAGTTGCCTCTGTTAATTGTCCTCCATTTTTAGGACTATAATTTACTCCTCATATTGTAGCATACAATATGTGTCTCCACACACCTAGGCTATTGATGGATTCAAGACAACATCGTTTTCATTGATCTCAGATAATCAGTTTGTCAGTGTCAAAGTAGCCTGACTTTTTGATCATTTGTGAGGTAATATGGTGCTTTCAAGACAACTGGGAACTCTGGGGGTAAAAAACGAGGTCTAATCATGACGTCAGAGATCTTCAGGTCGGAAATTTGGGGCTTTAGAAAGAGGCCAGGGTTCCCCACCTGAAATTCCGAGTTGGATGACCATTCAAACATATTTTCACAGTCGGAGCTCGTTTTTTCCCGATTTCCCAGTTGTGTTGAACGCACTGAAGTTGGAAGTCGGAGATTTCCCAGTTGTGTTGAACGCACTGAAGTTGGAAGTCGGAGATTTCCCAGTTGTGTTGAACGCACTGAAGTTGGAAGTCGGAGATTTCCCAGCTCTAAGTTCCCAGTTTTGAACGTGACATTAAAAAAGATTATGCCTAAGTCTCCAATCATGTAAAATGACATAGAATTGCATAAAATACTGTAATAAAAGGCAACAAAAAAATCCCATGTGTGCAACTTCTGTAAATGCCTCTGATATACTGCTCTATACCACTACGCAAATGTGATGATATGCATGCAATGTTTTATTATAAAGGTAAAAAAAAATTCTCATGTATTCCGGTCCCCAGGTTACCCCCCCTCTCACGCTCACGTGTTGTTCCAGCACCTCCCGATTTACAAATTAAGCACTGGCTGGCGACAATAGAGAACGCTGCCTATGATGTGAAAACTCCTGTGGAGAAATATCCAAATGTGTGTGCTGGTTGCCAACACTTTCAGCCAGAGGATTTCGAAACAGACCTGAAGTCTTAGCTGATGGGGTTGTCAGGTCGTAGAACATTGAAATGTGAAGCTATTCCAACGATTTTCACCTTCACTTCAAAGAGGAAGCCATCTGATCAGCCAACATCAGCGCAGCAGAAAATAAGTCAAGCAGCGGTAACGTAGCTAACTTTGTTAACTTCTTACAGCTAGGGGAATCCCTTGACAACATCCACTGAAAAGGCAGAGCGCGAAATTCAAAAATATATTTTTTAAATATTGAACTTTCTTACATTCACAAGTAAAATACACCAAATTAAATCTTAACTTGTTAATCTGCCCATTGTGTCTGATTTCAAAAAGGCTTTACAGCGAAAGCACACCATATGATTATGTTAGGTCAGAGCTTAGTCACAAAAACAGATACAGCTACTTTCCAGCCAAAGAGAGGAGTCACAAAAAGCAGAAATAGAGATAAATTAATCACTAACCTTTGATGATCTTCATCAGATGGCACTCATAGGACTTCATGTTACACAATACATTTACGTTTTGTTCGATAAAGTTCATATTTATATCCAAAAATCTCAGTTTACATTGGCGCGTTATGGTCAGTAATGTTGTGCCTCAAACATACAGCGAATTTTCAGAGAGCCACATCAATTTACAGAAATACTCATCATAAACTTTGATTAAAGATACAACTGTTATGCACAGAATTAAATATATACTTCTCCTTAATGCAACCGCTGTGTCAGATTTCAAAAACTTTATGGAAAAAGCACACCATGCAATAATCTGAGTACGGTGCTCAGACACAAAAACAAGGCATACAGGTACCCGCCATGTTGTGGAATCAACAGAAGTCAGAAATAGCATTTCATAAAAATATTAACTTTCCTTTGATGATCTTCATCAGAATGGAATCCCAGTTCCACAATAAATGTTTGTTTTGTTTAATAAAGTCCATCATTTATGTCCAAATACCTCCTTTTTGTTAGCGAGTTTATTTCACAATCCAAACTCACGAGGTGCGGGCAAGTCCAGGCGAGACGAAAAGTCCAAAAAGTTTTAAAACAGTTTGTAGAAACATGTCAAACGATGTATAGAATCAATCTTTAGGATGTTTTAACATAAATCTTCAATAATGTTTCAACCGGAGAATTATTTTGTCTTTAGAAATGCAATGGAACGCAGGTCGCTCTCACGGCCATGCGCGTGACCAGCTCATGGCAATCTGCCAGACATCTGGTTGAAACAGGCTCTCATTCTCTCCTCCTTCACAGTAGAAGCCTCAAACAAGGTTCTAAAGACTGTTGATATATAGTGGAAGTGCAATATGACCCCATAGACACTGTGTATTCGATAGGCCAAGAGTTAAAAAGCTACAAACCTCAGATTTCCCACTTCCTGGTTGGATTTTTCTCAGGTTTTTGCCTGCCATATGAGTTCTGTTATACTCACAGACATCATTCAAACAGTTTTAGAAACTCAGTGTTTTCAGAGTATTTTCTATCCAACTCTACTAATAATATGCAAATATTCGCTTCTGGGCCTGAGTAGCAGGAAGTTTGCTCTGGGAACGCTTTTCATCCGAACGTGAAAATGCTGCCCCCTATCCCAAACAGGTTAACTAGCTAGCCGGTGGCGAACCGTCATTCACGGCAGAGGTCCACCAGTTTTGAGCCCCACTTGTTTAGCTTAAACTTTTTTTAAGCCTGTTATTTTGGCATTAATTCGTGTCTCATAGCAATTTGCAAACAATGTAAAAACAAATTTATTGAGTGATTAAAGCCACATGGTCTTTTTCTTGCATTCTTGAGTAAGGCAGCTCCAAAATGCATATGTTTCAGCCTAGACCAGTGCTTTCTATGGTGGAGGGGCAGCCAGTGGAAAATACAGAGCGTAGGTGTTGGTAATCTTCTCTAGTTGCGCCGTGATAGGCTCAGTGTTCTGTCATTCATGGGGACACTACGTCACCGCGTAATCTACAGGGAGAGCTAGGACGTTGAAGCCCCCTTGGGTGCTGCCATAGATTTACAATAGAAGTGCTCATCCAACTTTGCTCAAGGTCATTGGCCACAGATAAAATGACTTCAAATCATGTTTTATGTAGTGGAGCTTTGATTGGACTGATCATGTCAACATTATACTTTCAAAATCTTAACTAGACAAGCAGTCATCATCATGAATCACCTCGACAATCTACTGGCAAATCCTTTCTAATCCTAGTCGTATGAAGAGAAATTATAGATTAAAGGTATTGGTGCTCATCGGCCATTGGACCGAAAATTACAAATTCAACAATGTGTGGTTTGTAAGGAATCAGTGGCTAACTGCAAGAGTTGCAAAGCACTCACTATTTTGCTTCCCCTGCATGCTATTTGGTGGAGAGGGTGTGTGGTCCAAGTCTGGGTTTAAGGATATTAAGCATCTATCTAAAAGGCCCTTTTTTCTTAGACTTCAGTAAGTTCAAGACAACTGGTAACTCTGGGAAAAAAATGAGCTCCGACTGGGGAAAATACATATTGAATGGTCATCCAACTCGGAATTCCAAGTCGAGAACTCAGCCTTTTTCTAGAGCTCCGACCTGAAGATCACTGAAGTCATGATTCGACCTTGTCATGATTCGAGTTCCCAGTTGTCTTGAAAGCATCATACATCCAGAGAATGTCAGACTTTTATGACAAAGTTTGATGACAAAGGACCGCCACGATGCCTTCCTGTTCAAGTGGGCACAGCACAACAACGGTAAGTCCAAAAATGTATTGTATGCTGCTGCATCAATTATGTAATATGCTAGGGAGATATGTATACTGTAGATAAGAAAGTAATACTACGTGCATGTTATGTAGTAAGCTGTTGGTAGCCCATGTGCTTCACCCTAATAATTTTGTCCCTTTCCCCCTCAGCACTTGGTGGTGCACATGTAGCCTATAGCCTGTTTTAGAGAAATGTAATCATCAAACATTGTAAGAGCTTTCTTTGTCTGCTTTATATGCCCCCTTTATTTATCCTATGTTTCTGACTTGGTGTACATGGAGAACACTGTAAAATTGGCCCATGTTCTGAATTCTGTCTCTGTACATTTCAAAAGTGCTGAACAAATAGTTATATTGACTAAGTCCATCTTGGCTTGGTCATTAATGTCTTAATCGAAATTACGGATTGCCTCTTGTCTGCTAATCATTCGCTTATGCCATAGTTTGTACATCTCAACAGTCTCTTCCCGTTCAAATATTTGTTTCAACAAACAGTTCAGTAATAGACCCATGTAATTCAGTTGATATTGCGAGGGTTGTTTTGTTTGCGCAATGCGCTGTCTTTGCGTCTGTATATTGTCTATAAAATGTATCTTCATGATTTGTATTTCCTTCCTTTTTAGACCACATAGGGATAAAAAAAATACTTCAAATGGTAGGCTAACCAAGTCCCCCCCCTCTCGCTCTGTGTGTGGTGACTTAAAGAAGTGTAAAATTAACATCTTGCTGAATTTATATGAACTAATATCTATCTGAATTGAATGGTATAATGTTAATGATATAAGAACACACATTATGAATTTACTGAACATAAATGTTCATAATGTTTGTGTATTGCGTTCGTTATTATTGAAGGACAATGCGGTTCTTATCGACTTACACAAATCCACAAGGAGCCAGAAGAACTATTCCGCTGCCATACAAGGCTCCACTGATAGTCAGGTGTAAGGATTCACTCCATGGTGCTGAAAGGAAAGCTCTGCTTTTGGGACAGCTTTATGTAGCCACTAACAGTTTGTGGGCAGTTTGTCACCGTTAGAGTGCAATTAATGTATTGCTTAGTGTTGTTGTGGCTTTGCTGGCATACACCTCCCCCCCACCCCCAAAAGAAAATGTTGTTCGCCCCACCTAGATTTACATGCTAAAATTGCCACTGTAGCTAGCAAACTACATTTCTTTATCTAAACCAAAATCTAGTGTGGGTGACTGACTGGTGTCTGTTGGGGGTAGGTATTGTGAGTGACGGTTAGTGTGCATGATCTATTGATACGAGGGAGATGGATGGATATAGTACAGTGCCTTCAGAAAGCTTTCACCCCTTTACTTTTTCCACATTTTGTTGTCTTACGGCCTGAATTTAAAATTTGTTTAAATGGAGATTGTGTGTCACCGATTTACACATAATGTCAGTGGAATTGTGTTTTTAGAAATGTTTAACAAATTCATAAAGAATTAAAAGCTGTCTTGAGTCAATAAGTATTCAACCGGTTTGTAATGGCCAACCTGCATAAATTTAGGATTAAAGATGTGCTTAATAAGTTGCATGGACTCTGTGTTTTAATAATAGTGTTTAACATGATTTTTAAATAGCTACCCCAGCTCTGTATCCCACACATATAATTATCTATGAGGTCCCACATTCGAGCAGTGAATTTCAAGCACAGATTCAACCACAAAGAATAGGGAGGTTTTCCAATGGTTCTCAAAGAAGGGCACCAATTGGTAGATTGGTAAAAGAAAAAAAGCAGACATTGAATATCGCTTTGCGCATGGTGCAGTTATTAATTACACTTTGAATGCTGTCTCAATACACCCGGTCACTACAAAGATACAAGCGGCTTTCCTAACTCAGTTGCCGGAGAGGAAGGAATCCATTCAATTGATTTTAACTAAAAACAATAAACATGGTGGTCTTCGCCTTAGCAATCTCACTGCAATAAAGACCTCCTCCGTTCCTGTCATTATTGTAAGAGGTTGTGATATCTCACAACTCAAAATAGAGCTAGTCACTTCCAAGGCAGTCAGTCAGTTAACTAATCACTGATCATAACCCTGATGTGATTGGCCTGACTGAAACATGGTTCAAGACTGATGAATTTACTGCGTTAAAATGAGGCCTCTCCTCCTGGTTACACTAGTGAACAAACCCCCCGGGCATCCCACAGAGGTGGAAGTGTTGATAAGATTTATGACATTTCAATTTTCGAAACCAAAATTACTGTGTTTTCGTCTTTTGAGCTTCTAGTCATGAAATCTAAGCAGCCTACTTAGAAGAAATAAAAGCAATCACTTTTTATAGTTCCCTGAATTCCTATTGGACCTCGTAGTCATGACAGATAATAATTCTCATTTTTTGTGACTTCAATATTTCCATGGTAAAGTCCACAGACCCACTCCAAAAGGCTTTCGGGGCCATCATCGACTCAGTGGGGTTTGTCCAGCATGTCTAAGGACCTATGCATTGCCACAGTCATACCCTGGATCTAGGTTTGTCTCGTGGAATACAATTTGTGGATCTAAATGTTTTTCCTGATAATCCTGGACTATTGGACCTCCATTTTGTTACAATTGAAATCGCAACAAATAATCTGCTAGATTAATCTTAGATTAAAAGATTATGATCATTAGAAAACAAATTACGGACTCCTATTTAAATCTGCGTTTTACTCCAAAACTCGCTTGTCCTGAGTGCACAGAACTGCCAGGAGCTAGGATCAATGGAGACACTCAAGTTTTTTAATCCTGTATCTCGACACATTCACAAAAATAGTAATGAACTCTAAACCTTCCAGCTGTCTACTGGACCCTATTCTAACTAAAACTACTGAAAGAGCTACTTCCTGTGCTTGGCATCTTATGTTGAACATAATAAGCAGTTCCCTATCCTCCAGATGTGTACCAAACTCACTAAAAGAGTCAGCAATACAGCGTCTCCTGAAAAAGTCAAACCTCAACCCCCCAAAAAAGATAAATGAACTCAGCAAAAAAAAAGAAACGTCCATTTTTCAGGACCCTGTCTTTCAAAGACAATTCGTAAATATCCAAATAACTTCACAGATCTTCATTCTAAAGGGTTTAAACACTGTTTCCCATGCTTGTTCAATGAAACATAAACAATTAATGAACATGCACCTGTGGAACGGTCGTGAAGACACTAACAGCTTACAGACAGTAGGCATTTAAGGTCACAGTTATGAAAACTTAGGACACTAAAGAGGCCTTTCTACTGTCTCTGAAAAACACCAAAAGAAAGATGCCCAGGGTCCCTACTCATCTGTGTGAACATGCCTTAGGCATGCTGCAAGGAAGCATGAGGACTACAGATGTGGCCAGGGTAATAAATTGCAATGTCCGTACTGTGAGACGCCTAAAACAGCACTACAGGGAGACAGGACGGACAGCTGATCGTCCTCGCAGTGGCAGACCACGTGTAACAACACCTGCACAGGATCGGTACATTCGAACATCACCCCTGTGGGACAGGTACAGGATGGCAACAACAACTACCCGAGTTACACCAGGAATGCACAATCCCTCCATCAGTGCTCAGACTGTCAGCAATAGGCTAAGAGAGGCTGGACTGAGGGCTTGTAGGCCTGTTGTAAGGCAGGTCCTCACCAGACACCAACGGCAACAACGTCGCCTATGGGCACAAATCCACCGTCGCTGGACCAGACAGGACTGGCAAAAAGTGCTCTTCACTTTTTCGCGGTTTTGTCTCACCAGGGGTGATGGTCGGATTTGTGTTTATTGTCAAAGGAATGAGCGTTACACCGAGGCTTGTACTCTGGAGCGAAGCGATTTTGAGGTGGAGGATCCGTCATGGTCTGGGGTGGTGTGTCACAGCATCATCGGAAAAGCTTGTTGTCATTGCAGGCAATCTCACCGCTATGCGTTACAGGGAAGACATCCTCCTCCCTCATGTGGTACCCTTCCCGCAGGCTCATCCTGGCATGACCCTCGAGCATGCCACCAGCCATACAGCTCGTTCTGTGCGTGATTTTCTGCAAGACAGGAATGTCAGTGTTCTGCCATGGCCAGCGAAGAGCCCGGATCTCAATCCCATTGAGCACGTCTGGGACCTGTTGAACCGGAGAGTGAGGGCTAGGGCCATTCCCCCCAGAAATGTCCTGGAACTTGCATGAGCCTTGGTGGAAGAGTGGGGTAATATCTCACAGTAAGAACTGGCTTATCGGGTGCAGTCCATGAGGAGGAGATGCACTGTAGTACTTAATGCAGCTGGTGGCCACACCAGATACTGACTGTTACTTTTGATTTTGACCCCCCCCCCTTTGTTCAGATACACATTATTCCATTTATGTTAGTCACATGTCTGTGGAACTTGTTCAGTTTATGTTTCAGTTGTTGAATCTTGTTATGCTCATACAAATATTTACACATGTTAAGTTTGCTGAAAATAAACGCAGTTGACAGTGAGAGGACGTTTCTTTTTTGCTGAGTTTATATCGGCCTATATTGAATCTTCCTTTCCTGTCAACATTTTTTGAAAAAGTTGTTGTGCAGCTACTCATTGCCTTCCTGAGGACAAATAATGTATATGAAACACTCCAGGCTGGTTTTAGACCCCATCATACTACAGAGACTGCACTCGTGAAGGTGGTAAATTACCCTTTAATGGCGTCTGACCGAGGCTCTGCGTCTGTCCTCTTGATCCTAGACCTTAGTGCAGCTTTTGATACCATTGATTACCACATTCTTTTGGAGAGATTCGAAACCCTAATTGGTTTACAAGAACAAGTTCTTGCCTGGTTGAGATCTTATCGAGTGGCGCAGCGGTTTAAGGCACTGCATCTCAGAGAAGATTACCAACACTGGCCACCCCTCAGAGCCTGGTTCCTCTCTAGGTTTCTTCCTAGGTTCCTTCCTTTTCTAGGGAGTTTTTCCTAGCCACCATGCTTTTACATCTGCATTGCTTGTTGTTTGGGGTTTTAGGCTGTGTTTCTGTATAAGCGCTTTGTGACATCTGCTGATGTAAAAAGGTCTTTATAACTACATTTGATTGTACATTGAATGTTCCTGAGTGGTCTAGTTACCGTTTTGACTTAAATTCGCTTGAAGATCTATGGCAAAACTTGACAATTGCTGTCTAGCAATGATCAACAACCAACTTGACAGAGCTTGAAGAATTTGTAAAATTCGCTGTATTCGCTGCCAAAGGTGACTCAGGGGGTTGAATACTACATCTAATCAAGATATTATGGTTTTATTATCCATAAAGCTTTTTTAAATGTTAGAATTTTTCTAGCACTTTGACATTACAGAACATTTTGTGAAGATTGTTAACAAAAAAATTACAATTATATCCATTTGAATCCCATATTGTGACTTAACAAAATATGGAAAAATTCAAGGGGTGTGAATACTTTGTGCATTGATGTATACAAAGTAATAAAATGTTGTCTAATCACTGACTAGTGTGTGTCCTACAGCCTAATCCTGCTGCAGTAAATAAAATAGTACAGATCCTGTAACCCCATTGGATGAAAGCTTTCAGCTGGGAACAAACTCAAGGTCAACATCTGACACAAGATGAAAAGACATAACAGACATCGTAAAAAGGAATGGATACTTGCTACAAGTCCTGTAGATATTCACCCTGGAACAATCATATCAGGGAAGCAATATCCATAAAGAGAGACACGCCCCCCTCAGAGAGAGAGACACAGCTTAATGTGAGCTCTGACATTTTTCAACATGTTTTTTTACAAAATCATAGATTTGGAGTTAGATGAACTAGAATTCTTCGGCAGGTACATATGCAGGATGCTACCCTCCACAGCATGACCTCCCCTCCAGATTAAAACTCCAAACCTACAACCTAATTTTGACCAAAATTAACCGGAGAGATTACTGTTTCCAAGGTTTTTTCCCCACAAGCTATATGGAGGGTGCTCTAGCAAACAAACAGCAGAGACCTGGGGACACCATTCCAACCTGGAACTGAGTGAAAAATAGAGCACATTACAATGATATATTTTACTTAATGTGGACTGAATGCTGAGGCTTATAAGGACAGACAAGATACAAATTCAATTAGCACTAAGGTGTGAAGGCCTTTGGGCTCAACAAGTGTCAAGAGTCCTTGAAGCGTCCTCTGAAGCCCCCTTCTGCGGTTCAAAGACCATTCAGTTGCATTTTCTACAAGAAATCTGCCTCCAGAAATAAAAGCTTCTCCCATGTAGGTGTGACACCTACTCCCATTGCCTGCTGCACTGCTGCTTGGATTCCACCTGGCGATCTGTTCAACGTCTGCCCTGGCATGTCTCCCCAAGTCTGGTATAGGTACCCCTCTCTCCCGAGCTTTCGCTCGCCTCCAGCACACATGCACTGTTGGGGCGAGTGACTCTGAACTTACAATGTCTAGCCCCAAGTTGTTATATATAAAAAAATGTCATGTGCATTTTGGTATTTGTCTCATGTCTCCTGCATACTTTGTTGACTAAAAACGTTCTTTACCCAACCGTGGGACTGACTATGCTCGGGACTCTGACTCTATTAGTTACACAGACTTTTGGCCTCCCATCTTATTCTAACCACCTCTCGCCGGCTTTGTATTCATGTTACCGGATGAAATTGCTGTACAATATGATCTTGTTGCCAACTGATGTACATTCAGATATCATAAATCAACAAGTCTCCCGGGACTATGCCGTGCCCTGATTGTATTACTGTTAACTTCTTTGTGATAGGGGGCAGCATTTTCACTTTTGGATGAATTGCGTGCCCATAGTGAAATTCCTCCTACTCTGTCCCAGATGCTAATATATGCATATTATTATTACTATTGGATATAAAACACTCTGAAGTTTCTAAAACTGTTTGAATTATGTCTGAGTATAACAGAACTCATATGGCAGGCAAAAACCTGAGAAAAAAAATCCAAACAGGAAGTGAGAATTCTGAGACTGGTCAATGTTCAACTCATCGCCTATTCAATTCCCTGTAAGATATGGATCTGTTTGCACTTCCTACGCCTTCCACTAGATGCCAACAGTCTGTAGAACGTGGCATGAAGCCTCTAGTGTGATGTGGGGCCGGATGGGAAGTGTTTCAGTCATTGGTCTGACAGAATGTCAGTTCCTGGTCATGTGCGTTCCAAACGATATCGTCTTGCTTTCCATAACTTCTAGAGACACAAAGGAATTCTCCGGTTGGAACGTTATTGGATAGTTATGATAACAACATCCTGAAGATTGATTCTCTATTTAGTTTGACCAGTTTATTCGACCTGTTATATAACTTTTTGAAGTTTTCGTCCGAGTTCGCCTGCATCTGCGCGAGTGTTTGGACATGTGCACTAAACATGCTAGCAAAAGTAGCTACTTAGACATAAGTAATGGACATTATCGAACAAAACAACGATTTATTGTGGAACTAGGATTCCTGGGAGTGCATTCTGATGAAGATCATCAAAGGTAAAGGAATATTTATGATGTAATTTCGTATTTCTGTTGTTGACATGGAGGAGAAATGTTGTTATATCTGAGCGCCGTCTCAGATTATTGCATGGTGTGCTTTTTCTGTTAAGTTTTTTTTAAATCTGACACAGCGGTTGCATTAAGAACAAGTGTATTTTTAATTCTATGTAAAACATGTATCTTTCATCAAATGTATGATGAGTATTCCTGTTATTAGATGTGGCTCTCTGCAATTTCTCCGGATATTTTGGAGGAATTTCTGAACATGGCGCCAATGTAAACTAAGATTATTGGATATAAATATGCACATTATTGAACAAAACATACATGTATTGTGTAACATGATGTCCTATGAGTGTCATCTCATGAAGATCATCAAAGGTTAGTGATTCATTTTATCTCTATTTCTGCTTTTTGTGACTCCTATCTTTGGCTGGGAAAATGGCTGTGTTTTTCTGTGGCTATGTACTGAGCTAAAATAATCGTTTGGTGTGCTTTCGCCAGAAATCCTTTTTGAAATCAGACATAATGGCTGGATTCACAACATGTGTCGCTTTAATTTGGTGTATTTTATGTGTGATTTCATGAAAGATTTATTTTTATAGTAATATATTTGAATTTGTCGCGCCACATTTTTTTCTGGCTTTTGGCCAAGTGGGACGTTAGCGTCCCACATATCCCAGAGAAGTTAACAATCCTTCAGACGAGCTTCAATGCCATACAACTCTCCTTCCGTGGCCTCCAACTGCTCTTAAATACAAGTAAAACTAAATGCATGCTCTTCAACCGATCGCTGCCTGCACCTGCCCGCCCGTCCAGCATCACTACTCTGGACGGTTCTGACTTAGAATATGTGGACAACTACAAATACCTAGGTGTCTGGTTAGACTATAAACTCTCCTTCCAGACTCACATTAAGTATCTCCAATTCAAAGTTAAATCTAGAATTGGCTTCCTATTTTGCAACAAAGCATCCTTCACTCATACTGCCAAACATACCCTCATAAAACTGACCATCCTACCGATCCTCGACTTCGGCAATGTCATTTACAAAATAGCCTCCAATACCCTACTCAATAAATACGGATGCAGTCTATCACAGTGCCATCCGTTTTGTCACCAAAGCCCCATATACTACCCACCACTGCGACCTGTACGCTCTCGTTGGCTGGTATGAAACTCGTCGCTAAACCCACTGGCTCCAGGTCATCTACAAGACCCTGCTAGGTAAAGTCCCCCCTTATCTCAGCTCGCTGGTCACCATAGCAGCACCCACCTATAGCACACGCTCCAGCAGGTATATCTCTCTGATCACCCCAAAAGCCAATTCCTCCTTTGGCCACCTCTCTTTCCAGTTCTCTGCTGCCAATGACTGGAACGAACTACACAAATCTCTGAAACTGGAAACACTTATCTCCCTCACTAGCTTTAAGGGCAGTCAGGTCTGGAGAGAACCAAGGGCTATATCTGTTCCTGGTTCTAAATTTCTTGAATGGGGCATGCTTATTTAAGATGGTGGGTAACGCCAAAGTGTTTCAGGGAGTGTTTGACAGTGATGAGTGGAGGTCATTTGACCGCTGACCCATTACGGATGCAGGCAATGAGGCAGTGATCGCTGAGATCTTGGTTGAAAACAGCAGAGGTGTATTTAGAGGGCAAGTTTGTTAGGATGATGTCTATGAGGGTGCCCGTGTTTACGGCTTTAGGGTGGTACCTGGTAGGTTCATTGATGATTTGTGTGAGATTGAGGGCATCAAGCTGAGATCGTAGGATGGCTGGGGTGTTAACAGCATGCATTCTATTGACAAGATGTGGTGGGAGTAACCGAGATAGAGAAAGCCTGAAGGAGTAGAACTGGAGAAGTAGAACAAAACCATTATTGTTCCTAATCATCCTGGCATCTGGGAAACGACACCACAAGATGAACCCGAGATGGCTTATGATGCCCCCCGATCTGCATGGGAGGGGTGGAACCAGCCATGACTAAGAATTTTTTAAACTCTGCTTTGTCTGTAAGGTTAAGCTCTCGGCAACACACACACTTCAGAGTGTGCAGTCGACCAGATTCATTATTGCAATAATTCATCGATCTTAAATAAAGATTGATTGTTTGAATACTTGTCCAAGTTTCTCTCGGTATACATGATTTTCCACGATACTATTCTTTTCCATATTTTCCAGGAGTTGAAAGCTCTCCCACCGGAATCAGCAAGGAGGGAGGGGAAGCCACAGCCGCATACTGGAAGTGATATGTGGTGATGGATGAGGTGCTGTAGGTGCTGCCACTCCATCACCACACCGGTCATCATCTCCTTCTCTCCCTCCTAGAAGGGTCGAGATGTGGAGGTGGGAGAAGGAGGTGATTTCTGTTTTCTCATCAAAGTGTTCAGAAACAATTTATTTTAAGGGGTCCTTATTACAGTGTAAGTATTGTAGTTCATTGTAATAACTCATCGTTACACTGTAAAAACATGTAGCTGGTGGTAATTGCAGTCTATTTACAGAGGTGTAACAACAAATGCTTCTTAAATGCTTGTTTAGAATGGGCAAGTTTACACTAAATTCACCAATTTGGTGTTTAGTTTCTTCTGCATCCATTTTTACATTTTAGTCATTTAGCACACTCTCTTATCCAGAGTGATTTACAGTAGTGAGTGCATACATTTTCTCATACTGGTCCACCGTGGGACTCAAACCCACAACCCTGGCATTGCAAGCAACATGCTCAACCAGCTAAGCCACACAGGAGCGTCCAGTTCATTAATAACTGTCACAAGGTTGTAATCTCTTGTTTACAGATCGCTGGGTGTCCGAAATGACAAAGTTTGAAGGCACTATAGGCTCTGATTATCTACCCGTGAATGCACACTCTTCAAAATCTCCACTCAATGTTGCTGCTAGCTCTTGCCCCCAAAACGTGTACCATCTGGGTTTAACTTGCTTGAGTTTACCAAAACAGATCAGACAAATAAACTTCACTGGCTGGTGTCAACAATATGGGTGTCATCCCAGATTATAACAAAAAATTATTTGTAATATTTAGAAAAAAGGTACAAAATTATGAATGTGTTTGTTCCCCATTTCGACAACCTGAACCTCCTTTCTGTACAAGTGAGAGGATGAAGTACATCACAAAGTTTATGTAATACCTTCATAAGGACAATATAATTACTAGGTGTTACACAGGATTTAGCTGGTTAAAATGAAGTGTATCTTCAGGGGTACTTACTTGTAACTAGTGTGTACTTATATAGTGCATTACCCATCCTGACAGCAAATGTATTTGGAATTAACTAGAAGTAACTAGTTACAATCTTACTGTCACGCCTATTCCCGCTCTCCCTCCCTGGCGCTCGAGGGCACCAGTCTGCCCTTCATTACGCACACCTGTTGTAACGTCGGCTTCCAACTCACACCCTCAAACACTTAGATCCCAGCTCACTCTCCAGATCCCAATCACCTGAATTCTAATCACCTGTTCACACACCTGTATGTTGTTATCACACACTATTTAGTTCAGTTCTTTGCACTGTGAGGTATTGTTTGTTTTGTGACACATGTATTTCGGTACTCTGTTTTTCCCGCCTATTCCCCTGATAGGCTTAGCGACATGTTTCATTTTTGGAATGTGTTGGGCATGGTTAATGTTTGTTATTTTGGTGTGGTGTCTGTGAACTGAGCAGTTGTCTCCGGGGCACATCCGTGGCTTGTGGGAATCTGCCAGCGTGCTGGGGGGTTTATTTCCTTGCCAGTGGGCTACAGTGCGTAAATACCCACCGCAAATCCGCACGAAGACTAGGGTTGAGTTATTGTAGGTTTTGGGGAAGCTCCATATCTCTTTTCTGTGGTGCCCAGTGTGATTGTCATTTCTCTTGTTGTGGTCTGGTGTGCTCAGCAGAATCGTTGAGAAGTGACTGTGAACCGTTGAGAAGTGACTGTGAACCATTGAGAAGTGACTGTGAATCGTTGAAAAGTGATTGTGAATCGTTGAGAAGTGACTGTGAATCGTTGAGAAGTGACTGTGAATCATTGAGAAGTGACTGTGAATCGTTGAGAAGTGACTGTGAATCGTTGAGAAGTGACTGTGAATCGTTGAGAAGTGACTGTGAATCGTTGAGAAGTGACTGTGAATCGTTGAGAAGTGACTGTGAATCGTTGAGAAGTGACTGTGAATCGTTGAGAAGTGACTGTGAATCGTTGAGAAGTGACTGTGAATCGTTGAGAAGTGACTGAATCGTTGGGAGATGTTGTAAAAAATTAGGAAGGACCCTGAGATGTTCTTTTCGTTGGAGTTTGTAGCTGATGCGGTCTCTTGTGTGCCCTGTTCCTGAATGTTTACGTGACTGACCATAGTTTGGTATTGTCATGTTCTATCTTTCCTGTCTGTTCCCTCCTGGTCTTGTGTTCTTCTTTTCTCTTAAAGGTTGCTTCCTGTGCACAAAGGTTGCTGAGGTCTGGGGAGGAGGAGGTTTGCTGGGGCAAGTGGAAGTGTGAACACGTAACCCCTCGTCAATTTGGGACGCAGAGGCTGGTACGTTGTCCCGGGGTCCTCGTTGGTCCCCGGTTTTATGGGGGGTTATGATGACCCTCCCACTCTGTCTGCCATATTCTCTCTCTTTGCTCGTTTCCTTATTAGGATGCCGGTGGGTGGAGTTGGGAGGGTCGTCAGCTACATGGGAAACACCTGCGCCCAGGTGTGTCCCAGGATAAATAGACCTCTTCCACATTCATTGGGGAGACACTCTCCACGCTGACACGCTATTGTTTATTTGAATATAGGTAACCTTAGTTAATAAATATATTTTGTTATTCCTTATCTCCACGTTGTCTCCCTTTTTGTTACGGGCTTCGAGCCGGTTCGTGACACAGGCGTGACAAGTTGTGTCTTAAATTGTACTCTTATTCCCACAATAAAGCGGTACACTAGTGATCTGATCAAAATGTGTGCACTTTATGGGGAATAGGGTGTCATTTGAGCTGCAACCTTACAGTTAGTGCTTTTTGTGCTTATTGTGAGTGTCGGACAATTATTTAAATATACACTAGATGACTAACGGGATCTGTTTTGAAGCAAATACACCTCCATCTTGGCACTTCCCCACCATTGTAAAACATATGTTAGATGCTATAGAAATGCATTTATTAAATCAGCAACAAAAACAAAGCACCACTGTTTCGGTAAAAACCTGAGGGATGAGGCAGGAAAAACGTAATCACTATCAAATTCTTATACAAAGCAATGGCTGCAAAGACTGACCATCCATGATATCAACATTTTTAACAAAGTTTTAACCATGTTTTGAGGCTATACAGTGTTAGATTACCTTGACTTTGTTTGCAATCATTGTAAGTAAACAAGCTTAGAATTTGGGTTCTGACAGGGTATGAAAGTTAAACTAAGCTCATGAGGCATTTACACTACATGCCCAAAGTATATGGACACTTTGTCAAACATCTAATTCCAAAATCATGGGCATTAATATAGAGTTGGTACGTTCTTTGCTACTAGAACAGCCTCCGCTATTCTGGGAAGGCTTTCCACTAGATGTTGGAACTTCGCTGCGTGGACTTCCTTCCAATCAGCCAGAAGAGCATTAGTGAGGTCGGGCACTGGTGTTGGGCGATTGGGCCTGGCTTGCAGTCGGTGTTCCAATTCATCCCAAAGGTGTTCGATGGAGTTGAGATCAGGACTCTGTGCATGCCAGTCAAGTGCACGGGGGGCATTGTCATACTGAAACAGGAAAGGGCCTTCCCCAAACTGTTTTCCAAAAAGTTGGAAGCACAGAATCGACTAGAATGTCATTGTATGCTGTAGTGTTGTGATTTTCCTTCACTGCAACTAAGGGGCCTAGCCTGAACCATGAAAAACAGCCCCACACCATTATTCCTCCTCCACCAAACTTTACAGTTGGCACCATGCATTGGGGTAGGTAGCATTCTCCTGGTATCTGCCAAATCCAGATTTGTCCGTCGGACTGCCAGATGGTGAAGTGTTTCATCACTCAAGAGAACGTATTTCCACTGCACCAGAGTCCAATGCGGTGAGCTTTAATACCACTCCAGCTGACGTTTGGAAATGCGCATGGTGAGCTTAGGCATGTGCGACTGCTCTGTCTTTGAAACCCATTTCATGAACTCCCGACGCACAGTGCTTGGGCTGACATTGCTTCCAGAGGCAGTTTGGAACTCTGTAGAAATTTTTACACATTACACGCTTCAGCACTCGGCGGTCCCATTCCGTGAACTTGTGTGGCCCACCACTTCGCGGCTAAGCCGTTGTTGCTCCTAGACATATTCCACTTCACAATAACCGTACTTACAGTTGACCGGGGCAGCTCTAGCAGGGCAGACATTTTACGAACTGACTTGTTGGAGAGAAGGCATTCTACAGTATGATGGTTCGACGTTGAAAGTCACTGTGCTCTTCAGTAAGGCAATTCTACTGCCAATGTTGGTCTATGGCGATTGCATGGCTGTATGCTCGATTTTATACACCTGTCAGCAACGGGTGTGGCTGAAATAGCCGAATCCACTAATATAAAGGGGTGTCCACATACTTTTATATGAAGTATTCAGAACCCTTGACTTTTTCAAAATTTTGTTACGCTACAGACTTATTCTAAAATGGATTAAATAAAATCTTCAGCAATCTACACACAATATTCCATAATGACAATGCTAAAACAGGCTTTTAGAATTTTTTAAAAGAAAAACAGAAATACCTTATTTACATAAGTATTCAGACCCTTTGCTATGAGACAATTGAGCTCAGGTGCATCCTGTCTCCATTGATCACTCCCGGGCTCCTGAGTGGCGCAGCGGTATAAGGCATTGCATTTCCGTTTGGGATTCCCATAGGGCGGTGCACAATTGGCCCAGCGTCGGTCGGGTTTGGCCGGGGTAGGCCATCATTGCAAATAAAATTTGATCTTAACTGGCTTGCCTAGGTAAATAAAGGTGAAATAAAAAATCATCCTTGAGATGTTTCTGCAACTTCATTGGAGTCCACCTGTGGCAAATTCAATTGATTGGACATGATTTGGAAAGGCACACTCCTGTCTATACAAGGTCCCACAGTATTTTGCACCACAATTTGCAAATAAATTCATTAAAAATCCTACAATGTGATTTTCTGGATTTTTTTTCTCATTTTGTCTCTCATAGTTTAAGTGTACATATGATGAAAATTACAGGTCTCTCTCATCTTTTTAAGTGGGAGAACTTGCACAATTGGTGGCTGTCTAAATACTTTTTTGCCCCACTGTAGATCATAGTCCCTTGCTGGAAAAATGTATGTGTTATGGCTTTACACCCCCTGCTATATTGTGGATAAAGAGTTACATATCTGACAAAACACAGGTGATCTTTAATGGAAGCCTTTCCAACAAAATCCAGGTCGAATAAGGAATTCCCCAGGGCAGCTGTCTAGGGCATGTGATTGTTTTCAATCTTTACTAACAACATGCCACTGGTTTTGTGTAAAGCCAGTGTGTCCATGCATGCGCATGACTCAACACTATACACGTCAGCTACCACAGTGACTGAAATGACAGCAACTCTTAACAAAGAGCTGCAGTTAGTTTCAGAATGGGTGGAAAGGAATAAGTATATCCTTAAATAACTCAACTAAATCTTGAAATTAATAATGTTTAAATTGAGCAAGTTGAGGAGACTAAACTGCTTGGAGTAACCCTGGAATGTAAACCGTCATGGTCAAAACAATCTGCCTATAATAAAGCGCTTCTCTACATTCTTAACATGACATCGCCGAAGTCGAGGATCGGTAGGATGGTCAGTTTTATGAGGGTATGTTTGGTATGAAACTCGTCGCTAAACCCACTGGCTCCAGGTCATCTACAAGACCCTGCTAGGTAAAGTCCCCCCTTATCTCAGCTCGCTGGTCACCATAGCAGCACCCACCTATAGCACATGCTCCAGCAGGTATATCTCTCTGATCACCCCAAAAGCCAATTCCTCCTTTGGCCACCTCTCTTTCCAGTTCTCTGCTGCCAATGACTGGAACGAACTACACAAATCTCTGAAACTGGAAACACTTATCTCCCTCACTAGCTTTAAGGGCAGTCAGGTCTGGAGAGAACCAAGGGCTATATCTGTTCCTGGTTCTAAATTTCTTGAATGGGGCATGCTTATTTAAGATGGTGGGTAACGCCAAAGTGTTTCAGGGAGTGTTTGACAGTGATGAGTGGAGGTCATTTGACCGCTGACCCATTACGGATGCAGGCAATGAGGCAGTGATCGCTGAGATCTTGGTTGAAAACAGCAGAGGTGTATTTAGAGGGCAAGTTTGTTAGGATGATGTCTATGAGGGTGCCCGTGTTTACGGCTTTAGGGTGGTACCTGGTAGGTTCATTGATGATTTGTGTGAGATTGAGGGCATCAAGCTGAGATCGTAGGATGGCTGGGGTGTTAACAGCATGCATTCTATTGACAAGATGTGGTGGGAGTAACCGAGATAGAGAAAGCCTGAAGGAGTAGAACTGGAGAAGTAGAACAAAACCATTATTGTTCCTAATCATCCTGGCATCTGGGAAACGACACCACAAGATGAACCCGAGATGGCTTATGATGCCCCCCGATCTGCATGGGAGGGGTGGAACCAGCCATGACTAAGAATTTTTTAAACTCTGCTTTGTCTGTAAGGTTAAGCTCTCGGCAACACACACACTTCAGAGTGTGCAGTCGACCAGATTCATTATTGCAATAATTCATCGATCTTAAATAAAGATTGATTGTTTGAATACTTGTCCAAGTTTCTCTCGGTATACATGATTTTCCACGATACTATTCTTTTCCATATTTTTCAGGAGTTGAAAGCTCTCCCACCGGAATCAGCAAGGAGGGAGGGGAAGCCACAGCCGCATACTGGAAGTGATATGTGGTGATGGATGAGGTGCTGTAGGTGCTGCCACTCCATCACCACACCGGTCATCATCTCCTTCTCTCCCTCCCAGAAGGGTCGAGATGTGGAGGTGGGAGAAGGAGGTGATTTCTGTTTTCTCATCAAAGTGTTCAGAAACAATTTATTTTAAGGGGTCCTTATTACAGTGTAAGTATTGTAGTTCATTGTAATAACTCATCGTTACACTGTAAAAACATGTAGCTGGTGGTAATTGCAGTCTATTTACAGAGGTGTAACAACAAATGCTTCTTAAATGCTTGTTTAGAATGGGCAAGTTTACACTAAATTCACCAATTTGGTGTTTAGTTTCTTCTGCATCCATTTTTACATTTTAGTCATTTAGCACACTCTCTTATCCAGAGTGATTTACAGTAGTGAGTGCATACATTTTCTCATACTGGTCCACCGTGGGACTCAAACCCACAACCCTGGCATTGCAAGCACCATGCTCAACCAACTAAGCCACACAGGAGCGTCCAGTTCATTAATAACTGTCACAAGGTTGTAATCTCTTGTTTACAGATCGCTGGGTGTCCGAAATTACAAAGTTTGAAGGCACTATAGGCTCTGATTATCTACCCGTGAATGCACACTCTTCAAAATCTCCACTCAATGTTGCTGCTAGCTCTTGCCCCCAAAACGTGTACCATCTGGGTTTAACTTGCTTGAGTTTACCAAAACAGATCAGACAAATAAACTTCACTGGCTGGTGTCAACAATATGGGTGTCATCCCAGATTATAACAAAAAATTATTTGTAATATTTAGAAAAAAGGTACAAAATTATGAATGTGTTTGTTCCCCATTTCGACAACCTGAACCTCCTTTCTGTACAAGTGAGAGGATGAAGTACATCACAAAGTTTATGTAATACCTTCATAAGGACAATATAATTACTAGGTGTTACACAGGATTTAGCTGGTTAAAATGAAGTGTATCTTCAGGGGTACTTACTTGTAACTAGTGTGTACTTATATAGTGCATTACCCATCCTGACAGCAAATGTATTTGGAATTAACTAGAAGTAACTAGTTACAATCTTACTGTCACGCCTATTCCCGCTCTCCCTCCCTGGCGCTCGATGGCACCAGTCTGACCTTCATTACGCACACCTGTTGTAACGTCGGCTTCCAACTCACACCCTCAAACACTTAGATCCCAGCTCACTCTCCAGATCCCAATCACCTGAATTCTAATCACCTGTTCACACACCTGTATGTTGTTATCACACACTATTTAGTTCAGTTCTTTGCACTGTGAGGTATTGTTTGTTTTGTGACACATGTATTTCGGTACTCTGTTTTTCCCGCCTTTTCCCCTGATAGGCTTAGCGACATGTTTCATTTTTGGAATGTGTTGGGCATGGTTAATGTTTGTTATTTTGGTGTGGTGTCTGTGAACTGAGCAGTTGTCTCCGGGGCACATCCGTGGCTTGTGGGAATCTGCCAGCGTGCTGGGGGGTTTATTTCCTTGCCAGTGGGCTACAGTGCGTAAATACCCACCGCAAATCCGCACGAAGACTAGGGTTGAGTTATTGTAGGTTTTGGGGAAGCTCCATATCTCTTTTCTGTGGTGCCCAGTGTGATTGTCATTTCTCTTGTTGTGGTCTGGTGTGCTCAGCAGAATCGTTGAGAAGTGACTGTGAACCGTTGAGAAGTGACTGTGAACCATTGAGAAGTGACTGTGAATCGTTGAAAAGTGACTGTGAATCGTTGAGAAGTGACTGTGAATCGTTGAGAAGTGACTGTGAAACGTTGAGAAGTGACTGTGAATCGTTGAGAAGTGACTGAATCGTTGGGAGATGTTGTAAAAAATTAGGAAGGACCCTGAGATGTTCTTTTCGTTGGAGTTTGTAGCTGATGCGGTCTCTTGTGTGCCCTGTTCCTGAATGTTTACGTGACTGACCATAGTTTGGTATTGTCATGTTCTATCTTTCCTGTCTGTTCCCTCCTGGTCTTGTGTTCTTCTTTTCTCTTAAAGGTTGCTTCCTGTGCACAAAGGTTGCTGAGGTCTGGGGAGGAGGAGGTTGGCTGGGGCAAGTGAAAGTGTGAACACGTAACCCCTCGTCAATTTGGGACGCAGAGGCTGGTACGTTGTCCCGGGGTCCTCGTTGGTCCCCGGTTTTATGGGGGGTTATGATGACCCTCCCACTCTGTCTGCCATATTCTCTCTCTTTGCTCGTTTCCTTATTAGGATGCCGGTGGGTGGAGTTGGGAGGGTCGTCAGCTACATGGGAAACACCTGCGCCCAGGTGTGTCCCAGGATAAATAGACCTCTTCCACATTCATTGGGGAGACACTCTCCACGCTGACACGCTATTGTTTATTTGAATATAGGTAACCTTAGTTAATAAATATATTTTGTTATTCCTTATCTCCACGTTGTCTCCCTTTTTGTTACGGGCTTCGAGCCGGTTCGTGACACAGGCGTGACAAGTTGTGTCTTAAATTGTACTCTTATTCCCACAATAAAGCGGTACACTAGTGATCTGATCAAAATGTGTGCACTTTATGGGGAATAGGGTGTCATTTGAGCTGCAACCTTACAGTTAGTGCTTTTTGTGCTTATTGTGAGTGTCGGACAATTATTTAAATATACACTAGATGACTAACGGGATCTGTTTTGAAGCAAATACACCTCCATCTTGGCACTTCCCCACCATTGTAAAACATATGTTAGATGCTATAGAAATGCATTTATTAAATCAGCAACAAAAATAAAGCACCACTGTTTCGGTAAAAACCTGAGGGATGAGGCAGGAAAAACGTAATCACTATCAAATTCTTATACAAAGCAATGGCTGCAAAGACTGACCATCCATGATATCAACATTTTGAACAAAGTTTTAACCATGTTTTGAGGCTATACAGTGTTAGATTACCTTGACTTTGTTTGCAATCATTGTAAGTAAACAAGCTTAGAATTTGGGTTCTGACAGGGTATGAAAGTTAAACTAAGCTCATGAGGCATTTACACTACATGCCCAAAGTATATGGACACTTTGTCAAACATCTAATTCCAAAATCATGGGCATTAATATAGAGTTGGTTCGTTCTTTGCTACTAGAACAGCCTCCGCTATTCTGGGAAGGCTTTCCACTAGATGTTGGAACTTCGCTGCGTGGACTTCCTTTCAATCAGCCAGAAGAGCATTAGTGAGGTCGGGCACTGGTGTTGGGCGATTGGGCCTGGCTTGCAGTCGGTGTTCCAATTCATCCCAAAGGTGTTCGATGGAGTTGAGATCAGGACTCTGTGCATGCCAGTCAAGTGCACGGGGGGCATTGTCATACTGAAACAGGAAAGGGCCTTCCCCAAACTGTTTTCCAAAAAGTTGGAAGCACAGAATCGACTAGAATGTCATTGTATGCTGTAGTGTTGTGATTTTCCTTCACTGCAACTAAGGGGCCTAGCCTGAACCATGAAAAACAGCCCCACACCATTATTCCTCCTCCACCAAACTTTACAGTTGGCACCATGCATTGGGGTAGGTAGCATTCTCCTGGTATCTGCCAAATCCAGATTTGTCCGTCGGACTGCCAGATGGTGAAGTGTTTCATCACTCAAGAGAACGTATTTCCACTGCACCAGAGTCCAATGCGGTGAGTTTTAATACCACTCCAGCTGACGTTTGGAAATGCGCATGGTGAGCTTAGGCTTGTGCGACTGCTCTGTCTTTGAAACCCATTTCATGAACTCCCGACGGACAGTGCTTGGGCTGACATTGCTTCCAGAGGCAGTTTGGAACTCTGTAGAGATTTTTACACATTACACGCTTCAGCACTCGGCGGTCCCATTCCGTGAACTTGTGTGGCCCACCACTTCGCGGCTAAGCCGTTGTTGCTCCTAGACATATTCCACTTCACAATAACCGTACTTACAGTTGACCGGGGCAGCTCTAGCAGGGCAGACATTTTACGAACTGACTTGTTGGAGAGAAGGCATTCTACAGTATGATGGTTCGACGTTGAAAGTCACTGTGCTCTTCAGTAAGGCAATTCTACTGCCAATGTTGGTCTATGGCGATTGCATGGCTGTATGCTCGATTTTATACACCTGTCAGCAACGGGTGTGGCTGAAATAGCCGAATCCACTAATATAAAGGGGTGTCCACATACTTTTATATGAAGTATTCAGAACCCTTGACTTTTTCAAAATTTTGTTACGCTACAGACTTATTCTAAAATGGATTAAATAAAATCTTCAGCAATCTACACACAATATTCCATAATGACAATGCTAAAACAGGCTTTTAGAATTTTTTAAAAGAAAAACAGAAATACCTTATTTACATAAGTATTCAGACCCTTTGCTATGAGACAATTGAGCTCAGGTGCATCCTGTCTCCATTGATCACTCCCGGGCTCCTGAGTGGCGCAGCGGTATAAGGCATTGCATTTCCGTTTGGGATTCCCATAGGGCGGTGCACAATTGGCCCAGCGTCGGTCGGGTTTGGCCGGGGTAGGCCATCATTGCAAATAAAATTTGATCTTAACTGGCTTGCCTAGGTAAATAAAGGTGAAATAAAAAATCATCCTTGAGATGTTTCTGCAACTTCATTGGAGTCCACCTGTGGCAAATTCAATTGATTGGACATGATTTGGAAAGGCACACTCCTGTCTATACAAGGTCCCACAGTATTTTCCACCACAATTTGCAAATAAATTCATTAAAAATCCTACAATGTGATTTTCTGGATTTTTTTTCTCATTTTGTCTCTCATAGTTGAAGTGTACATATGATGAAAATTACAGGTCTCTCTCATCTTTTTAAGTGGGAGAACTTGCACAATTGGTGGCTGACTAAATACTTTTTTGCCCCACTGTAGATCATAGTCCCTTGCTGGAAAAATGTATGTGTTATGGCTTTACACCCCCTGCTATATTGTGGATAAAGAGTTACATATCTGACAAAACACAGGTGATCTTTAATGGAAGCCTTTCCAACAAAATCCAGGTCGAATAAGGAATTCCCCAGGGCAGCTGTCTAGGGCATGTGATTGTTTTCAATCTTTACTAACAACATGCCACTGGTTTTGTGTAAAGCCAGTGTGTCCATGCATGCGCATGACTCAACACTATACACGTCAGCTACCACAGTGACTGAAATGACAGCAACTCTTAACAAAGAGCTGCAGTTAGTTTCAGAATGGGTGGAAAGGAATAAGTATATCCTTAAATAACTCAACTAAATCTTGAAATTAATAATGTTTAAATTGAGCAAGTTGAGGAGACTAAACTGCTTGGAGTAACCCTGGAATGTAAACCGTCATGGTCAAAACAATCTGCCTATAATAAAGCGCTTCTCTACATTCTTAACAGCACTATCAGCAAGGCAGGTCCTACAGGACCTAGTTTTGTCGCACCTGGACTACTGTTCAGTCCTGTGGTCAGGTGCCACAAAGAGGGACTTTGCAATTGGCTCAGAACAGGGCAGCACGGCTGGCCCTTGGATGTACACAGAGAGCTAACATTAATAATATGCATGTCAATCTCCCCTGGCTCAAAATTAACTTCATCACTACTTGTATTTGTGAAAGGTATTGCCATGTTGAATGCACCGAGCTGTCTGTTTGAACTACTGGCACACAGCTCAGATACCCATGCATACCCACAAGACATGCCACCAGAGGTCTCTTCACAGTCCCCAAGTCCAGAACAGACTATGGGAGGCGCACAGTACTACATAGAGCCACGGCTACATGGAACTCTATTCCACATCAAGTAACTCATGCAAGCAGTAAAATTAGATCAAAAACAGATATAAAGATACGCCTTATGGAACAACACAAGCATAGATGCATGCATACAAACACATGATAACATATGCACTATACACACATTTACACATGGATTTGGTCTTATAGATACGTGGTAGTAGAGTAGAGGCCGGAGGGCACACACTTAATATGTTGTGAAATCGGTTATAAATGTATTGTAATGTTTTTAAAATGTATAACTGCTTTAATTTTGCTGCCTTTCCAGCAACTAATGGGGATCCATAATACATTCAAATACAAATACAAAAGGAGCTGATCGTGGACTACAGGAACCGTATGGGCGAGCACGGCCACTTGAATGGTGCTGTCGTGGAGTATGTCGAGAGGTTCAATTTCCTCGATGTCCACAACACTAAGGAATTAACATTTTCCACACACACCCACACAGTTGTGAAGAGGGCACAACAGCACATCTTCCCCCTCGGGAGGCTGAAGTACTTGTCATGGGCCCTCAGATCCTCAAAAGGTTACACAGCTGCACCATTGAGAGCATCTTGACTGGCTGCATAACCGGCAACTGCATGGCATCCGATCGTAAGGCACTACAGAGGGTAGTGCGTACGGCCCAGTACATCACTGGGGCCGAGCTCCCTGCCATCCAGGACCTCCATACCATGCGGTGTCAGAGGAAGGCCCATATGTTTTGGGGGGGGCTCTTTTTTCAGAGACTCCAGCCATAGATGGCAAGCGGTACCACTGCACAAAGTCTGGAACCAACAGGACCCTGAACAGCTTCTTACCCCCAAGCCATAAGACTGCTAAACAAGACTGTTAAATAGCTAATCAAATGGCTACCTGGACTACCTGCATTGACCCTTTTTTTGCAATAACTCTTTCACTGACTCTATACACACACACTGGACTCTACCCATACACTAACACATACTTACACTGACACCCCAACACACTAACACATACACACACACCTTTACACTCCACAAATACACTGCTGCTACTGTCTATTTCTATCCTGTTGCCTAGTCACTTTACCCCTACCTGTATGTACATACATGTAGATACCTAAATTACCTCGTACCCCCTGCACATCGATCAGTACTGGTACTCTCTGTATATAGCCATGTTATTTTTTACTTATTATTAATCTGGTTTGAATGTTGTACAGGGATGACATGTGAAGTGAGCCTTGTGAATGTCACGCATTCAAAACAACTGGGAACTCGGAACTGGGAAAACGGATATATCCAACTTCTGACTTTTATTTTTTTTTATTAAACCTTTTTTTTAACTAGGCAAGTCAGTAAATAACAAATACAGCGTGTTTAAACTACTGGGAACTTGGAAAAAAACGAGCTCTGACTGGGAAAAATCGATTTGAACGGTCATCCAACTCCGACCGTTCTGACCTGAAGATCACTGATTTGACCTCCCATTTTTCTGAGTTCCCAGTTGTTTTGAATGCAGCATTACTTACTTGAAGCCCATGTACATGAACTGCAGCCAGAGCCAGGACAGGATAAGCATGATGACCATGTTGGGAAAGGCAAAGCCAAACCATGACGCAAAGTTGATCACATCGCCATTACCTGGGAAGAGCCTATAGAGAAGGGGAATAAGGGAGGAGGAGAGGGGGAGAAAGGACAGAGAGAGGGGAGAAGGGGATAGGGAGGAGATTTAGATATGGCCTGATTTTATCTTCATCAAGACTGCATGAAAATGATGGTCATGTACTCAATGTCATATTTATGGAGTGTGCGAGCATGAATGCATGCACGCACACATGTGTGGGTATCTGTGTCTGTTTCGTTACACCCTTATTCTAAAATGGATTCAATAGTCTTTTTTCGCATCAATCTACACACAATAACCCATAATGACAAAGTAAAAGCGTTAAAAAAAAAAAGATCTGACATTTGCATAAGTATTCAGACCCTTTACTCAGTACTTTGTTGAAGCCCATTTGGCAGCGATTACAGCTTTAAGTCTTCTTGGGTATGACACTACAAGCTTGGTACAACTGTATTTGGGGAGTCTCTTCTCTGCAGATCCTCTCAAGCTCTGTCAGGTTGGATGGGGACTGTCGCTGGACAGCTATTTTTAGAAAGATGTACGATCGGGTTCAAGTCTGGGCTCTGGCTGTGCCACTCAAGGACATTCAGAGACTTGTCCTGAAGCCACTCCTGCATTGTCTTGGCTGTGTGCTTAGGGTTGTTGACCTGTTGGAAGCCCCAGTCTGAGGTCCTGAGCGCTCTGGAGCAGGCTTTCATTAAATGCTGAGCTGTAGTCGATGAACAGCCTTCTTACGTAGGTATTTCTCTTGTCCAGATGGGTTAGGGCAGTGTGCAGTGTGTTTGCGATTGCGTCGTCTGTGGACCTATTGGGGTGGTAAGCAAATTGGAGTGGGTCTAGAGTGTCAGGTAGGGTGGAGGTGATATGGTCCTTGACTAGTCTCTCAAAGCACTTCATGATGACGGAAGTGATTGCTACGGGGCGATAGTCATTTACCTCAGTTACTTTAGCTATCTTGGGAACAGGAACAATGGTGGCCCTCTTGAAGCATGTGGGAACAGCAGACTGGGATAAGGATTGATTGAATATGTCCGTAAACACACCAACCAGCTGGTCTGCACATGCTCTGAGGACGAGGCTGGGGATGCCGTCTGGGCCGGCAGCCTTGCGAGGGTTAACACGTTTAAATGTTTTACTCACGTTAGCTCCAGTGAAGGAGAGCCCGAGGGTTTTGGTAGCAGGCCGTGTCAGGGGCACTGTATTGTCCTCAAGCGAGCAAAGAAGTTGTTTAGTTTGTCTGGGAGCAAGACATCGTGGTCCGCGACGGGGCTGGTTTTACTTTTGTAATCCGTGATTGACTGTAGACCCTGCCACATACCTCTCGTGTCTGAGCCGTTGAATTGCGACTCTACTTTGTCTCTATACTGACGCTTAGCTTGTTTGATTGCCTTGCGGAGGGAATAGCTGCACTGTTTGTATACGGTCATGTTTCCGGTCACCTTGCACTGATTTAAAAGCAGTGGTTCGCGCTTTCAGTTTTGCACGAATGCTGCCATCAATCCATGGTTTCTGGTTGGAAGGTTTTAATAGACGCTGTGGGTACAACATCAACGATGCACTTGCTAGTAAACTCGCTGACCAAATCAGCGTATTCATCACTGTTATTGTCTGATGCTATGCGGAACATATCCCAGTCCACGTGATCAAAGTAATCTTGAAGCGTGGAATCCGATTGGTCGGACCCAGCATGGAACATACCTGAGCACGGGCACTTCCTGTTTTCCCACACGTTGTTACGTTACAGACTTATTCTAAAATTTATGAAATTAAATGTTTTCCTCATCAATCTACACACAATACCCCATAATGACAAAGCGAAAACAGTTTTTTTTAAACAGAAATATCTCTAAGTATTCAGACCCAAAAACCAAGTATTGAGGTCAAAGGAATTGTCCGTAGAGCTCCGAGACAGGACTGTGTCGAGGCACAAATCTCGGGAAGGGTACCAAAAAATATCCGTAGTATTGAAGGTCCCCGAGAACACAGTTGTCTCCATCATTCTTTTATTTAAAAAATGTACCCATTACACCACCACACCTCTTCTGAGGACACATACCTTGTTTGTTTTTTACAGCTTTTCTGCTACATATACACTACCGTTCAAAAGTTTGGGGTCACTTAGAAATGTCCTTGTTTTGAAAGAAAAGCACATTTTTTTGTCTTTTAAAATAACATCAAATTGATCAGAAATACAGTGTAGAAATTGTTAATGTTGTAAATGTCTATTGTAGCTGGACATTTTATGGAATATCTACATAGGCGTACAGAGGCCCATTATCAGCAACCATCACTCCTGTGTTCCAATGGCACGTTGTGTTAACTAATCCAAGTTTATCATTTTAAAAGGCTAATTGATCATTAGAAAACCCTTTTGCGATTATGTTAGCACAGCTGAAAACTGTTGTTCTGATTAAGGAAGCAATAAAACTGTCCTTCTTTAGACCAATTGAGTATGTGAGGCATCAGCATTTGTGTGTTCGATTACAAGCTCAAAATGGCCAGAAACAAAGAACTTTCTTCTGAAACTCGTCAGTCTATTCTTGTTCTGAGAAATGAAGGCTATTCCATGCAAGAAATTGCCAAGAAAGTGAAGATCTCGTACAACGCTGTGTTCTACTCCCTTCACAGAACAGCACAAAAGGGCTCTAACCAGAATAGAAAGAGGAGTGGGAGGCCCTGGTGCACAACTTAGCAAGAGGACAAGTACATTAGAGTCTAGTTTGAGAAACAGATGCCTCACAAGTCCTCAACTGGCAGCTTGATATGGGCAGAAAGCTTACATTCTCATTAATCGAACTGCACAGTCCAGTTTACAGTAGCTATTACAGTGAAATAGTACCATGGCATTGTTTGAGGAGAGTGCACAGTTATGAACTTGAAAAAGTATTAATTAACCAATTAGGTGCATTTGGGCATTCTTGATACAAAATTTTGAACAGAAATGCAATGGTTCATTGACCAGTCTAAAACTTTGCACATACACAGCCATCTTGTGGCCAAAATCAAAACTGTGCCTAACCTGGAATGGTACATTATGGCCTTTCTCTTAAATTTCAAAGATGATGGATTTTTTTATATTTTTATAAATGCATGTTTTTTCTTTGTAGTATCTTTTACCAGATGTAATGTGTTATATTCTCCTACTTTAATTTAATTTCACATTTCCACAAACTTTAAAGTGTTTCCTTTCAAATGGTATCAAGAATATGCATATCCTTGCTTCAGGTCCTGAGATTCAGGCAGTTAGATTTGGGAATGTTATTTTTGATGAAGATTTAAAAAAAGAGCATGATCCTTAAGAGGTCCCCGCCCTGTGCAACTGGGTCCTGGACATGCTGACGGGCCTCCCCCAGGTGGTGAGGGTAGGTAACAACATCTCCACCCCGCTGATCCTCAACACTGGGGCCCCACAAGGGTGCGTACTCAGCCCTCTCCTGTACTCCCTGTTCACCCATGACTGCATGGCCATGCACACGTCCAACTCAATCATCAAGTTTGCAGATGACAATACAGTGGTAGACTTGATTACCAACAACGACGAGACGGCCTACAGGGAGGAGGTGAGGGCCCTCGGAGAGTGCTATCAGGAAAATAACCTGACACTCAACGTCAACAAAACAAAGGAGATGATCATGGACTTCAGGAAACAGCAGAGGGAGCACCCCCCTATCCACATTGACGGGACAGTAGTGGAGAAGGTGGAATGTTTTAAGTTCATCGGCGTACACATCACGGACAGACTGAAATGGTCCACCGACACAGACAGCGTGGTGAAGAAGGCGCAGCAGTGCCTCTTCAACCTCAAGAGGCTGAAGAAATTCGGCTTGTCACCAAAAACACTCACAAACTTTTACAGATGCACAATCGAGAGCATCCTGTCGGGCTGTATCACCGCCTGGTACGGCAATTGCTACACCCACAACCGTAAGGCTCTCCAGAGGGTAGTGAGGTCTGTACAACGCATCACCGGGGGCAAACTACCTGCCCTCCAGGACACCGACACCACCCGGTGTCACAGGAATGCCAAAAAGATCATCAAGGACAACGACCACCCGAGCCACTGCCACCCGAGCCACTATCTCAAGGCATCAGACTGTTAAACAGCCATCACTAACATTGAGTTGCCGCTGCCAACATACTGACTCATCTCTAGCCACTTTTATAATGAAAAATGTATGTAATAAATGTATCACTAGCCACTTTAAACAATGCCACTTTATATAATGTTTACATACCCTACGCTACTCATCTCATATGTATATACCATCTCTATACCATCTACTGAATCTTGCCTATGCAGTTCGGCCATCGCTCATTCATATATCTTTATGTACATATTCTTATTCATTCCTTTACAGTTTTGTGTATAAGGTAGTTGTTGTGAAATTGTTAGATTACTTGTTAGATATTACTGCATGGTCGGAACTAGAAGCACAAGCATTTCGCTACACTCGCATTCACATCTGCTAACCATGTGTATGTGACAAATACAATTTGATTTGATTTGGGAAGGGGTCTGAATACTTTCTGAATGCACTGTATGTCTGTGCCTGTGTGTGTGTAACTTACTCGTCCACCTGTCCCTTGAGGATGAGGTTGGGTGTGGTGCCAGTGAGGGTGGCTGTGCCTCCGATACTGGCAGAGTAGCACACACTCAGACTCATCCCTTTAGTCAAGAGCTGGTACTTCAACTCTCTCTCTTTTCTTCTCCTCTCCAGAGGTGAGTCCGCATCCCTCTCCTCATCCTTGTCTGGAGGGAGGGAAGATGAGGAAGGACAGAGAGGGAGGAGGGGTAGAGAGGGGTAGAGAGAGAAAGATGAATGTGGTTAGCGGGTTAGGGGAAAAAAGGGCTAGGTTTGAGAGTGAGTCAGGAATAGGGTCACATTAAACGAGACGTGTTCCTGTCTGTCCCTGTTCTCCATTCATTCACACACACCTGTCTCAGAAGAATCATTAACACTGTATTCAGAGTACTCTTTACAACTTATTAAAACGTATTTAAAACATTGAAAATGGTTCTAGGAACCATATCAGGCAATAATGGGTGTGTCTTTATAACATCACTTTTAAGTTTTTAAAGAAAGAAACATAAAAATCCCCTTAAACAGATTACATTCAGGAAAGGACATACACATATGATCCTGCTGAATCTTGACGAGGTCCTGTTTGGTGTTGATCTCTTCTCTTTGGGGTGCTTTCGTGTCCAGTTCGAAGGCCTGGTTGTCTTTCCCTTCAACCTGCAGCTCCCGCTCATCCTGCCTGGCCTCTGTGGCACACAGCTGTCCTAGCACAGCCTGGGCGATGGGCACCATCATGGCTGTGGTGGCTGTGTTACTGATCCACATGGAAAGGAAGGCTGTCACACCCATGAACCCCGACATCAGCCTGGAGAGAGTGAGATGGGGATGGTGATTGCATTCAAACATTACTTTGTATTGCATGTAATATCTATCTGTATTGTTTTTTTTATAACTAAGGTAGGCCTACTTTTAACATTGTTCTTATTGTTTTATGTGATACAGTAGCAAATGTTGCTAACTCGGACTGTATTTTGTAGGACAAAAGCTAATGTTGCTAACTGACTGCATTTTACGGTACAATACCTAATATGTCTAAATCTGACTGTATTTTGTAGAATGGTAGCTAATATTGCTAACTCTGACTGTATTTTGTAGAACAGTAGCTAATATTGCCTACTCTGATTTGTATTTTGTAGAGCGGTAGCTATCGTTGCTAAATCTGACTGTATTTTGAAGAACAGTATCTAATATTGCTAACACTGACTGTATTTTGTAGAACAGTAGCTAATGTTGCTAACTCTGACTGTATTTTGTGGCTAATGTTGCTTGCTCTGACTATATTTTGTAGCTAATGTTGCTTGCTCTGACTATATTTTGTAGAACGGTAGCTAACTCTGACTGTACAGTATACTGACTGTAAATGCTACTGTATTACAGTGGCTACTAGCTAACTTCGTGTACTTACAGTGCCGGTCGTACCCCCACCACTAGTAGTACTCGGAGGGCGATGCGTTTGTGAAGATTCCAGTTCTCAACAGCGATGGCCACCAACAGACCACCGATGAACAGCATGTTAGAGTCCTTTAGGTACTGGACACACACCTGGAAAAGGTAACACACACACACACACACACACACACAGGTCAAGACCTAGTCAGCCCGCTGACTAAAGTGTAGACATCAGGTTTCAGTCATTTGTTTTGTTTTGTTTGTGTAATGTTTGCGTACTGCTCCAGACTCCATGATGCCCATCATAGGGAAGAGGATAACAGGCAGTAGGGCAGTCACAGCCAGGGGCATACACTCTGTACACCAGTACAGTGCCATCAGGATGATAGCATAGCCACACTTAGCCTGCTGTACACAGAGAGAAATGGAGAGAGAGAGAGGAATGGGGAGGTTAGAATACAAACTTGAAACATAATTTGGCCAGTTTCATTACAAGTTGAATAGCAATAGCAACTGCCTAGCTCTCCATTAGGCCAGAAAGGGATTGATTTTCACTTGTGGGTTCTGGGATTGCTATGCTGACTGAATTAGAAAATGTATAGAACTACTACTGTTTCTCTATATTAATTCTCTCTCTTAAACATACATGCACATAATCTTTAACACACACACACACAACAGAGAAATAGCAGATAAACAGAGAAATAACTCCTTTACCTCTTTAAGGATTGTAAGGCTTCATTCACACAAATAGCTGTAACCTTTGATCATAAAAATGAACAGTCATTCATGCTCTTGTCTTTTATGACACACTTTATGGGCCTTAGGGAGAAATACAAAATCATGGAGATTATTTAAACTTCCTGGCTGAAAACTTTCCATTCCAACACATTGGTTTATAACATATAACCTTTTACAACAAACCAGGAGAGTTGCAGTAGAAATGAAACGGTGTGAAAGGTTATTAGGTGATCATAGTAGTAGCTAGCTGGTTGGCCTAAGGTCAGGAATTCAGCTTGGAACTGGGCTTTCCTTTATCCCATGGTCTACCATGTAGCATTGGGTTTGGGTTAACACACACACACACACACATAAAACACACACTCACACTACCTTAGTACCATGGTCACCACAGAGAGTCCAAGGACCCAACACATCCATTACAATATCATCATGTTATTGTTGCCAGCTGTACTCTTGTGCAATTCCATTGACTGTGCTATTCAGTTTCAAGGTTGTGTCAGTGTGCCACCGACAAAATGTGTAACGGCAGAATGCAATATACTGTATGCATTATGTACGTGGTGGTGCAAGATGTGTATGATGTGTATGACATGGGCAATGTGCAATGTATGTATCGTGTATTTGTTGAGTGTGAACAGTGCAGTTCTGGGTTCAAATACCATTTAGGGTATTTCAATTCTTTTCAAATACATTTTGACATATTTTTTTTTGAAAATACAAGTAGTTGAATATGATTGATTGATATGATTTAAATAAGTCTCTGAAAATCTACCGGTGCCCAGCACACACGGGCTTACAAGACACTACGAAACACAATACCATTTTCCTTGCAACTCAAAACCAAATAACATTTGACAAATTATACACATATACAATCATTTTGTACAGCTACCATCTAGCCACATTACACAAATAGTACATTTCTCCTCCTCCTCCTTCTCCAGGCATTGTGAACAAACTGAGCAAATTAAACGAAATGCAAGCCTCCTACTGACGAGTTGATCTATCTACAGCTATTCATTTGGTCTCGCAATCCAGGGTTTTAATCAAGCCCAGCCCTGCTTAACTCTGATATTTGTCACTGACTACTACCAATGTGCTATCCTGAGAATGATTGTTGAGAAATCTCTTAATAACTAAACATATTCACTGTTGCTTTTGAAGTCAATCCAACATTTTGGCTTAAAAGAGCCAATTAAATGGGCGGCAGCGTAGCCTAGTGGTTAGAGCGTTGGACTAGTAACCGGAAGGTTGCAAGTTCAAATCCCAGAGCTGACAAGGTACAACTCTGTCGTTCTGCCCCTGAACAGGCACCCACTGTTCCTAGGCCGTCATTGAAAATAAGAATTTGTTCTTAACTGACTTGCCTAGTTAAATAAAGGTATAAATAAATAATAATAATAATAAAAAAATGCAACCATACATTAGTCACACAGTGATTTCGGGAAGTATTCAGACCCTTTGACCTTTTCCACAATTTGTTGCGTTACAGTCTTATTCTAAAATGGATTAAATAAATAAAAAATCATCAGCAATCGACAAACAATACCCCATAATGACAAAGCTGGAGCGAAGGTTTTTCAAAACAGAAATACCTTATTTACATAAGTATTCAGACCCTTTGCTGTGAGACTCGAAATTGAGAGGTGCCTATTGTTTCCATTGATCATCCTTGAGATGTTTCTACAACTTGATTGGAGTCCACTTGATTGGACAGGATTTGCACAGGCACACTCCTGTCCATTTAAGGTCCCAAAGTTGATAGTGCATGTACCAAAAAATATCTGCAGCATTGAAGGTCCCAAAGAACACAGTGGCCTCCATTATTCTTAAATGGAAAAATACTCTTTCTAGAGCTGGCCACCTGGCCAAACTGAGCAATCGTGGGGAGAATGGCCTTGGTAAGACAGGTGATCAGGAACCCGATGGTCACTCTGAAAGAGCTCTAGAGTTCCTCTGAGGAGATCAACCTTCCAGAAGGACAACCATCTCTGCAGCACTCCACCAATCAGGCCTTTATGGTAGAGGGGACAGACGGAAGCCAGTCCTCAGTAAAACTGCACAAGACAACCCATTTGGAGTTTGCCAAAAGGCACCTAAAGACTCTCAGACCATGAGAAACAAGATTCTCCGGTGTGATGAAACCAAGATTGAACTCTTTAGCCTGAATGCCAACCGTCACGTCTGGAGGAAACCTGGCACCATCCCTACGGTGAAGCATGGTGGTGGCAGCAGCATCATGCTGTGGGGATGTTTCTCAGCGGCAGGGACTGAGAGTCTAGTCAGGATCGAAACTGGAGCGAAGGTTCACCTTCCAACAGGACTTGAATCTGATCTAACAGCTCTGAAAATACCTGAGAATAGCTGTGCAGCAACGCTCCCCATCCAACCTGACAGAGCTTGAGAGGATCTGCACTGAGGAATGTAAGAAGCTCTCCAAATACAGGTGTGCCAAGCTTGTAGCGTCACACCCAAGAAGACTCGATGCTCTAATCACTGCCAAAGGGTCTGAGTAAAGGTTCTGAATACTTATGTAAATGTAATATTTCATTTTTTTTGTAAATAAATCCGCAAACATTTCTAAAAACAATTTAATCAATTTTAGAATAGAATAAAGCTGTAACATAACAAAATGTGGAAAAAGTCCCAGGGTCTGAATACTTTCTGAAAGCACTGCATATCATCAATGATACTATTTAAGCCTATATATCTTTGAAAAGTCACCAACAGCTTTTGCTTCAATTCAACCCAGGGTTTAACAAGAAATTGACAAAAAACTCAGCAAAAAATAAACATACCTTTTTCAGGACTCTGTCTTTCAAAGATAATTCGTAAAAATGTCACAGACCATCATTGTAAAGGCTTTAAACACCGTTTCCCATGCTTGTTCAATGAACCATAATTATTCATTGAACAATTAATGAACATGCAGCTCTGGATTGGTCATTAAGACACTAACAGCTTACAGACGGTAGGCAATTAAGGTCACATTTATGAAAATGTAGGGTACTAAAGAGGCCTTTCTACTGACTCTGAAAAACACCAAAAGAAAGATGCCCAGTGTCCTTGCTCATCTGCATGAATGTGCCTTAGGCATGCTGCAAGGAGGCATGAGGACTGCAGATGTGGCCATGGCATTAAATTGCAATGTCCGTACCGTGAGACGCCTAAGACAGCGCTACATGGAGACAGGACAGACAGCTGATCGTCCTCGCAGTGGCAGACCATGTATAACAACACCTGCACAGGATCGGTACATCCGAACATCACACCTGCAGGACAGGCACAGGATGGCAAAAACAACTGCCCGAGTTACACCAGGAACGCACAATCCCTCCATCAGTGCTCAGACTGTCCGCAATAAGCTGAGAGAGGCTGGACTGAGGGCTTGTAGGCCTGTTGTAAGGCATGTCCTCACCAGACATCACCGGTAATAACATCGCCTATGGGCACAAACTCACTGTCGCTGGACCAGGCACGACTGGAAAAAAGTGCTCTTCACGGTTTTGTCTCACCAGGGGTGATGGTCGGATTCGCGTTTATCGTCGAAAGATTGAGCGTTACACCGAGGCCTGTACTCTGGAGCGGGATCGATTTGGAGGTGGAGGGTCTGTCATGGTCTGGGGCGGTGTGTCACAGCATCATCGGACTGAGCTTGTTGTCATTGCAGGCAATCTCAACACTGTGCGTTACAGGGAAGACATCCTCCTCCCTCATGTGGTACCCTTCCTGCAGGCTCATCCTGACATCCACCATGACAATGCCACCAGCCATACTGCTCATTCTGTGCGTGATTTCCTGCAAGACAGGAATGTCAGTGTTCTGCCATGGCCAGCGAAGAGCTCGGATCTCAATCCCATTGAGCACATCTGTGACCTGTTGGATCGGAGCGTGAGGGCTTGGGCCATTCCCCCCAAAAATGTCCGGGAACTTGCAGGTGCCTTGGTGGAAGAGGGGTAACGTCTCACAGCAAGAACTGGAAAATCTGGTGCAGGAGAAGATTCACTGCAGTTCTTAATGCAGCTGGTGGCCGGCCACACCAGATACTGACTGTTACTTTTGATTTTGCCCCCCCCCCCCCCCCCCCCTTTGTTCTGCGGCACGTTATTCAATGTCTGTTAGTCACACATCTGTGGAACTTGTTCAGTTTTTGTCTGTCTCAGTTGTTGAATCTTGTTATGTTCATACAAATATTTACACGTTAAATTTGCTGAAAATAAACGCAGTTGACAGTGAAAGGACGTTTTTTTTGTTGCTGGGTTTACATATAGGCCTAGGGTTTCAAGCTTTGGTTCATTTCAAATGTAATCTTCAAGTTCATTATTAATATGTTGGACACACTTCTCCATCTCAACCAAAAATCAAAGTTAACCTCTCTTGGGTAGGGGGCAGTATTTTCATGTACGGATGAAAAGTGTGGCCAAAGTAAACTGCCTGTTACTCAGGCCCAGAAGCTAGGATATGCATAGATAGAAAACACTTTAAAGTTTCTAAAACTGTTAAAATAGTGTCTGTGAGTATAACAGAACTGATATGGCAGGCAAAACCCCGAGGCAAAACCATAAAATAAAAAAAATTCAGCCTACCACTTTTTCCAATGGCTTTCATGTTTATTACGAGGCAAAGTCCTCCCAGATTGCAGTTCCTAGGGCTTCCACTAGATGTCAAGTCTTTAGAAAGAGTTTTAGGCTGGTTTTTGGAAAAATTTGCTAGAAGTTGTAGTTTTTCTAAGTGGCTCCCATTTTGGCTGTAGTGTTTCCATGCACGTGGAGGAAAGCACGTTCTTTGTTATTTATCGCCGGTAATGAACATACTATTCTCCGTCTTAAATTGTATCGTTTATTTACGTATTAGGGTACCTGAGGTTTGATTATAAACGTTGTTTGACTTGTTTGGATAAGTTTATTGTTAACTTTTGGGATTCATTTTGTATACATTTTGAAGGAGGGAAACTAAATGAATGAAGCGTGCCAGCTAAACTGAGTGTTTATGGATATGAAGAAGGACTTTATCGAACAAAAGGAACATTTGTGATGTAACTGGGACCTTTTGGAGTGACGACAGAAGAAGATCTTCAGGGGTGGGTAAGGCATTTATTATATCGCACCTGTCTGGTTTTAAAATGTTTTTCCTGGTTTTGTATGCAGGGCGCTGTCCTGAGATAATCGCATGTTGTGATTTCACCGTAAAGCCTTTTTGAAATCTGACACGGCGGCTGGATTAACAAGAAGTTAAGCTTTATTTTGATGTATAATACTTATATTTTCATGAATGTTAAATATTTATATTTCTGTAATTTGAATTTCGCGCTCTGCAATTTCACAGCATGTTGGCCAGGTGGAACGCTACCGTCCCACCTGCCCATAAGAAGAAAAAAAATTGAATAACATCAAACCTTAAAGGCACTTTACATATAGTTTGATATGATTCTTGGTTGAGTGGATTGTTAATTTGTAGACAATCTGGAATTAAATCCATACTAAGTCACCTGTACAAAATATACATCTCCTTCAAATGTTGATATTTGTTTGAGTTGACAATCAAACACAATTCATAATTTTTTATATATTTTCGTTTGTAATACAGTAAATAGCCAAACGTTAATCTTACAAACTAATATAACAGTATTTATTTAACCTTACAATGAGTAAAATCCATGGCCACATTGAGGGTAGCCTATAGTAACTATAAATATCTTCTTATGTAATCATGGAGCGTGTGCATGTTCAAGATAACATGCAAAGATCGCAGGTCTGTTGAGATTTTCACAATTGCTGTAATAATCTGTGCAGGATCTCGAACAGCATTGATCACTTGCACCATGTACTTTTAATGTATTCTCAACTGGATCCCATTTCATTTGGTTTTGCTATTAGATGAAGCACAGTGACAAAACATCACGCTTTTGTATGAATAACCTGTCTCGCCCAGGCGTTCCGCTAGCGGAACTCCTCCCACATTCCACTGAAAAGGCAGAGCGCAAAATTCAAAAAATATTTTTTTGAAATATTTAACTTTCACACATTAACAAGTCCAATACAGCAAATGAAAGATACACATCTTGTGAATCCAGTCAACATGTCCGATTTTTTAAATGTTTTACAGCGAAAACAGCACGTATATTTATGTTAGCTCACCACCAAATACAAAGAAGGACAGACATTTTTCACAGCACAGGTAGCATGCACAAAGCCAACCTAACTAACCAAGAACCAACCAAACTAACCAAGAAACAACTTCATCAGATGACAGTCTTATAACATGTTACACAATAAATCTATGTTTTGTTCAAAAAATGTGCATATTTGAGGTATAAATCAGTTTTACATTGCAGCTACCATCACAGCTACCGTCAAAAATAGCACCGAAGCAGCCAGAGTAATTATAGAGACCAACGTGGAATACCTAAATACTCATCATAAAACATTTCTGAAAAATGCATCGTGTACAGCAAATGAAAGACAAGCATCTTGTGAATCCAGCCAATATTTCAGATTTTTTAAGTGTTTTACAGCGAAAACACAATATAGCATTATATTAGCTTACTACAATAGCCTACACACAACCGCATTCATTCATCAAGGCACGTTAGCGATAGCAATAGGCACGTTAGCGTTAGCGAATAAACCAGCAAAAGATATCAATTTTCACTAACCTTCATAAACCTTCCTCAGATGACAGTCCTATAACATCAGGTTATACATACACTTATGTATTGTTCGAAAATGTGCATATCTAGAGCTGAAATCAGTGGTTATCCATTATGCTAACGTAGCTTCCTTTTCCCAGAATGTGCGGATATTTCTATTAGACTCTCACCTATTCTGACCAAATAGCTATTCATAAACATTACAAAAAAATACATGTTGTATAGGAAATGATAGATCCATTAGTTCTTAATGCAATCGCAGTGTTAGAATTCTAAAAATATCTTCATTACGACATAAGGCTTATGTTATAGCGAGAGAAAGGCCAAAACCGGGGCGCAAAACTACTAGTACACAGTTCGACAGATATATGAAATAGCATCATAAAATGTTTCTTACTTTTGGTGATCTTCCATCAGAATGTTGGACAAGGGGTCCTTTGTCCAGAACAGTCGTTGTTTGGATTTAGAACATCGTTTTTCCCTCTTGAATTAGCCAGCACACTGGCCAAGTGGCTCGAAGCTCTCCTTTCTGAACAAAGGCACACAACGCAACACGCCTAACGTCCCGAATAAATTTCAAAAATCTAATAAAACTATATTGAAAAAACATACTTTACGATGATATGGTCACATGTATCAAATAAAATCAAAGCCGGAGATAGTAATCGCCTATAACGACAGCTATTCCGATGGCAAATCCAGGACCAACTTCGCGCCTTCCTGAAAACATAAAATGGGTGACACGTCATTCCAAGAGGACGTATTCCATCTCAGACCAAGATAATCACTCCATTTCTTCTCTCACTGCATCTTGACATCCTGGGGAAAGTGTATGACGTGCATGTATACTGATACGTGTCATGCCCATTTATAGGCAGGCCCTTGAACAGAGCATAATTTTCAGACTTTCCACTTCCTGGTCAGAAAGTGTGCTGCCAAATGAGTTCTGTTTTACTCACAGACAAAATTCAAACGGTTTTAGAAACTAGAGAGTGTTTTCTATCCAATAGTAATAATAATATGCATATTGTACGAGCAAGAATAGAGTACGAGGCCGTTTAAATTGGGCACGTTTTTCCCCCAAAGTGTAAATAGCGCCCTCTATCCTCATCAGGATAAAAAACATCTGACATTGTATTCTCATTTGAACTTTGTTGTGCTTTTAAAGAGTATAGTAAATTATTTTAAAATACTTAAAAATACTTCCAATAGAAGTATTCCTGAAAGTCTGAAAATTTTATTTTTATAGGTGAAAAAGATATTTTGTTATTTGAGCTTACCTTCAGGGGAATTTTATGAAGGGGAAAGATTTGCTTTTGGCATTTTCTACATATTTTCAATATTATTCATTTCCATGTCGGCTCCATGCCCAGAAATGCCCATGTCTGGAGCAAAGGATCCCAATTTCAAGCGCTCCCCAAAATGTTTTTGCTGTTTTAAAAACTGTGATTCCTGAAAATGTGTCCAGAGATTTGGTCAACTCAGTCAGATTTGTCTACAATCATAAATGAATCAGGAATGAGCAGGGAGCTACATTATTCATGAGCAGGACCCCTTATTCATGTCCTCATTACATGTGTAGTGCAACACAACCTCATAGTCTGTAAAGTTATCTTTTTTTGATAGATTTAAACAAACAATATTGAAATGACCATAAATGGTCAACTCCATCTCCCTGATAGATCAAGATAGGATATACACTTTTTTGTTTATTTTAATTAGGTTTTAGAGTCATAAAGCAACGGAGGAGAGTGAGAGAGAGAAAGAGACACAGATGCATGTGAGCTCTCACATTTTTTAAAAAGAAGATAGATTTGGAGTTAGGTAAACTTGGATTTTTCGGGGAGGGACATATACAGTATGCTACCCCCCACAGGTTAACCTTCAGTCCAGTTTCAAAACTCCCAAACCTAAAACCACATTTTTGGACAAAATTACCTTAAAGGATTCATACTACCAAGGATTCTTTCTTCCAAACTAACAAACAGCAGAAACCTGAGGACACCATCCAACCTGTGACAGACGAGATACAACTTCAATTAGCACTGAGGTGTGAAGAGAGAGGTGTCGAAGCCTTTGAGCCCAACAAATGCCAGGAGTCTCTCACAGCCTTCCACACCCAAATCCGAAGGCCTCTGAAGCTCCCTCCCACTGTTCAAAGACCATTCAGTGGCATTTTCTTCAAGAAATCTGCCTCCAGATATAAAAGCTTCTCCCAAGTGGGTGTGACTCCTACTCCCATTACCTGCTGCACTGCTGCTTGGATTCCACCTGGTGATCTGTTCACCGTCTGCTCTGGCCTGTCTCCCCCTGTCTGGTACAGGTACCCCCACCACACTCCACCCTCTCTCCCGAGCTTTCATTCGGCCTCAAGCACAAACGCACTGTTGACTCAACTTTCAATGGCTAGCCCCAAGTCGTTATTTTTTTTCTTGTGCATTTTCCTATTTTGCTATTTGCCTCATGAGCCTGTGGTTATCTGAACATAACGCGCAAACCAAATGGTGGTTTTTGGTTATAAAACTAATCTTTATCGATCAAAAATAACATTTATTATGTAACTGGGAGTCTCGTGAGTGCAAACATCCGAAGATTATCAAAGGTAAGCGATTAATTTTATTGCTTTTCTGACTTTCGTGACCAAGCTAATTTGAGGCTAGCTGTTCTTACTGTTTTGTCTAGTGATTGATAAACTCAAACTGGATTGCTTTCGCTGTAAAGCATATTTTCAAAATCTGACACGATAGGTGGATTAACAACAAGCTAAGCTGTGTTTTGGTATATTTCAGTTGTGATTTCATGATTATAAATATTATTTTTTTTTATTTTTTATTTGGCGCTCTGCAATTCAGCGGTTGTTTAGCGGCAATTGGGCGGCAAGAAGTTAAGAACAAATTCTTATTTAGAAGGACAACCACCTCCTTCCTCCCCATCAGGGAATTGAACCCCGGTCTCCTGCGTGCCCGCAAGACACGGGATTATTTAGCTAAATAGCCCAGTACTGTAGCCTACTCCAGACTGTCACGTTGTACAGCCCCTTATTTTCTGTTCCTTCCTAACAGAAACCCAGAGGGTTTTTAATTTTTCTTGGAACAGAAACACCATAAAATTAATCAAATGAATTCACTTCTTTGGGATAGGGGGCGGTATTTTGACGTCCGGATGAAAAGCGTGCCCAAAGTAAACTGCCTGCTACTCAGGCCCAGAAGCTAGGATATGCATATAATTGGTAGATTTGGATAGAAAACAGTTTCTAAAACTGTTAAAATTATGTCTGTGAGTATAACATAACTTATTTGGCAGGCGAAACAAACCATCCAGGAATATTTTTTTTGAGTTCACTGTCTTTTCAATTGGTTTCTATGGTAAACTAGATTTATGAGGTACCTGGTTGCAGTTCCTATGGCTTCCACTAGATGTCAACAGTCTTTAGAAATTGGTTGATGTTTTTCCTTTGGGAAATGAAGAAATACGGCTATTCAGAATGAGAGTCACCTCGCGCGACCTGTAGCTTGCTCCACTTTGATTTTATCCGCTATTGAACACAGTATATTCCATCTTAACCTCTACCGAGCACCTACCCCGGGTCCGGGAGCACCCCCCACCCCCCCCCCCACACTAATTAGCATCGCTAGCATAGCGTCACAATTAAATAGTAGCATCTAAATATCATTAAATCACAAGTCCAAGACACCTAATGAAAGATACAGATCCTGTGAATAAAGCCACCATTTCAGATTTTTATAATGTTTTACAGGGAAGACACAATATGTAAATCTATTAGCTAAACACGTTAGCAAAAGACACAATTTTTTTACTCCAACAGCTTTTTCCTGCGTCAGTAGCTATCACTAATTCGACTAAATAAAAATATATATAGCCACTAACCAAGAAACAACTTCATAAGATGACAGTCTGATAACATATTTATGGTATAGCATAGTTTTTTTTTGAAAAATGTGCATTTTTCAGGTATAAATCACAGTTCTACATTGCAGCTGCAATCTGAAATAGTGCCGACGCAGCCAGAACAATTACAGAGACCAACGTCGTATAACTAATTACTTGTCTTAAAACATTTCAGAAAAAATACACAGCGTACAGATATTGAAAGCCCAACATCTGGTGAATCCAAACAATATTTCAGATTTATTAAATGTTTTATAGCGAAAACAAAATGTAGCGCTAAATTAGCATAGCCACGCCAGCCAGAACCAGCTGGGCGCCCCCGACCAGTTCACATGCACGACAGATATATGAAATAACATCGTAAATTGGGTCTTACTATTGCTGATCTTTCATCAGAATGTTGATCAAGGTGTCCTTAGTCCTGATGAGTCGTTCAATCCATTCATAATGGCAACTTTCCCTCTTCATTTAGCATAGGTACTGGTCGACTGGCACGGTTCTGTCCAAAGTAAAAAAACTCACAGAACGGAACACGGCAAAACTCCCGAAAAAATTCAAATAATCTGATTAAACTATATTGAAAAAACATACATTAAGATGATATGGTCACATGTATCAAACAAACTTCGAGACGGAGATAGTTTTCATCCGTAACGGCAGCAAAACAAAAGACAATCGCACCTCCAAAACGCGCGATTCAGAGAACCGGAAGTTGTCGGTCACGCCAAAGAAATAGGTCTTATTTCACGTCAGTACAAGATAAACAAGAAATTTCTCCACTGACGTCCTCTTGACACCCAGAGGAAGACGAATGAAGTGTGTTTTGGGTCATAGGTGGCGTGACCATATATAGGCAGAGCGTTGAAGCGAGCATACACATCTTGCATTCTTCTTCTTGTTCAGGGAAAGTGCTGTCAAATGACTTCTGTTTCACTCAGAGACAAAATTGAAACGGTTTTAGAAACTATAGATTGTTTTCTATCCAATGGTATTAATTATATGCATATAGTAAGAGCAATAATTGAATAAGAGGCAGTTTAATCTGTAGAGGAAATTATGCTAATGCTAAAACAGCACCCCCTGTATTCTCAAGAAGTTAAATGTATCGATTATTTACGTTTTAGGATACCTAAGGATGGATTTGGAAAGTTGTTTGAAATGTTTGGGCAAAGTTTACAGGTAACTTATACTTATACTTATACTTAGATAATTTGTAGTCATGTTGGGCGAGTTGGAACCGGTGTTTTTCTGAATCAAATGCGCCAAATAAATGTACATTTTGGGGATATAAAAAAAGGACCATTTGTGATGTTTCTGGGACATATTGGAGTACCAACAGAAGAAGATCTTCAAAGGTAAGGCATGAATTATATCGTTATTTCTGACTTTTGTGTCGCCACCTGCCTGATTGAAAATGATTGTTATGCATTTGTATGGTGGGGTGCTGTCCTCAGATAATCGCATGGTTTGCTTTTGCCGTAAAGCCTTTTTGAAATCTGACAACGAGGCTGGATTAACAAAAAGTTTAGCTTTATTTTGACATATTGCATGTGTATTTTCAAGAATGTTAAATATTTACAATTCTGTAGTTTGAATTTGGCGCCCTTTTCTTTCACTGGATGTTGGTACGCTACCGTCCCACCTAGCCTAGAGAAATTAACTTCTTATGGCTGCAAGGGGCGGTATTGAGTAGCCTGATAAAATGTGTCCATTTCAAACGGCCTCGTACTCAATTCTTGCTCGTACACTATGCATATTATTATTCCTATTGGATAGAAAACACTCTCTAGTTTCTAAAACCGTTTGAATTATTTCTCTGAGTGAAACAGAACTCCTTCCGCAGCACTTTTCCTGACCAGGAAGTGGAATGTCAGAAATCGATGCTCTGTTCAACTTCATGCCTATACATGGGCGTGATACGTAAGAGTCTACATACACTTCATACGCCTTCCCCTGGTTGTCAAGATGCGGTGAGAGAAGAAATTTCGTGTCTATCTTGGTCTGAGGTGGAATAAAAGCTCTTTGTATGACGTGACCGTCCATATCCTGTTTCTGGAGCGCGCGATAGAGGACATGGATATGCCTTCTGTCTTAGATTTTATTTGATACATGTGACCATATCATCGTAACGTATGTTTTTTCAATATAGTTTAATCAGATTATTTTTTTCGGGAGTTTTGCCGTGTTCCGGTCTCTGACTTTGTTGACGTTGGAGTGATCAGTGCCACTTGGCAAGTGCCCATGCTAAATGAAGAGGAATATTTGCTATTCCAGATCAAAACAACGACTGTTCTGGACAAAGGACACCTTGTCCAACATTCTGACGGAAGATCACCAAAAGTAAGAAACATTTTATGATGCTATTTCTAATATCTGTCGTGCATGTGAACTGGTCGTGGGCGCCCAAGTGTTTCTGGCTATTGTGGCTACGCTAATAGCACGCTACATTTTGTTTGCGCTGTAAAACATTTAATAAATCGGAAATATTGTCTAGAATCACAAGATGCCTGTCTTTCAATTGCTGTACACTATGTATTTTTCAGAAATGTTTTATGATGAGTAATTAGGTATTTGACGTTGGTGTCTGTAAATATTATGGCTGCTTTCGGTGCAATTTCTGATTGTAGCTGAAATGTAAACTATGATTTATACCTGAAATATGCAAATTTTTCGAAAAAAACATATGCTATACAATAAATATGTTATCAGACTGTCATCTGATGAGGTTGTTTCTTGGTTAGTGGCTATTTATATCTTTATTTGGCCGAATTTGTGATAGCTACTGATGGAGTCAAAAACCGATGGAGTAATAAAAGTGGAGTCTTTTGCTAACGTGGTTAGCTAATAGATTTACATATTTTGTCTTCCCTGTAAAACATTTTAAAAATCGGACATGTTGGCTTGAATCACAAGATGTGCACCTTTCATCTGGTGTCTTGGACTTGTTAATGTGTGAAAGTTAAATATTAAAAAAATATATATTTTGAATTTCGCGCCCTGCACTTGAGCTGGATGTTGTCATAAGTGTACCGGTGTCGGGCTGCAGCCCAAACAGGTCAGCAACATTTCTTAAAAATCAGTCCCATATACTATGTTTTTACAAAAAGGTTTTAAATTCTCTAGTACAGCCATTAATGAAGGCTATCAAATGCTACTCAAAGATGCCCTCTGGTGGTCAAAGTAGCACTGACTAGCAGGTACCAGTGGTTGGCACTTAAATAACGTGCCATAGAATTCTGCGGCATGATGCAAGCTGTGTCGCATTACGCTGCAACTTTTAAAGGACGAACTATTGTACCTCTCTCAAAGAGTGCTAGTATAAAGTCTGAACATCTGCTGTCTCAACCACTACCTGTCACCAACGGATTACCCCAAGGCTTGATCCTAGGCCCCACACTCTTCTCAATTTACATCAACAACACATCTCAGGCAGTAGGAAGCTCTCTCATGCATATATATGCAGATGATAGTCTTATACTCAGCTGGCCCCTCCCCGGATGTTGTGTTAAATGCTCTACAACAAAGCATTCTTAGTGTCTAACTAGCTTTCTCTGCCGTTGACCTTGTTCAGAACACTTACAAAACAAAGGCAATGTGGTTTGGTAAGAAGAATGCCCCTCTCCCCACAAGTGTGATTTCTACCTCTGAGGGTTTAGAGCTTGAGGTAGTCACCTCATAGAAATACTTGGGAGTATGGCTAGACGGTACAATGTCCTTCTCTCAGCACACAAATGTGTACTTAGTTTCCTCTATCATAATCACTCCTCTTTCACCCCAGCTGCCTAACTAACCCTGATTCAGATGACCATCCTACCCATGCTAGACGTAATTTATAGATCGGCATGTAAGGGTGCTCTCGAGCGGCTAGATGTTCTTTACCATTCGGCCATCAGATTTGCCATCAAAGTTCTTTATAAGACACATCACTGCACTCTATACCCCTCTGTAAACCTGTCATCTATGTATACCCGTCGCAAGACCCACTGGTTGATGCTTATTTATAAAACCCTCTAAGGCCTCACTCCCCCCTATCTGAGATACCAACTGCAGCCCTCATCCTCCACACACAACACCCATTCTGCCAGTCAAATTCTGTTAAATGTCCCCAAAGCAAACACATCCCTGGGCCACTCCCCTTTTCAGTTCGCTTCAGCTAGCAACTGGAATGAGCTGCAAACAACCCTCAAACTGGAAAGTTTTATCTCAATCTTTTCGTTCAAAGACTCAATCAAGGACACTCTTAGTGACAGTTGTGGTTGCTTTACGTGATGTATTGTTGTCTATACCTTATTGCATTTTGTGCTCTTGTCTGTGCCCAATAATGTTTGTATCATGTTTTGTGATGCTACCATGTTGTGCTGCTGCCATGTTGTGTTGCTACCATGCCCTGTTATTGTCTTAGGCCTCTCTTTATGTGGTGTTGTCTCTCTTGTCGTGATGTGTGTTTTGTTCTATATATATTTTTTAATCCCAAAAGGCCTTTTGCATTTTGGTAGGCCGTCATTGTAAATAAAAATGTGATCTTAACTGACTTGCCTAGTTAAATAAAAGTAAAATAAACATAAAACAACGAAATTGCTACTTTGTGTACCACTTGAATTAAGATTAAAAATGTAATGGTTCTATTTTTATTGGGGATTTTCTAATTAATCATTTTATATAAGTAATTTACAAATGTTTGTATTGAACTTTTATTTTTAGAGGCAAAAATATGTCTGTTTTGAGTATTTGTTGTCATCTCTGTCACTGATGGCCAACCTCACTAAGATCTTTTTGGGGGGGATCAATATTCAGAAAATAATATTTTAATCACTGTTCTGCAACAAATGCAACCTCTGCAGGATTGGTGGGTCCCCCATGGGACGGTTGAGCTGACGTAGGCTAATGTGTTAGCATGAGGTTGTAAGTAACAAGAACATTTCCCAGGACAGACATATCTGATATTGGCAGAAAGCTTACACTCTTGTTAATCTATCTGCCCTGTCCAATTTAGAGTAGCTATTACAGTGGGAGAATACCATGCTATTGTTTGAGGAGAGTGCACAGTTATGAAATTGAAAATGTATTAATAAACCAGTTAGGCACATTTGGGCAGTCTTGATACATTTTGAACAGAAATGCAATTGGATCAGTCTAAAACGTTGCACATACACTGCTGCCATCTAGTGGCCAAAATCTAAATTGTGCCTGTGCTGGAATAATACATTATGGCCTTTCTCTTGCATTTCAAAGATGATGGTACAACAAAATGATATTTTACCATATCTAATGTGTTATATTCTCCAACATTAATTTTACATTTCCACAAACTTCAAAGTGTTTCCTTTCAAATGGTATCAAGAATATGCATATCCTTGCTTCAGGTCCTGAGCAACAGGCAGTTAGATTTGGGTATATAATTTTAGGCAAAAAAAAAGAGGGGGGAATGTGTTGGCTGTGCTAGCCTGTCTAGGATCAGCGTGGCGCTAGCGGCACACCCCCCCCCCCCCACTGAAAAACCAGTGCCGCGAAATTCAAAAAAAATATTTTTTTAAAATATTTAACTTTCACACATTAAAGTCCAATACAGCTAATGAAAGACACAGATCTTATGAATCCAGTCAACATTTCCGATTTTTAAAATGTTTTACAGGGAAGACACAATATGTAAAGATGTACATCTATTACCTAAAAACACATTAGCATAATCCACCATCTTTTATTTGTCCACCAACACCAGTAGCCATCACCAATTCGGCTAAACTAAGATATTTATAGCCCCTAACCAACAAAAAAACTCATTAGATGACAGTCTGATAACATATTTATGGTATGGGATAGGTTTTGTTAGAAAAAAGTGCATATTTCAGGTATATGGCATAGTTTACAATTGCACCCACCATCACAAATGGACTAGAATAATTACAATGAGCAACGTGTTTACCTAACTACTAATCATCAAACATTTCGTAAAAATACACAGCATACACGAATCGAAAGACACAGATCCTGTGAATACAGACAATATTTCAGATTTTCTAAGTGTCTTACAGCGAAAACACAATAAATCGTTATATTAGCTTAGCACATAGCAATTAGCAGCCCAGCATTGATTCTAGCCAAAGTGAGCGATAAAAGTCAACATCGCCAAAAGATATTAATTTTTTCACTAACCTTCTCAGAATTCTTCCGATGACACTCCTGTAACATCACATTACAACATGCATATACAGTTTGATCGAAAATGTTTATATTTAGCCACCAAAATCATGGTTAGACAATGTGAAATGTAGACAAGCTGGTAAAGAAAACGTCCTTGCGCCACTTAGACAGTGATCTACTCTTATACATAAATACTCATAAACGTGACTAAAAAATATAGGGTGGACAGGGATTGATAGACAATTTAATTCTTAATACAATTGCGTTATTACATTTTTTAATTTATCCTTACTTTTCAATACAGTTTGCGCCAAGCGAAGCTACGTCAAAAAACATGGCGTCCTAAGCCACTAAAATGTTTCGACAGAAACACGATTTATCATAATAAAAATGTCCTACCTTGAGCTGTTCTTCCATCAGTATCTTGGGCAAAGGATCCTTTCTTGGGAGAAATCGTCTTTTGGTGGAAAGCTGTCCTCTTGCCATGTGGAAATGTCAACTACGTTCGGGATGAACTGAAAAGCGCGTCCAACTTTTCACATCGTTGCAAAAATAAATGTCCCAAAATCGCACTAAACGGATATAAATTGCTATAAAACGCTTTAAATTAACTACTTTGTGATGTTTGTAACTCCTATAACGAGTGAAAAGATGACCGGAGAAATATAACAGGCTAAACTAACGCTTGGAACAGGAGAGGGTCGGTGTCTTCCACGCGCGTTACGCAGCAAGAAAAGACTTGCTAGCTAAAGGTTTTTTTCATTTGTAGGGCCTGTGAACGAGCAATCGAGCCCGTTGGAATCGTCATCACGTAAAGGCATCCAGGGGAAGACGTAAGAAGTGTCCGTATAGTCATAGCAACGACAGTGCCCGTTTAAATGACTTCAGAAAAGTGGCCAACGTTTCTCAAATCTGACTCCATGTCAGGGAAATTGCTGTAGAATGGGCTCTGTTCCACTTAGAGACAAAATTTCAACTCCTATAGAAACTATAGACTGTTTTCTATCCAATAATAATAATAATATGCATATTGTACGATCAAGGATTTTGTGGGAAGCCGTTTAAAAAATTAGCCACATTAGCATAAATAGTCTAAACAGCGCCCCCATCCCCAACAGGCTAGATCCAATGCATAATGTTTGCTTTATAAATATTGTTTTATGTTCTGAATCTTAAAATTCAAAATGCACTCACACATCTGAGCTGTCTTTGTTGCAGGTAAATGGTAACAGTTGAACAAAATGAGGCAAAATTTTCTTCTGAGTCTTCTTCTGAAAATCCCAAGATAATCAAAAGTTATTTTCCCTGGTGCATTATATAGCACTACAACATAAAACTAAAATAAGTTTCTAGATTTGTATGAAATACTTGAATAATCTAATGTTTATCCAACCAACCAAACACTTGTTGAACAGTACATGTAAAATGATATGCCTTTTATGGTGACGGACAGATTTGACATTAATACAGTTAGTTACATTTCATGAATTAGAGGGTTGTTCCTTTTTACATGGTGTGATAGCTGATACTTTGGTCTTTCCCAAAAATATGTTTGAAATGTTGTTAAAATATATTTGTGAAAAACAAGTTGAGATTGTTCTGTATTAAAGAATCCCTGAGATGATTCTGGACACATTATTTGAAAATACTCAAACACAGAGAAAATACCTATTTCAAATACAAATAATCAAATACACATGCATTTGAATCCAGGTCTGGAAGAGTGTATATTTAAGCAATAAGGCCTGAGGAGGTGTGGTATATGGCAATATACCATGGCTAAGGGCTGTTTTATGCATGGATTATCCGCTGTATATTGACCATATACCACAACCCCCCGAGGTGCCTTACTGTTATTATAAACTGGCTACCGACATAATTAGAACAATAAAGTAATGTTGCATCATACCCATGGTATATTGTCTGATATAACTATTGCTTTCAGCCAATGAGCATCCAGGACCAAACTACACGGTTTATAATTTTTTATACAGCAGTACTGACAATTTCCATGAACAATAAAGCTTATCCCATCCTATTGCCTTATTATCCCCCTATCTATCCACATGTAACCGCCCAATAGGACATGCTTTGTGTTCAGTAGGCATGAAGTAAGAGAAAACAGTTTGAAACAGATGAGATATGTTACTAAATGTCCTGAACCTGACCAATAATAACACTAAATTGATTTACTTGTTTAGTTTCAAAACCTTTCGACATGTTTTTCAATCTTGTGCATACTGAGCATGACCCTGCGATCACATTATTCTTTTTTATATATTTGATTCTCTTCCAGGCAAACTAGCATGGTGAGGAACGTTTGGTAGACCCTAGATATATATTTTTATATTTAATATATATCTACTAGTATCTGCTGTTATCTAATAAATAACCTTGGTATTTTGGAGCCTCGCTCCTCACTGTGTTTTGATGACATCAACATGTTCCCTCCTCAGAACTGCTGGCTCATTCTGATTTAGAACCTCTTCCTCATCATCATGGATACCAATCAATATCCCTCTAACCAGGCAAGCTCCTCTGTGTTCACATCACTAAGGATTTAACATGGTCGACACACAAATGCACCATTGAGAGCATCTTAACTGGCCGCATCACCACTTGGTACAGCAACTCTTTGGCTTCTGACCACAAGCCGCTACAGAGGGTAAGGGCCTCTACCATCCAGGAACTCTATACCAGGCGGTGTCAGAGGAATGCCTAAAAAATGGTCAAAGACTCGAGCCACCAAGTCATACTGCTCTCTCTGCTACCCCATGGCAAGCGGTACCGATGCACCAAGTCTGGAACAAACAGGACCCTGAACAGCTTCTACCCACAAACCATAAGACTGA